>NW_006263303.1:426193-561689 GCF_000493195.1 Citrus x clementina | reverse complement strand
AACTGTGAACGGGTATTACAATTGCACCTAAAACAAGATTGTCTTAGTTGCTGCAGATTTTGTAATGGCTTCATTCAAAAAACATTTGAAGCAGAAACATTTCAAGCCAATTTACAATCATTGCTTTTGTAGTTCTGTACTAGATTATGCATGATACGATGCATATGAATTTAATTATTTTCTTAACTTCATTTTTTGTTTTAACCTATGAAATTCAGTGAAATAAGGCACACTGAATCAGGAAATAGCAACAATCACAAAGCAAAAATGTCTGGAGAATTCGAACCAGCTTCATATAAACCCAAAAAGATCCTCATAACTGGAGCTGCCGGGTTCATTGGCTCTCATGTCACAAACAGGCTCATAAAAAATTATCCTGATTACGAGATTGTAGCCCTTGACAAGCTTGATTATTGCTCTAGCCTCAAGAACCTTCATCCTAGTCGCGCCTCGCCGAATTTCAAGTTTCTCAAGGGTGACATTACTTGTGCTGATCTCATGAATTACCTCTTGGTTTCAGAGGGTATTGATACTATTATGCACTTTGCTGCTCAAACCCATGTGGATAATTCTTTTGGCAACTCATTTGAGTTCACAAACAACAACATTTATGGGACACATGTACTTCTGGAAGCATGTAAGCTCACAGGGCAGGTCAAGAGGTTCATTCATGTTAGTACCGACGAAGTTTATGGCGAAACTGACATGGAGAGTGACATTGGCAATCCTGAAGCCTCTCAATTGCTGCCCACAAATCCTTACTCTGCGACGAAAGCAGGGGCCGAAATGCTCGTCATGGCTTATCATAGATCTTATGGCCTGCCAACAATTACTACTAGAGGCAATAATGTGTATGGCCCTAACCAATTCCCGGAGAAACTGATACCAAAGTTTATTCTTCTCGCAATGAAAGGACAGCAGCTGCCGATTCATGGGAATGGCTCAAATGTACGAAGCTATTTGTATTGCGCCGATGTTGCCGAGGCATTTGATGTGATACTCCACAGAGGAGTTATAGGACACGTTTACAATGTTGGCACTAAGAAGGAGAGAAGCGTCCTTGATGTGGCAGCAGATATATGCACGTTGTTTAAATTGGAACCCGAGAAAACTATACATTATGTTCAAGATAGGCCTTTCAATGATCACAGATATTTCTTGGATGATCAAAAGCTTAAGAGACTAGGCTGGAAGGAAAAAACCCCATGGGAAGAAGGGCTGAAGTTGACATTAGAGTGGTACAAAAAGAATCCTCATTGGTGGGGCGACGTAACGGGTGCCCTTTGCCCTCACCCGTCAGTCATATTGCTTACCGACTCCTGTGGAAACGATGACGCGTTTTTCTTGCATAACGGGTATGAGATTTGTGGGAGGTCAAGGCTAAAATTTTTGATATACGGCAAGACTGGATGGATTGGGGGACTATTGGGCAAGTACTGCAAAGACAAAGGGATAGCATTTGAGTTTGGAACAGGAAGATTGGAAGATAAAAATTCTTTACTTGATGACATGAAGAGAGTAAGGCCAACTCATGTGTTGAATGCAGCTGGGATTACTGGGAGGCCTAACGTTGATTGGTGTGAATCTCACAGAGTCGAAACCATTAGGACTAATGTGATGGGCACTCTAACTCTAGCCGATGTTTGCAAAGAGAAAAATGTATTGCTGATGAACTTCGCGACTGGCTGCATATACGAGTATGACTCCATGCATCCTCAAGGTTCAAGTATCGGATTCAAGGAGGACGATGAGCCAAACTTCACCCGTTCTTTCTACTCGAAGACAAAGGCTATGGTAACTTTCCTATCTTATCTTGAAATTTTCGTATTGGTTATTTGTATCGAATGTTTGATAAATTTTCAGGTTGAGGGGCTACTCAAAGCATATGAAAATGTTTGTACTCTGAGACTCCGAATGCCAATCTCTTCTGATCTAAGCAATCCGCGAAACTTTGTAACGAAGCTGGCCCGTTACAACAAAGTTGTGAACATTCCGAATAGCATGACCGTGTTGGATGAGATGTTACCAATTGCCATTGAAATGGCAAGAAGGAACTGCAGAGGAGCGTGGAACTTTACAAATCCAGGAGTCATAAGCCACAATGAGATATTGGAGCTTTACAAAGAGTACATTGACCCTCAATTGAAATGGTCCAATTTTAACCTGGAAGAGCAGGCCAAGGTGCTTGTGGCTCCAAGAAGTAACAATCACATGGATGTTACAAAGCTAAAGAAGGAGTTTCCTGAAGTGTTATCAATTAAAGATTCAATTATCAAGTATGTGCTTGAGCCCAACAAGAAGAAAAATAATGACATGTACTAGCTGCATTATTTGGACTGTGGAAATAATTTTAGCTGAAATCTAGAAATCGCTTGATTGTTTACTTGTTCGTTTACGTTTGTTTGTTTTGTGTTCATCCCTCATCGTATCCTGATGAGAAATGTACAATTATGCGGTCTTAGATCAATACATAGACTTTTCAATTTATTGAAGATTAAACTAAATAAGATACCCGTCACCGACCAATAGTAAACTGGTTCTTTTCTTCATCTTTTGTCAATTTTTAGTCGATCTTTGGGTTCTATTCGAGCTTTTGACTCAGTTCAATTTCTTATGTTCGCCTTATAGTGACAACATTATGAGTTGAATGGTAAGTTTTATTGGATTAATATATTCTTCTTCAACTTGATGCGTCTTAAGCGATAAGTCATTTATCCTTAGGACTGTAAATCGACTAGTCGGCCACTTGCTTAGTGAGTGATTAACCCTTCGACTTTCAAAACGTGATCCACTTGTCATTCCTTCTTAAACATAAACGGATAAAAGTGTAGCTAATAACCAGGTCTAAGTTTAGTTCTTGGCCCTAATTTTGTAGACCATAAAACTCTCAGTTAATTTCCCCTTACTAAAAATATACATAGCATGCAATAATAGAAATCTATTGAGATTTGAGACCCCTCTTAATATGCATGCCATGCAATAATAACTATGTTAAAAAAATCTGTTTTGACAAAAGAAAAATCTACTAGAAAAAATCATAAAGAAATCAACCTCATGTTACAAAGTAATAGAATTTCTGTAGTTTCTAAATATTAATTTTATTTATTAAAAGTAATTAATAACTAACTCTAAGGTTAAATTATAATCCCTTTTGTCGCGAACAAGATCTAATAGATGCAAATTCTTAAAATGCTTAATAGTTTCCCAGCATTAATATGAGGATTCAAAGCTTCATTGTATAATAAAATATTGAAAATTGAAATAAGAAAAAAAAAAGTGTAATAAAAGATAATATCCTACAAGTTCCATAAAATTGCTAGGAAGTAATTTCAAATACAAAATTTAAGCCTAAACTAACGAATAGAACTTTGAAGCAAATTGCGGGTTTCATTCCTTTTATGGTCAATTTTGAGCTAATATAATTTTTCACGATATAACATAAGTAAGAAGTTCTCTCTTTCAAGAGTTTGGTAGAGTGATTTTGAAAAAAATATTTTTTTAATTAGCCATCATAATTTGAATCTAAAGTATTAAAAATGATTTCTACGTTAATTAGCCATCATTTTGTTCGGACGTATTTGTCGCTCTCAGTGGGGGGATATTCCCTTCAGCTCTAATATATTAATTAAATTAGAGCCCACTAAAACGCTAATGCAGCTATTAAAATAAAGGGAAAATGCAAAGATTCGCCCATTTTGTAGAATCTTTCAAACGTGACTGCGCAATAAATTAATAAAGAGTAGTCTCTTGATATCCTTCGAAATTTCTCATAAAATGTCTTTTTTAATTATAATTATCTAAATAACTAAGAAAAATTAATTTATATCTTACGTTGAATAGAATTCAATTAAACGATTAATAAGTTTATAAACTTTTTAAGCCCATCTCATTTTTTAATTTATATTCATATTTTAAATTTAATTAAAAGATTTTTTTAAAAAAAAATTATAAAAGTTTAAATTTATGGAGACGGAAATAAGTATTTCTTTTAATATATATAAATCTTAAAATCTTCAACTATTTTTATTATAAATAAAAATTAAAAAATACTTATTTTAAGAGTGAGATTTTATGAAAGATAGTTAATTTTAATTATAAATGGGTTTGTCTTTTATAAATTAAAATGGGGTATTTTAGGAAATACAATTTAAAATTGGTGTTATAAGATTTTGTAAGGGTGTTAAAAACTGCAATCATTAATAAAACCAATTAAAATATCAAATTAAAACAAACACTATAGTGGAATCATTTTATAATATAATGTGCATACACTAGATTGTAAAGCATGTAATACAGCTTTAAACATGTTGAGATTGATTTGATGCATAATATCAAACAAATAATCTCAAGACCTAATTCTAGTTAAAAACTGATTGATGAACTTTAAAACTAAAGGTCATCTAAATTTTTTTCTTGTTTCCTAAGTTTTTCATTCAATTTTCTTTAAGTTATAAACTATATATTAGTTTTCTAAGAAATTGGGAAAATAAAATTAACGACTGAAACGTCTAAGTGTGTAACCTCCAAATCTTAGCTTAATTATAGACTCAATGCTCTAAAAAGGTGGTTTTTAATAAACGAATCAACACCATGCATTATTCGAAACTGTTTTTTTCTTTTTTTTTGATAGAATTGAAAGATTGGTTATGGATATTTTAGCTAAATTTTATAAAACTAAATGTTCTATGCCTGTCATTTTTAATAAACAAATTTGACAATGTGAGATGAAGTGAAAATTGGAGCATCATACATTAACCTAAAATCTAAGAACATCTCTAAGAGGCTCTGTTAATTTTACTCTTTAAATATCTATTTGCTTACTTGTGTGGTAAAAAAGAGAGTGAAAAAATATGTTATTCTCCAAAAGGCTCTTCAAATATAAATAAGTTAAGATTATTTTAATCAAATAAGTATTTTTTAAAGGAAAAATAAATGGTAATTAAAGTACTTCGTGCGCTCTCTCTCTCTCTCTCTCTCCAATAAAAAGTAATAAAAAATAAATTGAAGAGGGAGAAAGCAACTCTACAAATTTGAAGAGAGAGAATCATTTTTTATTTAAACAATCTTAATTGAAATGTATTTTTTAGTGTTAAATGCTGATGTAACTCCTTAAATAAGTAATAAAATTTTATTTTAAGAGTCTTTTGGAGATGCTCTTAAGGGCTTATTTGTTAAGGATCTATAGTTTGAAATTTTATTAATTTCAGACATTTTTGAAAATTTACTTTTTTTTTTCCAGCTTATGTTTGAAAAACATCTAAAAAAATAATTTTTTGTGACTTTTATCGTAATAGAAAAATGTCTGAATGAGAAGTAAATATTATATTATAAAAATGTCTCTATAAAATATACTTATTTTTAAACTATAACTTATTTTTAAACTATAAAAATCTAGTCATTTTTTTCTTATTTACATGGACATAAAATTCAAATAACTATATTTGAGATGTTTTATTTATAAAAAAAAATAAGATGGTACTTATATTCAGATATTAAAAAAAATGTCATTCAAATATTTATATTCAAATCCATTTAAACTTAAAAAAATTCAGACCTAATTAAATTTTAGACCAAAAATCAAATACTACCTAAGTTTTGTTTGGTTGGAAGAAATGAGAAAAAAGAAGACAAATGAAACGAAAATGATGTGACAAAATGAGGAAAAAAATGAGATCAGTCTTAACTTTATTATTTGATTTGATTAAAAAATTAATCCGTTTCCCATATTTTCCTTATGATTTGATATAACATATATCTCTTTCCGTTATTTTCCCTATGATTTGATATAAAACTCATCTTCTCCTTGTCATTTCTTTATCAAACGTGTCGTTAACAGTATTGATTGACTAGTGCGGCAAATTGTGTACTGAGGAATTAATATTGTTGAAGAGAGAGTTTAGATTTGAAAAAGAAAGAAAATTAAAAATTAAAAAGGGATGGTGGAAGCATGTTTTACAAATCGAAAATGATTGAAGCGACAAAGTGCACTCCGCATTAATGCACTTTTGATTTTAGTTCAATGGCTTCCAATACTCCACGGAATCTACTTCCTCTTTTAAGCTTGGAGAAAGCTAGTGCGTGTGATAATGCCGAAAAGTTGGATTTTATTAACAAAAATAGCAAATAAAAAAAACAAAGAAGCAGAAAAGCAATAGCAATGGAATCATAACTCATCGTGTGTCACATGGACTCTCAAGTTTGTATTGATCACTTTTCACTTTTGAAGAGTTCAAAACGGATGCATCACGGCGCTAAAGTGAAAAAAGACAATACGACTACAGAACAGTATTGAAATTTTCTTTTACTATTTATTATTTAAAATGTAAGGTGGAGAAAGTTGATATATATTTTCAGGATTCAAATTCAGTGGTTAGTAAAATAAAGTTACTTAACAATTACTTATTAAGTTCATGGTATTAAGCATATGTTTGGGGCAGCTGTGCTACCCTAAATTCAAGGAGAATCTCTCCTATAATATAAGGTGGGGAGCAACTGCCTCAAACGCACCCTAAGATTGTCTAATACAACACTTCCATACACCTTTAATCGTCGCCTATTATAGTTGAAAAATCTCAAATATTTTAATTTTTTTTTTGGTCAAACCTTAAGTTTTTGTTTTTGCCCCCCCCCCCAACTTATAATATATTATGTACAATATTGTAAAAGTTGGAGTATCAAATATTTAAAAATTTAGAAATATAACTGAAAACTAAAGTTTTTAATGGAGATTGTGTGAAGTGTTGCACCAAACACCGCTTTATTTCATTAGATATAGCTTGAAAAGAAATCTCATGTATTTGGGTTTTTTTTTTATAATATATAAATACGAGAATATGTTTTAAAGATGATACAAATCAATTGGTACAATGAGTTTGTATAACAATTTAAACATAAAGACATAACTACATGTATCTTAAGACGTTGTTAAGTTGTTATACAATGTACATAACTACATATATAGTAAGACATTATTAAGTTATTATGCAATGTCATCTCATTTTTCAATAACAAAAGATTTTCTTTTTTCTTTTTTTTGGACAGCAGACAAGTGTAAATCCATGGATATGCTGAAAATGGTTGAGTGGACTAATTAGGGTTGCAGATATTTACGTTGAAATCCGCTGCATGAAGAGGTAGCTATATTATTAGCTGATGATGCTAACGAGCGAACTCCTGGTTGTTCACCAAATACTATTCTCTGTCAACTTAAAAGAGTAAAGAAGTAGAAAACTAGAAATTACAGCAATCGGATAAGTGATAGCCTCATCACCTCATCATATTTTTGCATAAAAATGCCTTTCTGAACATGGCCCCCACGCACAATGAGTTGCCGCACTTGTGTTTATAATAATGTACGGATAAGATTCAAGTATTTATTATTTATTTTATTTTATTAAATAGTTATTTATTTCAATAGTATAATAAAGAGTTTAACTCAACATTAAATCTGTATCCTTGAGAGAGTTAGCATCACCTGATCAATCAAAGTAGATGGGTCCAACTCCCCACCGTATCATTCTAAGTTTGTGAACTTGAAGCAATCATATGATTACAAGTTGGAGAAAGTTGAATTCTCAAGATTTTTTTTTTATTTGGAGGGCCCACATATATTCATGTAAATGGATCACACGGATCCGCCGCTGGGCCATCACCACAGAACTCACGTGTTTTATGATGGTCAGGCCAATTCCTCGGCGAGCGTGCATCTAAAATTCTTTCTTCAGTTCCATTAATTACAGTATTACACACAAAATAGAGCCACATGCGCACACATTTTATCATGGTACGTAAGGGCAGAGCTCGTATAATATAAATTTATGTGTACCAACAAATTACTAATTTCGCACCCAAGTTTGCTTAGCGCTGCGTACGCAAAGTATCACTGGCACTGCTCTTCCAATGTCGTAAAATGGCAGCGATGCAATTTTCATATATTATTTGTCTCTTTTCATGATGTTTCCACCTTAAAACGTACCCAACCCATCACACACACACACACACATCCAAGTCTCTTCACTCCAAAGCTATCCTGCCCGTGAAAATAATGGAATTTCCTGGCGAAAAGTTCGATGTAATAGTGGTGGGTGCAGGCATCATGGGCAGCTCAGCAGCCTACCAACTAGCCAAACGAGGCCAAAAGACACTACTGCTAGAGCAATTCGATTTCTTGCACCACCGTGGCTCCTCACACGGCGAGTCACGCACCATTCGAGCTACTTACCCGGAAGATTATTACCACCCCATGGTCCTTGAGTCTTGTCTTTTATGGGAACAAGCTCAATCTGAAATCGGCTACAAGGTCTACTTCAAAGCCCATCAGTTCGACATGGGCCCATCTGAAAACAAGTCTCTCCGCTCCGTCATTGCCAGCTGCCGCAAAAATTCGGTCCCACATCAAGTGCTCGACTGCCGCCAAGTGCTGGAAAAATACTCCGGCCGGATTGAGATACCGGAGAATTGGGTCGGTGTGGCGACTGAGCTTGGTGGTGTAATTAAACCCACCAAGGCAGTTTCCATGTTTCAGACACTAGCCATTAAGAATGGAGCAGTGCTCCGAGATAACATGGAGGTAAAAACTGTACTAAAAGTAAAAGACGCTGTTAAGGGAGGAGTTACTGTGGTTACCAGTAATGGTGAAAAGTTCTGGGGTAAAAAATGTGTGGTAACTGCTGGTGCTTGGGTGGGAAAGTTAGTTAAAAGAATCACTGGGCTTGAGCTGCCTATTCAAGCTGTGGAGACTACTGTGTGTTATTGGAGGATTAAGGAAGGTAATGAAGCCGATTATGCCGTCGGCGGTGATTTTCCAAGTTTCGCAAGCTATGGTGATCCTTACATTTACGGCACCCCGTCGTTGGAGTATCCAGGGCTGATTAAGATTGCGCTGCATGGCGGGTACCCATGTGACCCGGATAGGAGACCGTGGGGACCCGGACTGTTGTTGGATTCGTTGAAGGAGTGGATTCAAGGGAGGTTCGCCGGCAGGGTTGATTCAAATGGTCCCGTAGCTACTCAATTGTGCATGTATTCAATCACCCCGGACGAGGATTTTGTGATTGATTTTCTGGGTGGGGAATTTGGGGAGGATGTGGTGGTTGCCGGTGGGTTTTCCGGTCATGGGTTCAAGATGGCTCCGGCTGTTGGGAGGATATTGGCTGATCTTGTGCTCAGTGGGGAGGCACAAGGAGTGGAGCTACAGCACTTTAGGATATCAAGGTTTAAAGAGAATCCTGAAGGCAATGTCAAAGATTATGAAGACCAAGTTAGCTTCAGCGTCCATCCACAGTGATCCACAGTGATCCGTTTGATATTAGTCTCTCTTGGAATCGCATTTGCAATAATTCATGTAACCACATTAATGGTGGTGACGTATTTGTTTAAGTTGCATAATCAATCCATAAAACGGTCTCAGGCAAGTCAACAATAGAATAAAATTATTTTCTGATCTGAATTTTACTGAACTTTTAAAAAAATTTTATCGTGCCTTTTAAAAATAATGTATGAGTAAGATTTATTTATTTTAATTATTTATTTATTAATTATCAATCAACAATTGAAGTATTTACTTAAGATCAAATTAAAAGAGAATCTCGATCCAGTTAACAATAGATTACCGTGTATCGCCAACATACCGCGGTAGTAGTTGAATGCATTTTACTCAAATTGTGTACAATTTGCTGCAAAAATATAACGTTGCTCGCGCAAACTTAAAAACCTTTTTGACTTGTAGAGTTTTGTAACGGTGACAGCAGTTACATTCATTCAACCTTTTGGTTGAGTTCACAAATGAAACAAAAAAATTCTCAATCTATCCTCTATAATAATAACAAAGATTTTTTTGCTTATTGGATGCAACCAAGCAATCCTGAGATTTGTGTAACTAAAAACGGGAAATCACAGTTTGCCTGATTGAGCTAAATAATCAATCAATCTGACCACATCTAGACAGGAAAACTGGGTGTGATTAATTAATTATACAGATGTGCTCGATGCTCATTTTGAAGCATAATTATGGTTGGGAATGCCAGCAAACCTGAAGATAAGGAAAATCACGAATCTTTCAGCATTCAAAGAATTACAAAAACCTACCAGTTCATAACATTCGAATTAAAATAATCAATCAAACAACTTTCCTTTACATATTAAACCATACTCTATCCAATAGAAAAAGAATGGGCATCTATAATTTAAATGAAGAAAGGATTACTCACCGATATGGCTTGTCAAAATACAAAACTCGCAATAAGTGTGTGCAATACAGCCCAATAGACTATAATACTAAGCCGTAAAGCAGGTTGTCGCATGAGTGCTCGATCACAAGAAACCCTGGATGTAAGAAAATTTAAGTAACTTCTGCATCCGGATAAGCCTCAAAATCAATATAAAGCATAGAAGAAGAGAAAAAAAACCTTACCATAAGCCATCTATCATGTCTGTTACAGGTCTCGTACATCTTGGGACAATTCTTGATGTAGTAAGTGACTTGAAACCATGAACTAAAAAGGAACAAAGTAAAATACAGAAATAATGTGCTCGGTCAATTATATGGACAGCTAAGAAAAGCAAAGAGGAAGGAAACAAGCGTTTCAGTATAGGATTACCTTTTTCATCATCTTCGTCTTCTAACCTACCACTAGCACTACCAGGTTCCATATCTATTGCAATGGCAACCTGATCATTGTTATTGACTTTCCGTAAACTGCGAACTTGAGATGTAGTAGAAGGCCCAGGTGCTGCCCACTTGTTTATCTGTGCACAAAATTCCACCAAGATTGAATGGCTTAGACATGATGATATAGATACACTTATACACTTCCTATATAAATCACAAGTAAGATTTCTTTTCTCATTCTATGCATTAAACCATGACACAAGTTTCAATATGATTTCTATACATCAAACTTCACTTTATCACTATTTTTTAAAATGCGGTGGATAGTAAAGCAATATCAAGAAACTTAATGACATATCAGATGACTCACCACAGGTTCAACTTCCAAAATTTCAGAGGTCACACTAGTTGCCCGGCCTGAATCTCCAACACCTTCAAGCATGTTGATGTGTGCCTCTTTCTCACGCAAAGAATTGCGAAGAAGTTCTTCTTTGCGAGTTAACTCTTGTACTCTGTTCCTTTCTACTTGCAACAATGTGTCCTGGCTTTGGGCCACTGCTCGCAGATCCTCAAACTCAGATATAATTCCCGAAATCTTTTTCTGAAGTATTTCCTTGTACTCATGTGCCTGACTGCTTTCCTTTTCAAGATGCACATCCTGTACCCCAACCTCAGAAATCAACGAGTCAAGCCAAGAAATAAGCTCCTGGATTTCATTTAAATCTCTCTTGTTATTCATCTGCGATGAAGCAAGAACTTCATTGGTGCATCTAGTGACCTCCTGTCTCAAGAAAGAGATCTCAGCATCCCGATCTTGTAATTGCAATTCAAGCTTTTCCACCTCACTGAGAAGAGTTTCAGACATAAGATGAAGCTCATCAAACTTGCTCACTGTGACAGAAAGTCTTTTTGCAATCTTTCCACGAGAAACTTCAAGGTTCTCTAAATCTAAGTTCTTTTGCTGCACAACTTTTTCCAAATCCACAAGTTTTTCCTTCAGCTCTTCTATTTGATTCTCCTCCTCGTCAAGTGCTTGCATTAGAGCCTCAATTTCTGTGATCAAAAGATAGCATTCACATTTAGAACATTTGCATAATTTAGCTACTAAATAACATTTGTCATAAGCATCAAACTTGACAAAACTGACCTTGGTCTTTGGCAGCTAGCACCCTGTCCTTTGACTCCAAGAAGGTGGCTTGCTCGTCTCGCAACTCCTTCAATCTCTCCTCCAATAAACCTCGTTCCTCCTTCACCGCCTGGACTTGCTGTTCCATATCAAATATCCGAGTTTCTGCAGATTGAACATCAAGTGAACATCTTCGAGCAGCAGCTTCAGCTTCCTTAATTTGACCAACGAGCTCCGAGCAAATTCTGTCTCTTTGGATGTCCTTCTCCTGAAGCTCTCTCTGCATTTTTGCAATGGTGATTTTCATTTCCTTAAGGTTACCATCTTCGAATTCAGTTCTCATCATAGCAAAATCCTTCACAGTAGATAAGAGTTTGTCTGCAATAGCCTTGATAAACTCCTCAGAGGACAAATGGTTCTGACCACCAAATGGAAGTCCTGCTTCACCAATTGTTGCAGGATTCAAGGTCATTTCCAGGTCTCCCGCAACCAAATTACTTCCTACCAGTGCTGCTTTTCTGTTTCCAATTTCCATGATTGAATTAGCAGATGCTTCATAAAGCAACACAATGTTTCTGCGTAACACCACATTATCCAAGTCCTTTTCTCTTTCAATAGACTCCAAACGTGCAACGTCTCTTTTCAAGGCTTCAACTGAATTTTTCTGGGAAGTCAACTCCCCACAAAGGATATTCATTACTTCAAATACATTTCTAGCTTTATCATGAAACACTTTAGGGTGCTTGTGCAACTTCTCTCTTAAAGAACCAACATTACTCATCAATTCTTGCAAAGTAATTCCAATAGAACTACAGAGTTCAACTATTACAGTGTCATCCACATGGTCTGGTGTCTTCAAAGCTGGCCATGAATCCATAAATAGAATATTCTCCTGAAAAGAAAAATTCATGGAGGAATAAGTGTAAAGAATATGAATAATTTAATTGACAACATCATGTTGAAAACAACAAGCTATTCAGAGAATTTAAATGTCTGCTAAACAGAGAGGTTTGTGTTCCACAATAAGCTAATGATGGATGAAATTACATGGTGATATGAAAAAAAAAATGTAGGAATATATAATAAATGTAACAAAGAAATAGATGCCTCGTGTTGCAGAAGTAGGATGAGGTGCACCAGGAGGCACTGTTCATAACAACAATACCTTGTCTACTGAATTGCTGGAAGCATAGCCACCATATGCACTTGTAATGGGCATGCTAACCACATCAGAAGTATCGCCTTGCTTGAGACATGATTGAATGTAAGCCTCCAAATTGAGCACAAATTCCAAGTCCTTAGAGAAAACATCAGCCAGTAAACTATCAATATCAAGAAAGTCCTTCCTGAGTTCATTTGCCCCGGATTTTAACATCATCATTTCAGAATATTGTTTCTGTTTTCCCTTAGAGAAAACTGTAGATAACCTGTCAAGATGTGAGAGTGCATCAACTTTGGCAGCCTCAGCTACATCCCTTTCCTTGGAGATTTCAGAGAGTTCACTGGCAGCTTTTTCCAACTCCTCCTGAAGAACATCATTTCTCTCTTGAACTTCATTCAGTTCCGCTAGCAGTAGCTCTGCTGCTCTTCTAGATTTCTTCAATTCTTGTTCAGAAGAAACCAGAGCTGCATGCAAAACAAGGAATTGTTTCCCAATTTGTTCCAGCTTCTCAACTGGATCCCAGTTACTAACTTCACCACCAACATCAATGCCAATTAAGGCATTCGTGATTACATTCAAAATATTTTCTCTCTCCTGCAACAACCGCTCAGCTTCAGTCAGACGATTCCTCAAGAACAATTTCTCTGATTCTAGGGCTTCCACCATCTCAGGGTAAGTGGATAAATCCCTAATTTTCTGTTCATAACCTACAAGAGCATTTTCCCTGTGGCTGATCTCAGACTTTAAGTGTTCCAATTCATTAGTCATCTGTTCCAAGGTTTGTTTCAAACTATCCCGCTGTTGCACCACCGACTTCCCTTTTCTAACAGCAACATTTAACTTCTCCCTCAGAGAAGCTGACTTCTGCTCCTCCTGAGCAAGTAGCTCCTGCAACTCCATCCTTTTTTTATCAAGTGCTGCAACTTCACAAATGAAAGACTGCTGCTTCTCCATGTATGCATCTCTCTCCTCCTTCACATGCATTAGGTTAGCTAAAGCGTCCTCCAGATCTTTCTCCAGATGCGCTGTATCTGAGTCCCCAGACATTACAACATCTCTGTTTCCAGATTTATCAAGGCTTGCATCCGCTTCTTCAGTGCGGTGCTCAGCAAATGTATCCTCAGGTACAGTTTTTGGCTCGGAAAGGGTCAAGTAATGCTCTATAAGCTTCCTCAGTAGAACCTCCAAGCACTCAGTACTACTGTCACCCGAAGCCAATTCTTTCGCACTAGGATCATGCAGTGCATCACCAACCAAACCCACCAATCTACGTATCCCATTTTCAATGGTTTCGATGCGCCCCTCAATTCTAACCCTCTCTTCCAATTTCTCCTGTAAACCAGTCATTTCATTCTGCAGCATTTCCTTCTCAAGTTCAAACTGGACCACCTTTGATGAGATTTTCTCATGATCACAGGTCAGAATCTCCATTCTTTCAGAAAGCTTCTCCCTCTCATGAACAACAACTTGAAGGTCTGCCTCAAGCTCAGATATCCTCTTTTGTGACTCTTCCAGATCAGCAGTAACAGATCCATAGTAGTCTTCCAGGTTTTCAATCTTCTGATGGAGAGAATCCCTATCATTATTAGCATCCAACAGTGCAGTTCCTAACCACTCAATCCTATCCTCAGGTTCCATAGACCGCAAGTGTGAAGGCATATTGATTCTGTCCAAAAGTTCTTCCCATCTCTGCACCAAGTAGTTTCTCTCCATTAAAGATTGTTCGAGCATTTCATTTTGTTCAGCCAATCCATAAAACTTGCTCTGCAGCTCCTCATATTTTCTCCTCATATCATCCCCTGAACTTGAGCTTGGTGGTGTATCTTCTTTCCAGGCTTCTGTATCAACAAAACCAGCATCGGAGTGGGAACCTCCCACAGAACTCTTCTGCTCCCAATTAGTAACAGGCAAAGAGTTTCGTGTAACTGATCGTGCTAACCAATCAACCTTTTCTATTATGTCCCTTGAATGAAACTGTTCAGGTAGATCAAGGTCTTCCATTATCTCTTCAATTCTCTGGAGTACAGAGTCTTTGAGGAGAAATGACTCTCTTAAAGCAGTTGCTGAGTTGCGAATGTATGAAAGCTCAGATTCAAGAGCTTCCACACGGTCACCTGCCTCCATATTAGAAAGTTTTGTTTCTAGCTCATTAAGTCTAGCATCTCTCAACTGCAGCTCTTGCGTGCATTTCTCAAGTTCCTTGGATGTTTCAGCCAGAGACTGCTTCAGACTATCGCGCTGCATAATCAACCCTTTCCCCTTAGAAACAGCAATGCTAAGCTTCTCTCTGATAGAAGATATCCGCTGCTCTGACTGTTCTAGTTCACTTACTTTTTCCTGCAATTCAGATAGCGAGACAGCAAGCGCTTCTTCTGCCTGCCTTATACTTTCTTTGAGAACAAGGATTTCAGTTGCATGCTGAAGCTTCAAAGCATTTAACTGGTTTATCTTTTCCTGCTGTTCAGTCAATTCCATCCCCATAAATCCAAACTCTTCTCTTGACGAACTCACCTGCTCAACAACCTCTTTATACCTCTTAACAAGTGAAGACACCAATGATTCAAGGTGTGAAAAAGGTGTTTTATCTAAGTCAGTCTCGGTGTTTTCCAGTTTTCCAACACTCAAAACATTTTCTATTAACTTCTGGATGGCATCGGAATCAAGGCATCTTCCATTCAATACTTCCACATCATTTGTTCTACTAATCAACTCTGACTTAAGTTTATTGTTTAAAGTTTTGAGCTCCAGTCTCTCACCCAGAAAATTTTCCAGTTGTTCAACAACGGTCTTATACTTGATGTAGTCAATGGGATCAGATAGAGCCCCAACTTGAAAGTTCATCCGTGGTTCATCATCCATAGACCCAGCAGAATCAATTACAAGTTTCCTGAGATCACCATAAAGTGTATGTAACATAACAGAAGCTGATTCATTCTTTCTAAACAAATCATTGAACTTCTCATTTACTTCTTTGTATGAACTACAAACTTTTTCATGGTCTGAATGAGCAGTTTCTAATTTCTCCTGCAGATCCTCAATCACCTTGATAGCGGCATCTACAGAAGCATCAACGCGACTGTTAGCATCCAAGCCATCATTGGTTTCTGTGCCGGCAGAGATTGACACTCCCCCAGTAAACTCATCAAGCTTTTCCACTGTTTTAACAATCTGAGTAATGATAGAATTCCATTCTCGTTCAAGTATCAATGTCCTCTCAGATGCTTCCTTCTGCAAGCTTTCTACTTGATATTCTAGCATCAAAATCTTCTCATCTGAACTTCGCTGTAAATCATGGAACTGACTCAGCAATTCACTAACTCTTGATTGGTGCTCGCTTAATTTTTCACCAACCTCATGATATTCTGCTTTCAGACTAAGGTCTCGTTGTTTGTAGTTCTCAACAAGAACCTGAAGCTCATCACTTCTTGCTTCAACTCCATATACATGTTGCTTTATGACTTCATACAAAACTCCAAGCTCAATGTTTGTTGCTTCCAAATTGTCACTGTGCTCCTTCAAAGCTTCATATTCAGCCTTGGACTTCCCGACTGCAACATCAGAAATCCTTCTAAGCTCCTCTTCGGCATTCTCAGAATCCAGGTGAAACTGCTGAAGCAGTGCCCTCAATTTCCATGTATGCTCTTTTATTGACATAAATGCATCTGATGGTGATAGTTTTTCAGTCGCAGCCTTCTCCTCTGTCTCATGTTCATCATGATGCACCTTTGACTCGAATGCTTGAATCAGTTTGGATACCCCAGGTGAAGGCACTTTACCAACAGACCCATTAAAAGAAGTTAACTCAAAGTGCATCTTTTCAGCAGCCTCTTCAAGGTCCTGCAGTATGTTTTCTGCCTCCCTGAAGTGTCCTTTCAAGACTGACAACAAAGAAGAATCATCAAAAACTTCCTCCAGCTCACGTGTTGAACCTCCAACAGGGCCATCAGATGAGGGTTTCTCCAATATAGGAGAGGAAATGCCACCATCTTGCCTAAATGCCGTATTTTCAGTAGGAAACTTCTGTTGAAAAATAAGTAGCTCGTTCGACAATCTCTTATTTTCTTGAACAAAATATTCCTCAAGCTTCATCCTCTCTTCTGTTATCAAAGCAAGACTCCCATTTAAGTTGGCATTTTCAACTTGCAGAGCTGCCACCAGTCCCTTACAATCAGTCAATTCCGTGGATATTTTCTCAATCTCCAAGACAAGAGATTCCTTTTCTTCTACAAGCTTCTTTCTCTCCTCTGTTACCAAACCCTTACATTCAGTCAATTCCATAGACATTTTCTCATTCTCAGTAGCAAGAGACTCCTTTTCTTCTTCAAGCTTCTTTCTCTCCTCCATTATCAAAGCAAGGCTGCCTTTTAATTCAGCGTATTCATCTTGTAGAGCTGCCACCAAACCCTTGCATTCTGTCAATTCTGTAGACATTTTGTCATTTTCACCAGTAAGAGACTCCTTTTCTTCTTCAAGCTTCTTTCTCTCCTCTGTTACTGCAGCAAGGCTCCTGTTTAATTTAGCATTTTCATCCGGTAGAGATTCCACCAAAATCCTACAGTCAGTCAATTCCATACACATTTTCTGATTATCACCTGCAAGAGACTCCTTTTCTTCTTCAAGCTTCTTTCTCTCCTCTGTCACCAGCGCATGAATTGCAGTTAAGTTGGATTTTTCTACCAGCAGAGCTTCTAGTAAACTTTTGCAATCAGTTAACTCCAATGACAGCTTCTCATTCTCATGGAGACAAGATTCTGTTTCCTCCGCAAGTTTCTTTCTGTCCTCAGTCACTGAAGCAAGTTTCGTACTTAAGTTCTCATTCTCCACCTTTAAAGAAGCAACCCAACCCTTGTAGTCAGCTAACTCCATTGACAGACTTGATAAATCCCCTAGAGATCTTTCCAAGCTGATCTGCAATTCATTTGCCCTATCTGAAAACTCCTGAGCCTCTGCCTTTACTGAATGAACTTGGTTTTCAAGTTCCTCCCTACAGCTAGCAACAGCCTGGAGTTCAGACCTGCAATGTGCTACCTCTTCAGCCATGCATTCATTCTTCTGCTGAACTTCATAGAGGGAAGCTCGGAGCAAGGATATTTCATCAACCAACTGATGATGGTTTTGATCAAATTCCATTTGCAGCTCAGACATCTCCGAAACTTGCAAGTGAAAGATATCTTTTGTAAAACTTGTAAGATACAACTCTTCTTTCAGTCTCTCAAACATATCATGACTGGTACACTCAGATAGAACCAAACTATCAATCCCCAACTCTGCATTACCCGATCCTCTCGAACTGAGCAGAGACCTAAACTCATCCCCACTAAGCCCCCTTACGATCTCTTTGAGCTCTGAAAGGCTGACTGAGCACCCATCTCCATCTGAAGAAACAGCTACCATAGATGAATGCACCGTGTCTTTCTCAAGAGATCTTTCCTGAGCTTTACTGTCAGTCATCAAAGATCCCACTGGCATAGACTGCTGATTATCCACTTCTGCAAGCATCAAATTCTGTCTATCTGCTTGAACCTCTTCATACCCATCACTTCCCGCATCAGGAGGGAGCATTCCTTTTCTTCCTTCATTAGGAAAACTTGCCACTACATCCTTCAGGTGATCTATACCTTGAAGACTAACAGCTGAAATACCATCGGCTTCATGTGAAAGAAGGGCAGGAGACGAAGACCCATCAGCTGTGTTGGTTGCATCAGTTGATGCAGGCACCTTATCAGCATTGCTAGTTAACTTTTCTTCATAGGTTACCTTGTGCACACCCGTCAATCCTGACGCAGATTCTTCAAGAGTTGCAGTGCTTCCACCAAGCTCAGGTGGATTAGGCTTCCCTTCCCCTGCCGGCTCAGTTTCACTGCTTTTATCATGGTGCTTCAAACCCGAACCATCTGCTTCCTGCATCGCCCCTACCCAGCAACAAATGAGAATTTAATTACATCAACTCCAGACATCAATTGTCCCAACTTTCCCAATTGACTCCCCTTACAAACACATATTACAATAGAAATGAGAAAATTGAAAAGACTAAAGAGAAGCAGAGCACAACCTACATCTGTTACCTGATCTCCCCTCACTTGAATCAGGGTCGTATCAGGAACTTCTTGTGAAGCTGGCGACTCCAGCCTCCCATCCCTATTTGCATTTTCCATTTCAACTGTAACCATCTCCCTCTTGTCAGTATCTGCTAATATGGATTGTGTTGACCCATCAGTGACTACAGATATATCGGCATCCTTGGTTTCCCCATCTAAAACTGGGATATCTACAGATGACGAGGGCACTGCTCTGGCTGCCTCGGCATCGGTATTCTGCATTCTTTCCCCTTCGTTAGGCACCAAAGAAGGAACATCACCACCTTGTGGTGATAACACAGCATCACGAGCCAAAGATATTTCAACCATGCGTGACTCAGGTGTAACAACCACTGATGGCGAATCAACGGCTGCAACATCAATCTCAGGAGCCAATGAATTCTCTATTGAATTTGAATCCATAACTCCCAGATTGGAATCAACATGAGATGGAGATGCACTTTCCCCTTCAGGAACTAATGATCCTGTTGGTTTCCCAGCAGTAGATGCTGCATCGATATCAGCTTCATGCTGCTCAGATTTACCAGACTTCTTCAAGGATTTACCTTGGCTGCTACTGCCCTTGCCATCCTTCTTCTGTCGGAATTGTTGAAGCTGATAAAACATAAATAAAAATTAAATATCAAAATGTACAACAAAAGCCTTCCCTCTCTATATGGTATCAACATAAAAGATTAGCATAAACGAGATCAACTGTTTACTTTCACAAATCTAATCAGCAAATGCACTGAACAAACTAGAAAATCCTATCACTGTAATTTACACAAATCATAGAACTTAATCCAAGTTCTTCGTTTATTTCTAAGCTAGTGATCAGAAAAATCATAAGATTAGCATAAGAAAAGAGTTCAGGGTTCACTTTCACAAAGCAAGATTAAGAAAACACAAATCTAATCAGTAGACGCGCAAACTCGAAACCTAGTAAAGCAATTCCAAAAAGCTACGCAACTAATAAACCTAGTTTTTCATTTATTTTATCAACTAACCATCAGAAATGCATTAGTTTTTTTGCTGAGAAAGCAAATTGAATACAAGAGATTAGCATAATAAACGAGGCTTGGAAATTGCAAATCTAATATATATATATATAATAATGCAACTAATATAGAAAGTGATTTCATTTATTTATGAGCTAAACATAGGCAATGAAGCGGGTTCTCGTCAACTAAACACTTATAATCCAAGAATAAAAGAAAATTAAAGCAAAAAAACAAAAACCTTTTTACGGCCAGCAGCGAGCATATCGGTACGGCTCTTGTTCTTGTCCATCCGGTCCACTCCGTTTTTAGAACCCAGAGAAACTCAAAACCAAGTCACCTCCTCCGCCAGCAAATCTCTTTCACCATTGGATTAGATCCTCCCTCTGCAAACAAATACACACAAAATTTATTTCGTTAACCAAAAAATAATAATAGTAACGCAAACGAATTGATTCGAGAGACAGTGGCAACAGATTGATTGAAGAACGGGAGCACACCTTAACCGCGATTTGGCATCGATCAAATTCGACGCACAAATTATTGAAACTAAATAAATAACAAAGAATTTTATGAATGAGTGTGTGTGTGCGGGTGCCTTTGTTTAATATCTTAGATCTAAAGCGAACGTCGTTTTCGTCGATTGGTGAAACGCCCGATAGGTGATGAGCAAACAAATTGCACCAATTTTCTTTTTTCCTTTTTTTGTTTTTTAAATTTTTTAACTGCAGTAGTTTTAGGGGAGTGCAGCAGGCTTAACAGTTACTTGTTTTGGCGTATGAAGAACCTTAAATCCGACGTCGAAGCTATAGATCTAGCGTTGGTTTCACACTTGCATTGCTTTAAACCCCACCCGCAACGAAAAGCCCACGAAAGTAACCTAAATGCGGGGGCCTCGATTCCCAAATATACAAGAGCAGTGAGCAAACTTAGAAATAAGCCCAAATCAGTCCAGTTTCAATAGCTTTTCGGTTAAGTCTTGAAAGGCAAACAAAATGGTCCAGTTTTAAGAGGGCTGAAGTATCTTTTGTTATAAATGAGCTGTGCTACTCCCACCCTTTAATTCGTGTTATGAAAGATAGAGCCGTCACAATTCCACGAATAACCTTCTAGATAAATCTCGCATAATAAATTAACGTATTTTATATTTTCATTTAGAATTGATTGACAATTCTTTACAAAATTTAAATAAATTTAATTATATTATCTCGCTAATTAATTGATTAATGCCATATTATTTGGGATAATTATTTTGGATAAAAAAATTTGAGATGTCTAGTACTACTCCCAAAAAAAATCTCTCTATTATGATTTCATAAATAAAATTTAATATCCCTCTATTACGACTCCAATTTAATTGTTTTCCCTTCTTTATAGTTATTGTTTACTTTTTTTTTAAGATTTCTAGTTGGAATATTCTAAATTTTATATTTCCATTATCATTTTTTTTCTTAATAAAGTTCTAATCCATTAGCTTTAAGGGTGTGTTTGGTAATCTTTTAGAATGATGTTTTTATATTTATTTTATAATAGAAAATGTTTTAGTTTTTGGTAAATATAGAAATGCGTTAATAACTTATTTTGAAACCAGTATTAGAAAATAAAAATTATAAAACATAGAATAGATAAATAATAATACCAGTTCATCGTTGTTTGTTTCCTTCAAAAGAAAAATTAAGAACTTCAATTTATTTCTTGAAGATTATTCCCCCAAAAAAGCCTCGGAGCTGGTACAAAGAGAAAGTTACGAGTATGAGTTTAAGCGAGGTGGTTTTTTTAAATTTAATTTTTTTATGTAAATCTGAAAATATATTAATAAAAAAAAGAGTTACAAAATTCCATGTACAAGAGGTTGAGTTATGAAATACTGCTTAGGATAGCCTCAAGTATCGTCAAGTAACTTTTTCCTAGAATTTAAATTTTGAATAAACATGAATTGTCTAAATTTTATAAATTTTAAATAGAATTAAATGTTTGGATTAATCTGAATTAATCTGAATTCTGTTAGAATTTAAATTTTGAATAAACATGAATTGTCTAAATTTTATAAATTTTAAATAGAATTAAATGTTTGGATTAATCTGAATTAATCTGAATTCTGAATAGATCTGAATGTCTGAATCTGAATAATATGTTTGTTTTTTTGTCTGAATCTCGAAAAATAAGTATTAAGTTGTTTGTTTTTTTCAACTTAAAAAGCTGAAAATATGTACTTTTACATTGTATCCTTATTAAATTTGAATGTCAAATAAATAATAAATTAAATACCACAATATTTTAACATTTATAAGTAAAACTATATTCAAGTGAATACATAATTATTTTGGAATTTTAATATATAAAATACCATAAATTTTAAATTTTATCGTATATAATATAAAAAAGCAAAAATTGGGATATTTTTATGTGAGGTAAATGTCTATAGGTGAGTTTTGGGATAGACATGAAAAATAAATTATAAAGCAAGGATATTTTTAACATTAGCAAGTAATTGACTTAATTCAGATTTCTCCATTAAGTAAAAAGTCAAAAAAATTGGCTTATTTTATTAAGTCAAAATTATCTAAAAAGTCTTATTAAGTTATAAAAATAAACACATCTAATTAACTTAATTAATTAAGTTAAGTCACTTTAAGTCATTAAGTTAAAAAACAAACGCCACCTAAATATCTAATAATGATTTTAAACCCTTTTTTTTTCGAACTTAAAAGTCTGAAAATTAGTACTTTTATGTTTGTGCTCTTGTAATTTTTTTTTGGAATAAAATACTCTATTTATTTCCAAAATAAATCCTCAAATATAACAAACTAATTGAGGAGAAAATTATACCGTCCATTCATAAAGACCGTTATAATGAATCGCAAGATGTGCTAAAGTATCTGCAGCTTTTCGCTAATCATGCTTCGGTGTAAATAAATGTTGAACATAAAAATGATCCAAAATAACGCAGTATGATTACTACGGAAACCACTCATTAATTGCACAACCTGCAAAGAATTCGACTCAGCAGTTAACGAAGACAGGTCGATCTCTCGAGTAAGTCAGACACAAAGCATAAGGCTTTGTTCTAAGGAATATCAATATCATCACAGAATACCCCTTTGATCAATCCCAGCAAGTATTACCAACCCTTCATGATTTCGTATAACAGCCCCATATCCCACTAACCCATCAATTGTATCGACAACAGCATCAGTGGTTAACATAAACCAACACGCCAATGGCTTTTCCCGGCTTGCACCAAGATTTACATTTTTACATAATATACCAGTTACCGAACTCATATTGTCCTAGAATCCCCTGATTCTCACCACCATTTGCTTGTAATTCTACTATAAACTAAAGGTATCCAAAACTCTCTAAGCATAAGTAAACACACTATAGGCAAACATGGCCTGTTTCCCACATAAAGAATTATCATACACCTCTTAAATACTCTGTTACCAATAGCTGAAAGTTAGTAACAGACAACACAGAATAAGCATACTCCAGAAAATCCAAAAGTTATAGCCAATCACAAGGGATGGTAGAAGACCCAGTAGTATGCAGATCACAAAGAGTTACAGCCAATTTGTAGACTGATTTAACAAAATACTCACATTGTCTGTTAAAATGCAAAACAATATTGGAAGGAGATACACGAGAAGGCAACTTGATCGTTAATATCTATGAAATATTAGTTTTCAAAAAATATTCCTATAATAGATTAACATTCCAACAATTGCCTTGCACTACCAACTGATCAACGATCACATAATTGTCCAAATATATTAGAGAAACAAGTTTGAACAGAAATTGCCGTGGAATCCAATTATTTTGGTATGTTTTAATTGTCTTACCTTACCCCTACACCCCATCTACCACCTTGTTCGATCAAAGAGTACTTCTCTAAATAAAAGAAAGGTTACTGACCAAATCTACCTTAAGAAAAGGAAAATGATGAAAATACCAAGCCCGTAATACGCGTGATACGAGCAAATCATCCTCAACCCCCATTTAGATTTGAGGTTAAAGTTATAAGTATCTTAACTTTTAACAAAATAACATTGGATAAAATTTTTAAAAGCTACTTATTTAATAATTATTTCATAGCAGCTTTTAAAAATAAATAGGAGGAAGTTTTTCATAAACAACTTATTAAATAAGTTGTTATACCGTTATAAAATTTATATTATAATATTAATATTTTAACAAAAAGACAAATGGACTTTTGTCGGTAGCCCACACCTTTAAAGGTTGTACGATAATTAAGAAAGATCCAACGACTTTGCCCAATCTTGCTGATTAAACATGTCTATTTTACTAATTAAATAAAAAAAAAAAACACCAACAACAGAGTTTAGCAGACACCAATAATTTTTTTTTTGTTTAAATCAGTAACATATTTAATCATATAGCAGAAGCAACTTTTTTTTATCAGTCACCACAATCTAAAAATGGACCTTAGCCAAAATAGATTGATTAAAACAAGAGAGATCGCAAAAATCTAATCCACACAGTTTCTTTGGTTTACTAAAGGCTCACCATCCCACCTAGTGAATTCATCTTTTACGAGCAATCAACCTCTACAAAAAAGCATTGAACTTCCGTTGAAACTGTTCACTCATTCTCATAAGTAACTGGAAACCAATCATAGTATATGCCAGAATTGTCTGAGCGACAACCTTAATTAAAACCTCTTTACCCCCACAAGAAAAAAATGCATTCCTGCCAATCTAACAATTTCTTCTCTACACGAAAATGAAGCTCATGGAAGAAGGTTCTTTGCTATCTGCCCTCCATGGAAGGCAAACACAGGTATTGATCATAATGACTCACCTCATGAAACCAAAATACTCTTTAATCCGTGTGTCTTTATAAGTTTTAAATGTTAAATAAATAATAAGCATCTCAGCACACATAAATAATATAGTATTTTATCATAATATCATGTTAAAATAAAAACAATCCTTTTAATATTCTAAATTAGAATATGTTAGTCAATTTTATGTAGTTTGTGATGTATTGTATAAAAAATACCCATTAAAATTTTTAAAGACAAGTAATGCTAATTTGAAGAATATAAAAAGATATAAATAATAATAATAATATACTATTATATTATCATATGTTATGGAGATGAATGATAATGATAATTAATCAGTTCTTGTTTAAGTAAGGATGAAAATAACTAATTAGATAGGATATTTTGGAGAATATCTTTTAATAATATCATTCAAACTTTTTAGATTAACAAAAAAAATGACTTAATAACTTAATGACTAAAAATTTTCATTGAGTTAAAAAAACAAATTTAATGACTTAATTGATTGAGATTATGTTAATTAAGTCATTAAGTTAAAAAATTAAATACCCGCTAAATCTCTCCCTCGCTCTCTCTTTGATTTTGATAAAAATAAAGTTTAAGAGGTTTCTTAAGACTTTCAAATGGGTGTTAATAGCTCAACTTTAAGTCCATATGAAATAAGGTTAGGGATGGTAAAAAAGCTCAATTCAGTGCGGCTCATTCCCATGGACTTTGGCCCAGACCTCCTATATAAGGATTTGGACAAGTGCATAAGAAATTTTTTTAAAATAATAAATTTATAAATTAGGATAATAAATAAAAAATAAAAAAAGAGAAAAAAGCTTAAATCCTTAATTCATATGGCAATATTGAATAAAAAAACTTAAAATTATAATACTAAACTCTCTTTTAAATGTTAATTAATTAAGCATATGCTTGAATTAAAGATCTAGTATTAAAAGTTAAATCTCTAAACCTTTATTTGCTTGATTTATTATTTTATTTTAAAATATTTTTTAATTCGTTATTAATTATAACAACTTGATTATTATTAACTCATTTGAAGTTTACAGTAATTTAAAAAAATAAAAAAATAAAAACCCAAGCCCAGCCCAAATTTGAGCCTTGTACTTAGAGATGGCAAAAGCCGAAGTCGGGTCCGGGTCCGGGTTTGGCCTTTCCGGTTCCAAACCCGCATACTAAAATATTGTTCCGGATCCAGATTTAAACCCGAATTTATTGTCTGCGGGTCCAGTACGGGTTCAACCCGGAAAAATTCAGGTTTCTGGATTGCGGGTTTTAAACCTGGATCACTTAATCAACTAAAAAATTAAAGAAACCGAATACGAATACGAATACAAATCCCAATTCGAAAAAACATTCACAAATACACAAATACAAATCTTAATTCTAATTTCAATGATTCAAAACAATAAAACATTCACAAACACAATATCTACAATCCAAACTGACGATTCGCGGATTCAATATTTACGAACTTTAAGGATCTGCATTTGGCGAAGCAACGAATGGAGGCTAATGATGATGATGACGAACGCAACGCCACAGCCGCGATTGCAATTGTGGAGGTGGACAAACGTTGACCAAAACCTATGAAATAGATAGACAAGCGACGGCCGATGATGATGATGAACATGAAACACAGTGAAGGTGGCGAAGTGATGACGAGTGACGACAATGATTTGATGAAAATAAGAGTTGAAGAGAGAGAAAAAAAATACTTTGCTTTGGCTAGGGCGGCTACGAAAGTATGAAGGTGAAGAAGATTAAGATGAAAGAGAGGTGAAAAGAATGGTTTTTGGTTTGGACTTTGGTGGCTGCGGCTATAAAAGTGGGAATTAGGGCATGGCTGATTTTTCTTTTCTATTTATTTATAAAAATAATTAAAAAATCATATTAAGATAAATATATGTGGGTCCAGGTTTCAGATTTTCGGATTTATCCAAATCCAAAATCGCGCTCGGATACATGTAGGTTGATGAAATTAATTCCAGATGTCGGATTTATTTTATTCCAATGCGGGTTGAATCCAGTCCGAGTTAAACTGCCATCCCTACTTGTCCTTCCACTCTCATGGCTTGGGCCTCGGCTTGAAAAAGCCTGATCCAAACCGCATTTTCACATCCGTATTATAAATCATTTGAAGTGCACCATTGTTTGGAAATGCAAAAATAACTCCTTGTCTCTAGTTTATACCTTTCTACAAATAAGCATATAGCTTGTCTATTTGTAGCCAATAGGTCCATGTTTGTTATTGAAACGACTAATTTATTCTCTCACTCAATGGCCAAATTTCAATCTGTAATTGTAGTTTGGTCATTTATAGGATTTACAGCAATATTGGATTTAAAATTGGGCTTGATCAATTCTGTTATTTTTTTTTTTTTACATCAAAATTTTTATTTTGTTTATATATTTAGTGTTAGTTCGATTTCTTAGAAAAATCGAACCAAACTGATCCCCATATAGATTTTAGAATTGAATGAAACATATCGCTTTGATTCGGTTTTGGAAAAGTCGAACCATATCTGTGAAAAAATACCCCAAATACTAGTCAACACAATCAAACTACTTCCTGTCATATTTGCGAAAGCGTATGGACCTTGTTGCTGTCGATGCGTTTAGAAGATTTGACTGGGAAACGTTTTATATTTTGCTGATCTTGGAGGACTAGGGAATCGAAATGCCTCGATGGTCCGTCCGTCACTCACTCACCATATAATAAAATTTGTTTGGAGATATTTGTTTATGGTGTTCGAGAAGTTGACGGTCGTTTTATTTAATATTTAGGCCCATGATTTAATTGAAAATGTCTGAGTTGTCGCCCACCAAACTTGTGAACAAAATAATATTTGTTTAGTGCGCAAACACGTGACTGCCCTTTGTCAATGCCTCAAAAGTCAAACGTCAATTTGCAATAAATCTATTGCGGAACGAGTTAAATATGTTAAAAAAAGTACTTTGAGATGTTCAAATGAAACGCTGAGTTACGAAGCATCTAACGTTGAGATTGACCAATAAGCCTTTGGTTTTGGTCCAGTAGGGGAGTTCTTGCACTTATAATATTAAGTGTAAGGGTTTGAGGCTTCATAAAAGTATTTATGGAGATTATTTACAATCCTCCATCAATTATCAAATAATTAAGTGTAATCAGTCTATTCCTCACGAAATGTGAGTGAAGTGGACAGCTCTCGAATATTTGAGAGGATTTAAAGAATTTGAGCAGCGCTTTAAAAGAGTACATGTCACGAAGAAAGTCTTAATTGTATAATTTATTTGTAAATATTAATTGTAATACCTATAGTCCTGTATAACAGTATTAAAAAAAAAAAACTAAAGTTGAGATTGGGTTAGAGATTTTATTGTCCCTTTTATCGACCTATACACAACTAAGGGGTTTAAAAAAAAAAAGAACATGTTTTGCAATTATTATTATTATTTTCTTATGTATTATTCATAGGTTTCAAGTCAACTATAGAGTTTAATGCACCTGCTCTTTACGATCAATTCATATGAATGGCAAAAGATATGGTGGCAAATTAATCAATTATAATAAGTCGAGCACTGTCTTAAAGTATTAATAAGGCAAGCAAAATAAGATCGGTTGAGAGACATCACAATATTTGATGAATCCGGTGCTTTGTTTTAATGGCCAATTTGTAACCCCCATCAAATGACCAAATCCTCAAAATGGGATCCTCTGGGTTGGAGCTTAGTGGCTACACACTAACATACATTAAAGTTATGTAATCTTGGTATTTTTAATTAATACGAGGTTAAACAATACGCAAGTTGGGTCTATGTAGAGTAGAGAGAGGATGTACCTACTTTCTAAAATTAGTGGAAGCATCCCTATTGATTTTATTTAACATTGAGAGAGCCTATGAAATTGTTAAGAAGCCTCCCCACCGCTCCGCTCGCCAACCTTTTTCAGATTTATGCATCTTAAACAAAATATTAATCTTATAATTCAAGCTTTAATTAAACAAATGCACAAATTACGTTTTCCTGCTCTTAGTTAATAAATAAAATTATAATAAAAAAGTTAGAATGTGCAAATTGCATGAACCGATTCAATTTAATTCACGAATCAAGTCATGATTTAGTTTCAATATTCAAAATATTAATAAATAAATAAAATTCTGATAATCCGACCTAATTAACTTTTAAACCAGCTTGGATTACATAAATTGATTGATTCGGTTCAGCTTGATTACATAAATTTAAACCGACCCATTTGGATTTTAGTTTTTTTTTTTTTAAATGCCTTTGCCTCCTCTCGTAAGTTTGGCTTAAAGATTATTCTATTCAATTAATCGTGCTGTGGGTTTTGACTTCGAACAGAACACGACCAAACCTGCATCGATGTCCATGAGCTGGCACTTGTTTGAGCATCTTATATTGTTTGACGTACGAAACCATTAGCAATTAATTTACTAAGAAATGCTTTGAGAGCTTTTATCTTTTTCTTTATTATTTTGACTTTTTTTTTTAAAAGGTATTTTTTTTTTCAAAGAAAATCAAAAGGATCCTATTCTTATTTTGTTGTGATCAAATTTTGAAGGGGAATATCGCAGAGGATCGAAGCAGTAATATATATTTATTCCCTTATCAACAACATGGGAAGCATAATATGTACATCAACTAAAGATACGACCAATTAAAAGTCAACAATAGAATTTTAAATGCTTTAACTAACAAATCAAATGACTCCCAAATTTTCTTATAATAAGAGGGGTTTTTTTTTTTTTTTGTTCTCTTAGACTTTTGTTTCTTATTTTCCATTATAAAAAAAAATAAAAATAAAGAACCATATTTATTGTTAAAAAAGAAAAAAAAAATCGGTAAGAAAGAATCAAATCCACATACGAATATCATGGATTGTCACATCAAATCAATCAACAATTTTCTATTCAAATTGCAACTTTTTCTATGACATTTTGGGAGATAAGTCAAACAAGGCATAATCAAAATTTAAAGTCGCATGGGCGCATATCTGAATCATATATTGTAAACTATGAAGGTTCAAGTTGCTTAATAAATTATAACAATGAAACATATTTTCATATACAATGAACATTTCTAATGTCTTTATCGCGAATGACTCATTTCAGGCCTATTGCCTTCAGCTTCTAGAATTTTGTTTATTAAAATGAGTAATCAGATGATTAATTAAGCCCAGGGCTGCCCGGCACCCCGGCACCACACCTCGCAGGGTCAAACCCAAGTTTCCAATCTATTCAAATATATTTTCTCATTGTTTCATGATAAATCCCCCCAAGAAAACAAATTTAATTTTATCTAAGCTAATCTTGAAATCATGCTTCAGTAAAAATAAATGTTGCACCTCATAAATAATCTAAAAATGTTCAGCACAAGTACTGACTGCACTATCATATCATCAACAAGACTACCCACACAAATACGACTTGAAAATTAAGTATTACTTCATAAACATTGTATTATTCTTAATGATAACAAACAATATGTTATATGTGATAATCTTATAATAGTATTGCATCAATTTGTGTGTGTGTGTAAATAGAGTGAGTTTTCAGCAATGATCTCTAACTATATTAAACTAGAGATAAATTAAATTAGAGATTTCTTTTTATTTTTTAACTCATCCCTAGTTTGAATATAATTGAGGATTCTTGATTGGAAATATATATATATATATAAATTTTTAACTTAAAATTTTGACATAAATTTCGAATTATTGATCTCAAGCAATCTAATAATAGCATTACTTAGAATGTAATAAAGTAAGATCGTCATATAAATATTAGACTAATAACGCATGCGTGTAACTGACATATGTCAACTAACAAGTAAGATTTATTTATAAAGAGATTAAATATACATGTGTTTGATAAAAGTTTCATTAAATTTATTATTAAAAATAATATTTTCCTAAATTATGCAAGTTGGTACATATGATTTATAGAGTAATGATACATCCACAAACTCTTGTACAAACTTATTTTGCACAAACTGATGTGGCATGATAAGATTGGTTAAATTAAATATCACTTGGTCCACATGATTTGTTTTTATTAATTTATATTTTCATTCAACCAATGAATTAATGCCACGTCAGTTTGTACAAAATAAGTTTGTACAAGAATTTGTGGCTGTATCATTACTCATGATTTATAATACAATTGATGTGTTATAAATAATTTGATATTAATTGATTTTTATTGTAAATGAATGACATATAAAATGTCAAGTCAATTGAGATCCCTACTATGTTAAAAGTATATCCGAATTTTATAATATATTTCCAATTACTCTCTAAAATTATCATTTGTTTAATGATATAATCTTTAGATAATATTTTACCTTCTAATTTAAACATTCAATAATCAATATTGGAAGTAATTTTTAGGTCAAGTTCTAGATTTAGGAAAACATGACTAATTTCCAATGATAAAGTCAAAATTACACCTAAGCGTAGCCTAATAATCTTATTACATTAATGAAAAAAGAAAAAAGAAAAAAGAACTTTGACAGCAGTGGGCCCCGTCAATTTTGCATGCATTCGCCACGTGTCAACAGCTTAATCGTCTTACCAATTCGGGAGTTTCCTTAAATTAATAAAAGTCATAGTCAACTCCCTAAGCTACATAACAAACGTTAGATTACTTGGATGAAATCGGACGGTGCATGATGAGTCACTGGCGATATCCGTTCCCTGTACGAGCGAAATTTGGTCAACAGTTTCGGATTAAAGAAAATGGTGATTCCACGTGATCCCCACTTTTAAGTCAGCTTTGTTGAACTCCCGTAGTGCCCTTGATGCGTTTTTTGTGACATTTTTCTCGGGAAAATTTATCGAGGCTTGTCGTTACTCGATTATTTTATTATTTTCTCAAACTTTCACATTTGTTCAAAATCGAGCAACTTTAAAATAAAAGAGTAAACTTACAATTTAGTGGAGAATTACAATACAACCCTCTCTCCTTCGGAAAAATCTCAACTTTTCAACCATATTTGTATGCAATAAGCGAGATATAGATTTTTATCTTAACTAGTATGATATTTGATGTTTATTCATTTGAAAATAGTCTGATACTCATTTGATAAAATTGTGAAAGCAGCATATTCATGGTAGATAAAAAATTATTTGACACCTTGCAATACATAATTAATTAAAGGTTTTAAAAAATTCTATGTCAAAACATACGACATTTTAGATATATATTTAATAATTTATGAATTATAATTTTCTTTTTTATCTCTGTCTCTTTATCTCCCTTTTGTCTTTATAATTTAGTAAAAAAAACTAGTTCAACTGTAAAGAAAATAAAAAATAAATAAAAAATTTAATCTCAATCATTTATTAAATAATGAGAGATAAAGAGAGAGGAAAATATAAAGAAAGGATTTCCAACGTATATATTTAATTAAAAATGCGCTACAAAACATGCAAATTACAGTGATTATATACGGAGTTTGAACTTGGCAAAGTCGCTCTTCGTTTTGTCAAACACATTGAAAATTCAAAACCAAAAAGCACTCCTAAGACCCCGATAATACTTTTTCCACAGGGTCCCCACCACCCACATACTAATATTTGTTACTTTTTTAAAATTCAAACAAGACCAACCTCTGATTTGTTTAATCACCATAGAAATCGTCAAACCACTCTGAACCGTTGGATCAAAACCCCACGCTTTGACTAAACTCACCCTCTCCCGGTCATCCGGTCACCCCCACTTCCTCTATAATATCTTCCCCACCCCTGTATCTTCTCTCAACGATTCAAGGAAGAGAGAGAGCCTCCACCCTCGCAGCCTCAGCCTTAAGTTTTACTTTTTCAAAGGGTTTCGTCGAATGACATCTTGAGGCTTTTCCAAATTGCTCTCATTTGGTAGCAGAAACTTTTTCGTTTTTCCAAATCATGGCGGTGGAGCTGATGGGATTTCCAAAAAGGATGATGGAAGATCAGACGGCGATACAAGAAGCTGCAACGCAAGGGATCAAAAGCATGGAGCACCTGATCCGTCTCATGTCTCATCACCAATCCTCGAATCACGTTGACTGCTCGGACCTCACCGATCTCACCGTCTCTAAGTTCAAAAAAGTCATTTCCCTGCTCAACCGAACCGGTCACGCCCGGTTCAGGCGCGGGCCGGTTCACTCTTCGCCTTCATCTTCATCTGCATCTGCGCCAGCCGCCGCCGCCGCCTCAGGCAACTCTCCACACACACAGACCTTAACTCTTACTCCGCCTGCTCCTACGATGGCTGTCGCTCCCTCTACGGCGAGTTACGTCCAGTCACAGCCGCACAGTCTGACTCTTGATTTTACAAAACCTAGTTTGTTTAGCGGAAACGTCAAGAGCACTGAGCTCGAGTTTTCCAAAGACAGCTTCTGTGTGTCGTCGAACTCGTCCTTCATGTCCTCTGCTATCACCGGAGACGGCAGCGTTTCGAACGGGAAGCAAGGAGGATCTTCGATCTTCTTGGCGCCACAAGCTCCTGCTGTTTCCGCTGGAAAGCCGCCGCTCGCGGCTCAGCCTTACAAGAAGAGGTGTCAAGATCATAAAGATCATTCCGATGATCTTTCCGGCAAGTTCTCCGGCTCCACCTCTGGCAACAACAAGTGTCACTGCTCTAAGAGAAGGTACGTGTTGTCAAATTTCACGTTCGGCACATTTTCGCACAGACATACGCTTCAAATTTTTACTGAGAACTTTTAGGCGTTTTCTCGTGTGAAAAATTATCGATGATATTTGCTGATTTACCGAGTCAACTCGGGTCTAAACATTTTGTTTGTTATTTACGAAATTCGGTCGAGTTTGAGACGGTTGGAATCGGACTCGATCTGAGAAATCGGTCGAGTTACCGGTCAACGAGTTGTTGGGTAAACGCATAGCTGCGAAGGAGTAGACAGCGCACGCCTAACGATGTCAATAAAGACTCGAATAAAAAAAGTATTGAAATTTGTGTTAGTTTTGTCATTTTCCCATTTTTCTGAGGCGTGCTTAGACTTGGTTACGTTGATTTTGACTTTGACACAGTTAGGAGTTAGCGTAGACCGTAGACAGAACACGCACAGCTCATAATAGATTGCACCAACAGCGTACGATAGTGAGATATTGGGAAGAAATAGTTGACGTCTAATTTATTTTTTTTTAATTGATTTCAGGAAAAACCGAGTAAAGAAAACTATTAGAGTGCCGGCGATTAGTTCAAAAATAGCCGATATTCCACCGGACGAGTATTCTTGGAGGAAGTATGGTCAAAAGCCGATCAAGGGCTCACCATACCCACGGTAACTGATCTGGACCCACCGATAATCCAGCTGTTGATTTCGATCAAATTTTTAAGATCAGTGGTCACTGATAAATATTTTTTTGTTTATGTATATTCAGCGGCTATTACAAGTGCAGTACAATGAGAGGGTGCCCAGCCAGGAAACACGTGGAGAGGGCACCAGACGATCCAACGATGCTGATTGTGACGTACGAAGGAGAGCACCGGCATTCGCAGGCCGCGATGCAGGAGAACGCGGCCCCTGCTGGAGTGGGTTTGGTTTTCGAGTCAACGTGAGAAAATGAACAAAAAAGAAAAAGTAGAGAGAGAGAGAATTGATAAAGGAAGGTGGGTGGGAAGATAATGACAAGACGCGGTAGCATTTTCTAATATCGATGTTGTTGCGGGGCCGATGGAAGGTCGGATGGAGGGTATTAATGTAAATTTTGTTGGAGTAAAATTTAAAAAAAAAAATTAATTAATTAATTAATTAAATTGTCATTCGGTAGTTATATGATATGGGATTGTTTTATTATGTGCAACTTCATGATTCTTAAATGTGAATGAGATATGCTCTGAAATGTGAGTGGAAGTCAAGTGGTTCAATGAGGTAGCCAAAGCCCAATAATGATTTTGCGACATTATATCATGGCCTACAGGCTGCTGATTGGAAAAGCCGTGAATTTCAACCAAAAATGAAAAATTATTTCTCGTTGAATCTTTTAATCCCGGTCTACATGCAAAATCAATTGCTGAATGCTCATGGGTTTTGGGTGTCTGTGCCATATATCGACCTGTTGATGGTTGGTTTTTTTATAACTAGTTCGAAATCTTTCTTTTTAAAACTAAATCTCGTGAATTCTCCTGTTGATAGTTGGTAATCACTTAGAAATTAATTGTTGATAGTTGATTTTTTTTTTTGTCATAGTTTTCTCTTGCTGATTTGTGCTAATTTTTATTGAAATTGATCAATTAGTGTGACAATGAAAGCATAAGTAGAAACGCACGTTCAATTTCGTGGAGGGATTTGGTGGGAGTTTTGATGGACTATTAAATCTGATATCTGCTTGTATTAATTAATGTATCCGAATGGGCGACGTCGAAGTCAAATTGTGAAACTGAGGCTGTGGTTTATGGTCAAGACTCGAGACGTCAAACCTAACATTTAATGGAGCGTAGGAATTCCCAGTGGTTGAAGGCAGTGAGGGTGATAAATGATGAAATAATATTAAGCCTAACTTTATGGTCGGTTTGGAGTTGGAGTTTGAACTGTTTTAGGTTGCTTATTTTGTAAGTTTTTATAAAAAGTAGTAATGTTTGTCAAATTTTCTCAAAGCGTTTTCATAAATTTCTTTATTTGATAGTAATTTTTAAAGTAGGTAGATAATTGTTTTTTTTTTATAAATAACTTATTAAATAGTCTATCATATATTTTTAATTTTTTATTATAATCTTAATACATTAACAAACAAATAATTATTTTTTTTTCATAAATCCTAATATATAGATAAAAAGTAATTTAAACTTCGACTAAAATTATCAAATACACGTATTCAACCTTTTAAGTTTATAGTAACTGCAATAACACAATTTACTGACACCAAACTATTTTCTTAATCAACAATTAATTTTAGATGCATAGCAAAATCAACTTATTTCATAGACACCACAATCCCAAATTAGCTTTAAATCTCACATGTTTATAAAATATATAATCGATTCAGTGAGCAACATTGCCACCACTATATAAAAACCAAATACCTGTCCAATCAACTTTGAACCACCTAATAATAATATTGAAGTTGTCAAATAATGAGACCAGACATGGTCATATATTAGTATTCTGATTATAACGTGAATAACATTGTCATTTGTTCATGGAAAAGATTACTCAATAATATTATTTAAAAATAAAATAAAAACACAATTTTTGGTATATTTTGATCTTTTATATTACATTTATATACTTAAATTTACTGATATTTTACATTATAAATCTTTTTAGAGACCTCTTAAAACTCTTCTATATGTTATTGGTGTATTGTTTACAAAAAAAATGGAGAAAAAACTGAGTATAATTGCGTTGGATTACGAAATTCAACAGTCAAAAAGGCTTATTATTTAGAGTAGCCCGATAGCAAATCTTCTTTGAATAAAGGTAGCTGTGACTATGAGTGATGCAGTTATAATGGCATGTTAATTTTCACTGTTTCTTGAAAAAGTGTTCATTAAAACACAATAATTTGTTTCGAATCTACCTAAAGGTTACAAATACACTCATCAAAGATCAAATCGTACAACCATTTGTTGTATAACTAGATGCAGGTGGCATCGCTGTTTCTCCAAAAAGAGGATCCAATCCAATCAAGGCTATGAGTGTAATGTGATCGAGTCATGATCTCAATTCTATTCTTCACCATTGGATTCTTGTTCCGGCACAAGAAAACAAAAGGCCCAAACTCTTATGCTCTTGTTTTATTTTCATATTTAATTACTCTTGTTTGTGTTTTGTTTTTGTTTTTTTTTTCTCTGTCACCTAATTAGGTGGGTGTGAACTCTGAAAATCTATGAAATATCTACCGACGACGTTAATAACAAGTAAGGTAAAGGTGTACTTTGTATCACATTAATTATGTGATCAATCTCAAATTAACAAATAACAAAATGGATTAATTAGTCTGTTAATTCTCAGTTCCCAACTACCCCACGTTGTTTTTCTTGCATTATAAACAATCGCAAATTGAAGAATATTGAATAATCTTTGGCATGGATGTAGCATTTGCACCTCATAAGTAATCAAAACATTATATGCCACGTTGGGACTCAAATGTGACAATTTAGATAATATTTAATAATATAAACTCTATTTTGGTGGTGTGTGTTAAGTGCCTAAAACTTATTCTTATTCAGAGACTGTTATTCAATTTAATTTGAGGCATGATTAGGGTACCGTATACAAGATTCGAGCATCATAAAATTATTAAATTTTGATTGGTACTTCAAAATGAAAGACAGTGCTGCTCTCCAACTTGGAGGACAGCATTTTGAACCCCCACAAAAGTATTATGGGGGCATTTTTTTCCTCAATTAAATATTGAGTATTAGTTTAATTTGTAAATATCAGTTATATTCTCATATAATATGAGTTGTAATCTGAATAATAATCTTATGTAATAAAAAAAAATGAAAGACAGTGCACCCAAGAGTATCCTCCTAACTAGATCTTAGATGACTATAATAATATAATTTACATTAACTTAAGAATTATTTTAAATAAGTCAAATGTTACTAGTAGTAGTAGTAATAATAGTAATAATAATAATAATTAAAAAATAAAAGGGAAAGATGAGAGAAAGAGAGAGAGAGAGAGAGAGAGAGAGAGGCAGCTGCTAGGCAGCTAACTTAAGCAAACGCTCCACTGTCATACACTTTGGCTGGATTCGTCGGAGATTTGCAAAAAAGGACCGTGAAAAGTTTTATCTTTTATCAGTTATCACTCCTCCACTCTCTTCTGATCTGTATCTAGGGTTTCTCTGTTTTTCCCACCTCCTTTTCTCCTCTTTTTCTTTCTCTCTGATTCTAAATCACAATCCCCATACCTATTCAAATTTCAATATTCCATTTTTCAACTCAAATCAACTCGCCGGGTCTACACAGCCCACCAAGTGAGTCACTCTCGTTCTCCTTTTTTCTTTCAAACAAATCATTTCACCCTGTTGTTTTTTCTTCTTTTCTTTTCGGCGGTTGTAGTTGTTGATTTTATTTTTCTGATTAAAATAAAAGTCTTTTTGTTTGGTTTTGATTTAGTCCACGGCTTGGTCAAACCAAACACTTGACGATCACGACCCATGAAGATGATTTCTTCGTACACGAGCCCCGGTTAGCTTCCGAAGAGAAAATCTATTAGATCAATTTTTTTTCTGTTTCCACTATTAGGGTTTCTAAGATCAAAATGGCCGAGTCTGTTAGTGATTCCGTGAAGGGTGGTAATAATAAGAATCATGGGATTGAGAATTTGATATCTGCGAGAAAGGCATTGAAGGTTAGCTTAGAGAAATCGAAATCTCTGGCGTTAGCTCTTGAAAGAGCGGGTCCTCGACTGGATGACATTAACCAAAGATTGCCCTCATTAGAGGCTGCTGTCAGGCCTATTCGTGCTGACAAGGATGCCCTCGTTGCCGTCGGGGGCCACATTAATCGTGCTGTGGGTCCTGCTGCTGCGGTGCTTAAGGTGTTTGATGCGGTTCACGGGTTGGAGAAATCCTTGTTATCGGATCCTAGGAATGATTTGCCTGGGTACTTGTCGGTGTTGAAACGGCTGGAGGAGGCGTTGAGGTTTTTGGGGGATAATTGTGGGTTGGCCATACAGTGGTTGGAGGATATTGTCGAGTATTTGGAGGATAATCGCATGGCCGATGAGAAGTATTTGTTGAATTTAAAGAAGTCATTGAAGGGTCTTAGGGAATTGGAGAATGGCGAGGTGGAAATACGTCTTGATGGTGGGCTTTTGGATGCTGCATTAGATAAATTGGAGAGTGATTTTCGGAAACTGTTGACAGAAAATAGTGTTCCTCTTCCGATGTCATCACCATCAACGTTGGGCCAACAAGCGTGTATTGCACCTTCACCTTTACCTGTGTCCGTCATTCATAAGTTGCAAGCAATTCTTGGGAGATTGATTGCAAATAATAGGTTTGACAAATGTATTTCTGTTTATGTTGAAGTCCGTAGCTCAAATGTCAGAGCAAGTTTGCAGGCGCTTGATTTGGATTATCTTGAGATATCTATTGCAGAATTTAATGATGTGCAGAGTATAGAGGGGTATATAGCGCAGTGGGGAAGGCATTTGGAGTTTGCTGTGAAGCATTTATTTGAGGCTGAGTATAATCTTTGTAATGATGTGTTTGAGAGGATGGGGAAAGATATTTGGATGGGATGCTTTGCTAAGATAGCTGCACAGGCAGGGATGCTTGCATTCCTTCAGTTTGGTAAGACTGTTACGGAGAGTAAGAAAGACCCGATAAAGCTTCTTAAGCTATTAGATATATTTGCATCTCTTAACAAGTTAAGAACTGATTTTAACCGGCTTTTTGGTGGGGCAGCATGTGTTGAAATTCAAAACCTGACTAGGGATCTCATCAATAGGGTGATTAATGGTGCAGCTGAGATTTTCGGGGAACTTCTCATTCAGGTGGAGTTACAGAGGCAGATCCCACCACCTCCGGATGGGAGTGTTCCCCGATTGGTGAGCTTTATCACTGAGTACTGTAATAAGCTTCTCGGAGATGATTATAAGCCAGTTTTGACCCAGGTTTTGGTCATCCACCGAAGTTGGAAGCACGAGAAGTTTCAAGAGAAGCTCCTCGTTAATGAGGTTTTGAAAATCGTCAAAGCCATTGAGCAGAATCTGGAGACGTGGTTGAAAGCTTATGATGACACCACTTTATCCCATTTTTTTGCAATGAACAACCACTGCCATCTGTACAAGAGTTTGAAGGGCACAAAGCTTGGTGATCTCTTGGGGGATTCTTGGTTAAGAGAACATGAACAATACAAGGACTATTATTCTACTATATTCTTTAGAGACAGCTGGGGAAAGATTCCGAGTCATTTAAGCCGAGAAGGTCTAATTATGTTCTCAGGAGGGCGTGCCTCTGCTCGTGATCTTGTCAAGAAAAGGCTTAAAGCATTCAATGATGCTTTGGATGACGTGTATAAGAAACAGTCAAATTGGGTTATCTTAGACAAAGATCTGAGGGAGAAAACGTCTCAACTTATTACACAGGCTATTGCACCTATTTACCGCAGCTATATGCAGAATTACGGGGCCTTGGTGGAGCAAGAAGCAAGCTCTGGCAAGTACGCGAAGTATACAGTGGAGACTTTGGAGAAAATGCTTGGCTCTCTTTTTCAGCCGAAACCTGGGAGATATGGCAGTTTCAAAGGCAGGTCACCTGCGGGAAAGTTTGACAATGGAATGGCAGATCTTCGCCGTACTGCTTCCGCCGTTGTGTGATTCCCAGTATTTGTTTTTCTATTGCACCTAGTCCTCAAATATGGGTATAGTTTTATCATGTACATATTTATGACTTGAGGGGCCTGGAAATAATGAATTTCATGCATTCCAAGAAGGAAGTTCCTCCAAAGTTGGCCAACCAATTGCCCATTGTTCTCCATGTGGTGAAATTTTGTAAGTTGCTCATGTGTAACGGGATCGACTGTACTCTTCACAGCCTGGGTGATTCTGCATATCATGGGATTAAAAAACTGCCAGATGTAGGTAATAACCAATGTACGAGTATATGATCCTCTTGTATGGGTTCGTAGATAATACTTTCAGCGATAGCTATTCCATTTTTATTTCATTATTTATTCAATTACTGGCTAGTTTGAATTAAACACCTTGTAAGTTGCTAGATTCTGTGTACAATTCTTTGATTTAAACACTAAAAGTGCATCTACAGGTCTAGCAGTAACTGAATTTAAGTACTCATCAATTTTCCAAAGTCAGTCATAAAGGCTTGAGGCCTTGAGGATTTGCTTGGTTCATTGTTGTACTGGACGGCAGTTGCTCTGAGCTTAGTAATGAAGCCCAGCCATGAAAATAATGAAACAGTAATGACAATAATATGTTTGCTTATTTCTGTAGTCTTTTTTCTTTTATTGTAAGACAATTGTTTATCTGCTGATTATTGCAATAGATCATTCATGCTTCCGCTATTATATTGACTTTAAACCTCATTATTTTCTCATTTGCTTTTGTATAATTTTCCTTCGGTAGGAGCATATTACTGAGACTTCGCTGGCTATTGATGTTTTTCTTGCTTCTATCATTGTTTATTTATGGTTTTTAAGTCTTGGGATGATCTCTTCTTTTCTTTCTTTTCACTTCCAACTCTTTATTTTCTTTAAGGTTGCAGAAAATTTGGTCATGAAGTAATTGAGAAAAGCAGAAAAATATGTAAGCAGTATTGATAAAACGCTACTGCCTGCATGAAGTATTGAAGTGTAGATCCCCAAAATGTTCGAAAATACGAAAAGACCGAAATGCCTCGTCTTTTACTTGTAACAGACGGACACAGCAAATTGAATTCACTTCAGTTTTTCCCAAGCAGCCGTGAAAAACCAAAAATGCCTATCTTTTTTCTTTCGGGGGAAAAGTATGACAAACGAATAGCAATAAGCTTAGAATTACTTTCCTCTTTTTAGCTTTAGTTGCTTTGTGTGGTGTTTGCTTTTCTTTTTCTTCTTATAAAAAATAAAATAAAGCGGCAGGAGTTGATTGCTATATATCACATTCTGGTCAAAATTCCTCAAGATTAGTAGGAAAATTGGTGCGTGCATTTGAGTGCAAGCATGGGCTTGTGGGTTTTGATTTCTCGCTCCTACCGGCACAGGAAGTGCTTTTGGATCAAAGCCCTCGAATAAGCATACTTAAAAAAAGCACCCCCAGTAAAGACGGTCTATTCATTCAAAGGTAGCCTGCGTGCCATCTAGACAAAAGCCCTCGCCTTTGATATATCTAGGGCTGGTAAAATATGATACGATCCGATTATCCGACACGAACACGACACAAATAAATGGGTATGGGTCGTCGAATTTAATACGATTATTAAATGGGTTGGGTCCGGGTCGACACGATTTTTTTCCGTATCGGGTTAGGGTTAAAATTCTTGATCCATTTACTCGATCAATGACCCGATTATATTTTCTATTTTAAAATAATTTACAGGTTTTTATCATCAAAACTCAAATATTATAGATGATTTTCTCTTTTATTTATATTCTTTAAAAAGATGAATATAACTACAGTATTTTATTTATAAAATTTTAAACACATTTAGAGTTTCAATAGTGTAAATGTATAAAATATTAGTAGATATGTATATTTTATAATATATATATATATATATATATATAATTAAAACCTCAATATTGTAAATGTGTAATATTTTGGTAGATATGTATATTTTATAATATCGATAAATTATGTATGTATGTATATACATACGTATGTATGACAATGTGTAAATATTTGATGTAATTTTTGTTAAATATATAGATATTAAGCGGGTTATTAAGTAATCTGATTATTTTTTCGTGTCGGGTTTGAGTCTTAATATTTTGACACGATTATTAAATGGGTCGGGTTTGGGTTGAACTAAATTTAACACGACATAAAATTGACACGATACAAACACGACCCGATGACCCGTTTTACCTGCTCTAGGTATATCCACCATCAGTGCTTGCTTTTGCTTACCAAACGCTAATGTACTAGTAAGGGATCACGCATCTTGTCCCCATTAGCAACTCGACAATTCCTTTCAAAGGTTGAGAAATGAGAACCCCCGCCCAGGAAAATCTCAGCCGTTCAACTGACAATTTGTCTGTTGAATCTAATCACTATACTGGCCCACCGAAGATGGGTCAAATTCTAATAAGAAGTGCAAATCTGAAAAATGGGTAAAAACAAAGCTTAAAATAGAAAGAAAATTAGCTGTAAAAGAATAAAACTGAGGATGGGGAAGATTCAAAATGATGACGGTGAACGTGTTGCACTGCCCAAAGTTTCTGATTACGTATGTCCATGTGTAATAATCATGCATCACACGTTTGGTTCCGTGTTCGATTAAAAACAGCCGAACAAACAACTGAAACGATTGTGATAAGAACTGCCCAGTTTAAGTAAAAGATGTATTCTTTTTCGTTTACAATTTCAACTCTTAGGATTGTCTTTTTCGAGCCCGTCCCAGAAGGTAAAAAAATCTAGTCAATTGAAATGCTCAATCCCTATCCATTTCTACTCGAATTAAATGGGTCTCTGACTTCTGAGGTTCTATCACCTCTAGTACTTGTAAGCGTCCAAGATTGTTATTATTTCTTGAGTTCGGCTTGAAAAATAAAATTGAAGAAAGCAGAGAATTGATTTTTAAATACATAAAAATAGACAGATCCCATGAGAAGCTCAGCTTGTTATTGTTAATTAAAAGCCACTTGTATGTATCCTTAATTCGTGTGAATTTCTGCCACCCTCAAGCTTTATAATTGGTGTCGTTTTAATCAGGAATTATAAAAGGTCCACTCCAGTTGAGCAATTTGACTAATTGGAATTTGAGCATGAAATGAATTGCTGCATGTTAACGTGACAAAGCATGGTTTTGTCTTCCTTAACGACGGCAAAGAAAAGATGTTTTCACAAAAGTAAACAATTGCGGTGGTGATCAGCTTCTCACGTTCCTACTAGCTGAGTTAGGTTTCAATGCGGTGACAACTCGACGTCAATTTTTTTGATGGAATTTTGGAGAATTTTGACTAATCAATTCCAAGACGTGTCGTTGAATCCTATTGATTAATAAGAAGGCTTTCAAACTTTTTTTTTAAAAAAAAAAGGTCTTGAGAATATTGATAAAAAGAAAGTCATTGTTGATGCATTTTGGAAAAAATACAAAATTTTTAATTGGGACGACATATAATGTAATTATATGCGCAAGCAAGCAATAAAATATTTTCAATATTCAAAAAACATAAATAAATAAAATATTATCAAACGTATATTTCATTACTTATGAGCATATTAAAATTCATGAGATGATTTCATTAAATAGGTATCTCATCACCATTTTATTTGACACGGTGTAATATTTTTAAATTGATTTTTATTTATAAAGTTTAGACCAAAAAAACTTGTATTACTAATAAATAATCATTTGAAATTGGACGTCTTTACATAATACAATATCATATAATATCACATCAGTTAAGAGACAAATTTAATTTTGTAAAAATAATATTATCATTATTATAATACACTATAGTACGGCATGCTTTTTTGTTATCAACAACTTATCAGAAAGAAAACAATACAAATTATTATATCGATCAATCAATCCATTTTGCTTAATCATAAAATCTGTTAGTTAAAATATTAAACCAAGAAAAAGGAGGAAAAAATGAAAAAAAAAAAGAAAACACATCTAGTTGGCCGGTCCCATATGAAGATGCTGGAGGATATCAACAGCTCCCAGTCACTTAATAGAGAATAATGGATCGATTTGCTACCACCAAAATAAATTTTAAACAATGTAAAGAGATAAGATGGGTTAGGTAACGTGTTAATTAGAGTAATAATGCAGCCATTGGTCGCTTCCCCCATCGACCCCATTTCCCTTAATCTCACATTTTTTTTTAAAAAAAAAATTTAATAATTGTTTACTAATATGGGATTAGAATATCTGTCTGCCAATTATGTAAAGTTTACAAATTAATTAAAAGAAATTAAACTCCCATTACCCACTGGCTTTTGTGGCCTTGTTCAATGCTCTTATGGAAAATATTAAATTAATTAAGCTTCGGGAATTTAATTACAGAATATTAACAACTGGATCACCCACTCAGAATATTCGGTCCGTACATTTTGATAGGCTGTGACCCACTAATTAACACGTATTTTATTTGTTTTATAAATACTTATCACAAAGCTCGATATTAGCCAATTGTGAGTCAAATGTAGACCAGTCAACCCATAGATTGGCTTCGATCCAAAAAAATAAAAAAAAAATCATGGGTTGCCTCATCTATTCATAGATTAATTATATTATTGCAAGATTTTTTCTCGGATTATGCTATTTGCATTATCATTTATGTTTAGTGCCTTTTTTATATGACTTATTTAATGACTATAAGTGTTTATTTAATCTCATAAATTCTTATCATAATTTTTATTGTTATTTGGTTCTTATTTTGTCTCTACTCGTAAAAGCTCAAATTTTAGGATTTTAGGATTAGAAGTTGAAAATGTTTTTTTAAATGTTAAAATATCTAAAATATTTTATACTTATATATAATTTTATTTTATTCTTTTCATAACATAATTTTAAAAAACTTGTCTATTAAAGTAATTTTATAAATTTTTAATAAAAATTCTTATTGACAACCAAACAACTAAAATTTTTTTGAGTAAAAGCTCTATTTTTAAAAACTCTATTAACAACAAAAGCTCTAATTAAATAAACTCTACTTGAAAAGTTGTACCAAACGAAGTCTTAATAATCATAATCCAATTGAATTGAGTTTTTTTTTTTTTTTCTAATCACGATCTTATCTTATCTAGAACAACCTTCGTCGCAACACAATTTAAATGTCAATATATATATGTGTTTAAGTCGTATTAAAAATTTTCTAAATATTTTAAAAAATAACTTTTTCCGAATTTGAAAAGAAATGGCTTTCTATCAAACTCAATAATGGTTCAAGTTATGATGATTTATTTGATCATAATTTCAATTTTAGTGAATAATTTAGAACACTTAGATATGTTTATAGTTAATTAATTATGGTTTCCACTTTCACCTCAATGTAAAAATTTCGTTTAAATAGACCTGTGCCACTTTCTTCATGCATTTGTATTATGATTTTTTTTTTCCATGATTGCGTGCGTTAACCCAAACGAAGAATTCAAAATAATTAAGCAAGCTGGTGTTGTCAATTCTCTTGGATTTTTTATTTTTTTTTTCCGTTTTGGTTGATCATTATAATTGAGATTCTTAGGAGGATAAGAGGATAAGATATTTTCTTCTTTTTTTTTTTTCTACAGATGATCGAACATGATAAAGGGGACCGACCAATATTTGTCTAAATGTGATGAATAATCATTACTAAGGAAATTACTTGGTCCAGTTTAAAGTCTTAAGGAAATTACTTGAAACTTGTTGGGAACAAATTTAGCGAGGAGGCATGATTATTTTTTTTTTGAATTTTTTTCCCTTTTACAAAAATCAGTAAAGAAGAAACTAATGGAAATTGGTTCACCTGGTGGTGTCTCATCTTTGCGTGGCAAGAAACTATTGAAAATTGATAGAGATAAGTTTGAAAGAGAAAATTGTTATTATTACAATTTATTTTCCAAAAAGAAATTTTTGATGGCTTCGGAGTTTGGTCTAAACCGTGTGCTCCCTGTCTGGCCCCTTTCCCCGCCACGTCATCGCGAACGTGTCAACTAATATTCTACGTAGTGTGTATTTGGCCGCCAACATAATTATACGTAGGTCTCTATTTAGTCAAAGATCATCCATCCCCTTGTTTTATTTTATTTTTATTTTTATTTCTTTGCCCAGTTTGAGGTTGTTTTTCAGTCTTTTTAAAAAGTTAAAAATTAATTTTAGTTTGTAATAATTTTTTCTTTTTGATGAAATCACCTCATTTTAAAAAAAACAGAGAAAAAAATATCTTTCGAAATATGATTTTAAAAAGATATTTTATATTTTATATAATTTTATATATACCTTCATATTTTTACAAACAATAATTATTTTAAAAATTATAATATTATCAAACAAACTGCCCATTATTCTCTCTTTATTTTTTTAATTTAATTACAAATAAAGTGGAAAGAATACTTAATTGTCAATATCAAAATAAAAATAAAATCAATCTTATCCACTTATTTGGCAGGGAAAAGACTAATAATAATAAAAAGAAGGCGCCCATTTCCATCTCCATCCACACGGCACCCTAATTCTATATACATACAATCTTGTTTTGGGTAATGTAACATATGAGTCCCTGCTTTTCAGAGAAATTACATATAGAGCATATCGTAATCATTTTATCATATGAATCCCTATTTCAATATCCATTTGATAAAAATAAAAGTAAAAAATAAAAAAATCCCATCTTATCCAAACTAAATTTACACATGTGATTTATGTATAAAATTCAAATTTTTAAAGTGATAGATCCCACTTACTATAAATAGTATTATTACATCAATATGATGATTCAGTAAAACTATTCCACCTAATTAAATCTATCTCTTTAATTAATGTTTGCTATTATTACTATTATCATTATTTTATTTTAGTTATCATGCATCCTAACTAACCACATCATACATGATTAAAATAATTCCTCCTTGATTAGTTTCCGATGAGTATGATTCAAACCCCTGGCCTTTAAATCACTTACCTTTTGCTACTTTAAATTATCAACTAAGGGAGGCACTTATTCAGTAACGAAATTTATTTCATTATCAACTAAGTAAATTGGTACCATAATTTTATTAATACCACAATTAAAAATCAATTAGGACCAGTCTTAATAAACATTAACAATGAAAATTGAGTATGATACCGACGAAAATAACTGTAAATAAATATGAAACCATAGTAATAACATAGAATAAATCCCTTAGTTTCCTGAAAAGATGAGGTGAGAACGTGAGGATTATCCAAGCAAAAGGCAGTCCTCTCAATAAGTAGTTGCAGTGTTAGGAATATTAAATATAGTCAGAATTTATGTGTTAAGAGTTAGACAGAGAGTTGTTTAAAATTATATGAAAATATAGGGATCGAAAAGTGAAAGTTGATAATATATTTTTTGTTTTTTTTTTAATTCTTTTTATCCTAATTGCTGATTCATGTCATTTCTTTTTCTCTCTCTGAGTCTATAGATTAGATAGAAAGAATGGTAAATAGTTATTGGAGACAGCAACTACCACCACCACCACCACAACAACAACAACAGCAACTATTATAGTCTTTAGGCAAAGCCGTGTTTCAAACTCAGCAGTTTTATTTATTATATCCTTAACCTACACCCACACCCACACCCACACCCACACCACTCTTGTCCTTTTGCTTACAACACAACTGCTGCAAAGCGATCGATCGATCGATCGAGGTGGTGGTCGACTAACTAGAGAGAGCAGAAATGGTATAATTTCCATTTAATCCTTTTTTCATCTTCAACTTCAACTTCAACTTCATCATCATTATGCAAGTTTTGATGGGGCCCACTTATAACATGGATGTGTCCGTGTCCGCGTCATCTTCCTCCCCGGCCTGCGTCAGAGACCGAAGCAGCAGCGGCGGTGTTTCTGCATCATCCGCATCGGCGTCGGCTGCTGCTCAGGATAGCTATAAGTGCAACGAAAAAGCTGGCTCGTCCTCGTGTTTGTTCTTGATGAACGGAGGAGACGGAGGCGAGGGCGAAAACGACATCGTTGGGGATCCAATAAGGAGGACTTACGGATCGGATGAACTTTCGGATAGCTCATCATCCATCGGGGCACCGGGGGAGAGCGAAGAAGAAGAAGAAGAGGAGGACGGCGTCGTATCGTCCTCGAAGGAGAAAGATGGGGGTGGGGGTTTGACAAGAAACAAGTTCTCCATGAGTTCATTAGAAGACTCGCTTCTAAACAAGTAATTAAATTACTGTCAATATTAATTTTTTCCATTATTTATTTCGAGAAATTAGTTAGTATGCATGTGGTGTGATGTGATGTGATATCTATGAATGAATGAATGAATGAATGAATGAACCAACGGCAGGAGAGGATTATCGAATCACTACGGCGGGAAATCGAAGTCGTTTGGGAATTTAGCAGAGGTAGTGGAGAGCAGCGGCGGGGCAGCCAAGCAAGTACTGGAGAAGGAAGAGAATCCGTTCAATAAGAGGAGGAGGATTTTGATTGCCAACAGATTGTCCCGCAAATTATTCTATTCCACTCCCACGCACCGTAACCGTAAATCCATGCCTCTCCTCCCCGTACTTCACGACGACGACGACGACGACGACGACGAAGAAGAAACTGAAGAAGGAGGAGGAGGAGGAGGAGGAGATATTTACAAACATCAACAACAACGACACGACGATGACGACGAACACCAGCTGCAGCAGTATCAATATGGGAGCAGGCTTAAACTCATGATCAACAACAGCATGCGTTACAAGTCCCACAGTTGCTTCTGTCTTGCAGATCTAGGCGAGGAGGAAGAAGAAGAAGAAGAACAACAACAAGATTAATCTAATAGCAGCTTATTTATTACAATTATGCTAATAATTAGGTTTTAAGATTTTTACTAAAAATTATTTTATTTCTTATTGAAATATCAAATATATGTATATGTATTGCCCATCAACCAATTCCCCACCCCCCCCCCCCCCCCCAAAAAAAAAAACTATTTTCTTTTTATGGTAATGGATATGGATAATTTAGTTTGATGTTATTGCATTGTTTTGTGATGTGGGCATCTAAGAATGTAGAATTATTTTTTTTTTTTGGGTTTTTGGTCGTCTGTTACATATACAAGCATCTTTTATCTATTGGACGGAGTCGAGGATGTTCAAAGATATGGTCTAAAACCTAGCTAACCTTTTAAAGATAACAGGTTTAAGTGATGCACACAAAAAAAAAAAAAAAAGAAAAAAAAAATCTTTGCAATCAAAACTTAATTTTGATTTCCCTCTGTTTCTTGGATGTGTTGAAGAAGAAGAAGAAGATTGCGTGCCAAGTGCCAATGATGGCTTATTAAATGAAGGAACTTTTTTATTATCTTCATCGTCTTTATCTTCTTTGGAATTGGAAAGAGCAAAATTTCTTTTTTTTTTTGTTTTGTTTATATTTTTCGCTTCTCTTTACATTGCATGTGGACAATTCCCAGCCAAGCCGGTCAACAGTGGACAGACAACCGTTTTTCTTCATTTGTCATCTTTTGCAGCACGTGGATTGGATGCTGCAGGCTCACCGTGTGTCTCATTGCAGCAGATCATTAATTAATGTGGCCGGCAGCACGCACATTCCTCATATTCTTGTACCACTCATCCTTTATGCATATAAATTCGCTTACGGTGGCCATCTATCTTTGACTAACCCCCCCCCTCCCCCCCCATGTAATTGGTTCGGACTTTGCATGGCTCAATATTTGACACATTTTTTTATGCGGACTCGATTTGAGCACTCAGTGATCCCTTTAAATAATTGATTGTTTCGTATTTATATTTAAAGTTTTCTCACGTATGTATGTATATAATTTTTTTTTTTAAAAAAGAGAAAAAACTCACAAGTGAATTTAATTAGTTATGACACAATTATTTATATTATATTTTGACTTATTTCTTTTATCCATGTGAACTGTGTTATATTATCTTATTCTAAAAATACTTATATCTTACCACAAATATATTTAAAAAAAAAATATGTTAAATGAGGTTTTCCTTTTTTCTTTTTCGACAAAATTTATGTTAAACACATTACACAATTAATAAAAGGGTTAAATTAGTGTGTATGTGATTTTTTTTTTTTTTTGGTAATGATAATAATGAACAGGTTGCATTCGAAGTGATTCAAGTTCAACACGCCACGAATAAGGATATGATGAGACGGCTGCCCCATAAGTTGATTTACCCACCACCGCTCGTCTTGTTTCTAAGAAAATGAAATACAATTATTAAGTTTCTGGTGGAATTAATAATATAATAATCAACAGATATGCACATGTGAATACTTTAAAACATTTTCTAATCAATAAGATAAGATCCTCTAAACCTTCAAAAAAAAAAAAAAAAAAAGATAAGATCCTCTAATTACATCTTTGCAATTTATTTAACTATGGACCTCTAATTACATCTTAGCAATTTATTAACCATCCACAATGTTTCTGAAAAGTAATTAATAAATGTTGGCAAACCCACACATTACACACATACAACACGCACACATGTATGTATGTATGTATGTATGTATTATTGATTAGTGGGGACTTCAGCTCTCATTCGACTCTTTGGTGTGTAACTGTAAACATAAGAGCCAGTTCTTTACGAGGATCACTTCTGGTTCTGGTTTGGTTCCAGAAGAGAAACGTCGTGGGTAATGGAATTCTGATCGGTTTCAGACTTTCCGTTTGTTTTTCCCAACAAATGAGAAAAAAAAAAAAAAGATCATCCGCCACCCCTTTCCTTCAACGCGCACATTCCGACTTCCAGTAGCGAGAATGGGCTGGGCCTTTATTCTTCAAAGGCAAAAGGCTTTCTTTAGAACTCGGGTCATAACGCAGGGAAGGTAGTACAATTTATTAGGGTGAGTGTGTCCGTCACCACACACACACGCGCACACATATATAAATTAAAAGCATGTCGTATTTGCTCTCACCACGTCGTTTCCCTGCCTGCTTCCCCAGCTTAACGCCTCCTGTACGCATCAGCAATCGTTCTGCTAAAATTAACAACATCCCACTCGCTCTCTGCTTGTCCAGTCGACTCAGTTCGATCTCAATGAGTCAATTTACTTCTGATTCCCCAAACGACGCCACAAAGGCAGACGACAACAACAACGGCGACGTTCTGGTACAGTACGTGGTGCTCCGACGAGACCTGATAGACGCGTGGCCGCTGGGGAGCGTGGTGACTCAGGGATGCCACGCATCCGTCTCAGCCATTTGGTCCCACAAAGACGATCCTCACACTCTTCAGTATTGTAGCCCTCAAAACATCAATTCCATGCATAAGGTATATTTTATTTTCTACCAGAAGCACTACCATCAACTCCTCCTCCTTATTATTATGACTTTAAGATAATAAAGATTTGGAGAATTACTGAGAGCTGAGATTTTAGGTTACCCTTGAGGTGAAGGGAGAAACCCAGATTGTGAATTTGTCGGAGAAGCTCAATGCTGGTGGCATTGCTCATAAGCTCTGGATTGAGCAACCTGAAAACATACCAACCTGCCTCGCTACTAAGCCGTACCCCAAGTCTACGGTATCTTTGGTTTTCAAGAAACTGAAACTTTGCAAGTGATGATATATTGTCTCAATTTGCAAACCCACATTTGGGTATCTTGTATGGATGAATTATCCTCAACTTTGATGCATAAACGCATCGCACCAAATGCTGGAGTGTTTATTTGGATTTCTCTGATTTAGTGGTGAAATTCAATTGTTATTTTACTGGAATCAGATACGAATCTCACGGAAAATGAATGTGCCGACATCGGAGAAAAATGTAAAAATTCATTCATTCAATGACCTTGCTATCCCAATTGGTAATACTCGCCAACGTTTGATGCGACGTATCAAACGCTTTTGAGAATCACAATGCGCGAACATTTTATTACCAAGGTTTTCTACACAGCCAAACTCCAAATATGAAAACATAGAGCTTCAATTCAATACTACTGAAAAATTGCAGCAAAATCCCATCTCAAATGCTATCGTTAAGAACCGAAAAAAAAAAAGAACACTTTCAATCATTCAGGTACTTTTCACTGTAAAATACGTCTCAAATATAAATGTCACTTCCTCAATGCCCTAGATACAAAGTGAACAGCAAAAATGGGATGAACAATCTTCTAATTTGTAGGCAAAGCACCTGCAGCAGTTCAAGGAATCAATAATAAGAACATAAATTAAGAGAACTTGCAATAAAGTGGCGTAAACCTTCCAGTAACTAATGGCAAGCAATGAGAACAGTACCTGTGTTTCCAAAAATAATGATATGCTCATTTTCCAAATCAACTGCCTCCCTTCTGCTTGAGAGTGATCTTATCCCCAAGACTAAGGGCAATCCCTTGGGTCTTGCTCCTTATTCTGATGTAGCCACTGAGCTTGCCATCGGTTTGCTTCTCAATGCTTACATTTACCAAAGCATCCTCACCAAACACACTCTTGGCGTACAAGTTTGCTGCCAGGAACCCACAATCACCATCTAGTGCAGACCTGCAGCTCAAACCAATTGGCAATGGTGTATCAATAGCATTTACTTGAAAGCACCTGAGGAATAGTCTTGGGTGCTCCTGGACCACTGCTCTTTTTGTATTCAGTGCTTGCCATGTGTATGCTTTAACCAATCATGATAATATGCATATCCATGTGGCAATCACATAATGGAGAAGAAGCAATCTCCAGGAGCACCACAGACTTTCTCAAAAATCAAATATGAGAATAATACTACGCAAGGAACGTTCAGTTTTACACCGAACTCATCAGATGGGTCTTATTTCGATCACATCAACAAGAAAAAACAATTGCTGTGTTCCCCAAGTGCAACAAACACAACTTGTAAACTTATTGCTCATACGTAATATGTTCCAAAAAACTACACTAGCTTAAAATTAAGAATAGAAGCCTACAGATTATCCATAGAAGGGCTCTTCCGACCTATGTCTCAATTATTTTCCCACTAAGCTCTCATTATGTTGTTACCCTATATGACACAATGAGTCTCAATTTTTAAGTAAATCAATACATTTCCAATATTTCTCAATCAATCAACTGTTTGAAATGCATCTCCATGTGCATGTTACACAAAAGAACATACATCCCTATCAATTCATTCAAGAGGCTGCTGAACAGAAGATCAACTTACGGTGCAGTGAGGCACTTCATGTTGGTTGATTTGATGATATGATCAAGGAATTCCTTCTCATCTTGAATTACTGTGTTAACAGCAACCTGCAGAGCAGAAGACAAATAAAATTAACCATAAAACTAAGCACCAGCAAGACAGATAAGTGATCAGTCAAACTGGAAATAACTTTCAACAGTCACTGCAACTAAAGGAAAGAAGAAATTAATTCACAAGTGTACAATCAAATCAAAAAATAGTTGGCATCATATTAGGAGCTGGGAAGGTCCATAGAGTTTACGCGCTACAACCACCTATGATTGTTAGAAAGACCACAGACAGCTTGCTCGGGTGGTTAATGTTCGACTTGATTAATAATAATAATAATAATAAAAGAGATGAAAAAGAAAAAAAGTTATGACGAAATAGTAACTCTTGCTGAGTCCCATAATCAGAACCACAATGACCTTACCTTCCAACAGATCCTTTCCATGTTGAACTGAAAATAATTTAAAATCTTCCGTAAATTAAAATCTAATGTAAACAGAAAGAAGAACCTTAGTGATTTGTATGAAAGAAACAAGAAACTAACGCTAGAGATACCTTGTTTTCCCATTCAAACTCAGCCCACATAGTTCTAAAAGCTGCATCTGTACAAACAGCAGGAGAAATATAGTCCATGATGTCAATGTGAATGTCATTGAGGACAACAACTGTTCGCTCAAGCACATTTGAAGTCTCATAAACAATATTCCCAAAAATGACCCCAGTCTCAGTGGAGGACACCTTGATGTTAGCCTTTATTTGCTTGCTTGATTCAGGTGCTAATGTATAATTCTGTGGACGCTCAACAAGCTTAAGATCACCCATAGTAGCTAACTCCAAGCACAAATTCTGAAGGGTTTCCTTGGTGCGGTTGATAACTGTAACATCAAGGACAATATCATAGTGGTGAACAGTAACATATGCTTCAGCATACACAGGGTCACTAAATCCAGTGAGTTGAAGAATGCGGTTGAGCTTATTTGCATCATCTCCTTCCTTGACAAACTCCCCAGTTGCGCGTTTTAGATCATCTTGCACCTCATCTTCCAACTCCAGCTGACTCATTCCCTGGAAATTTACAGTCATGAATTTTGGTTAGCCATCACTTCTATACACATAATCACCAAAAAATATAAAGAAACAACAAAAGAATTAAATTTGTGAAACCTAAAAAATCAACAATAACTAAGTGTTGCGGTGTGCTGGGTGAGGTATGCATATCAAAATATCAAGAAAGTACAATAAACAGAACGAAAGATGCAGATCAAGATCCCAACATCAAAACGCTTATATCAGGAGAACCATTTACATTACCCACTTTTTTCCCCTTTATATTTCGTCTTTCCTCCCATTCATTCAAAAAGAACAGGCCAAGATATAGTTTTTTTTCAAAAATTAAGATCAATCTGTATAATAAACCTACTCCTTCTTCCTTGTCATCCACACATTCAATAGCTATTACCTTCCTGCTCTTCAGATGGTAGAAGTCAATAAGGTCATCTGGCTGTGCATGAGAAATCTGAGCCTTTGCCTTTAATTCCTCAGATTCCCTTAACTGTTTCTCGGAAAGCATCTTCACAAAGCTCTGGCGGCAAGACTGCAACCATATCTTCCTGATATTATCACCAGTATTGCAAAGCAATCTTATGCACACAACAATCCTATCAAAAGAATCGTTATCAATTGGGTGTGGCAGAACTGGAGATTGTCCTAATTGCAACATTGAGACCATGATCAGTAAGGCCTGTGAGGATGCTTTATTCACTTCAACTCGAGATGGCTGCACCTCCTCCAATCTCAAAACAAGCTTTGTCAGTGTGCAAGCCACAACTGCCCCAAGGAAAAAATCACCAGTGAGAAGAAGGGATCTTAAATTTCCAGAAGTCAATGTTCCCTGAACAATGGTAGGAGGGGAAAAAGCGGTTTCAGAGGCGGCACTCTGAGTAGCATAAGTTCCATCAGCAAGAACAGCTGGTCTCCTGGAAGAAACAGTAGTTGAGCTGGCTTGCTGCTGAACTTTCTTAGAAGAATCAGTATCCTCCCCTTCTTCAGAGACTGAGAAAAATGGCAACTCTCCAAGACACTGCTTAATGGTTGCTATGCCATTCTCAACTTCAGAAAGAGACTGGCAATACTCTCCAATGATCCAAAGAGCGCAAGTGCACACTCGTGCAGCTCTGATCTGGTAGAAGTTGTCCAATAATCTTGTTATAATAGAGACCCTCAGTTTAGGATTCATTTCAATTATTTCTCGAACAAAGATAATCACATCTATAGCTGAAGCAACATTGCTGTCTCCCAAGAAATCCATCAGCAGATGGACCACTGTGCTTGCCACCTCAGGGAACTTAATGGCACAAGAATGGATGGCTTGAATAAGCATTTGCCTATACTCACCATTCTTCTCAAGCTCCCCACTCTGGGTCTTAACAACTTCTTTCTTCAACATAAGAACTACCTCATTGATGTTTCTAGGAGTTATCAATTCAAGCACAATGTCAAGAGTCTTCCTTCGAATGTCAAGATTAGGGCTGTTAAGTGCCCTCAGCACATCCATGATCAGATCAACCATTATATCTCTGTGTGAAGACCTGAGCTCATTCAGTCGGTCAAGTACAATAAGCTTGACATTGTTGTCACTCTGAGATAGAAGAAGCTGAGAGTAGGTATTAGCAGCAGCTCTAATAGCAGTGGGTGCAGATGACAAAGAGACAAGTGTCCCAGCGCATTCATAAATAACTGCAGTTGAAGGGGCATTCAACAATGATATAATAATCTTGATATACTTCCCCTTCTCTCCCTTATTGGTTCGGCAGACTTTCCGAATCAACTCCAATACAACCATCTGAAGCAATTCACCCCATTCAGAAACTCTATCAACATGGGTCAACAGGTAATTAATTGCTCGATCCTGATCACAAGTAAAGAGCATTAGGAATGCATTCCGCTTAGCTGATGGATCCTGCTCTGTCGAGAGAACCTTTTCAATCATTTCAGGTGCATCCACCAGAAGCTGCTCACCCTGTGGAAGCTTATATATTGCCATTACAGCCAATATGGCATTCCTCCGAATGTACGGGTGTCGATGTTGCAAATTTTGCAAAACTGAAGGAATCAATGGCTCAATTATTTCTGTCTCATTCAAGCGGCAAAGAAACCTCAAAGTAACCCCACGGATATATTCATTCGGGTGCTGAAGATTGTTCCTTAGATTTTGGCAAATCAAAATCATTTCAGGCAAGACCCTACCTTTAGCATCTGTTTTGTCGATGATCTCCAAATATAGAAGCAACAATTTCTGTATTGTGTGGTCCTCAGAAGGCAAAACATATCTAACAATTGTGATAAAAAGCTGGGGCAATGTTTCACCATTCAACAAAAGCATGATTGCCTTCTTCATGGCATCAACTTTTGCAGGCACATCATTGCCTTCAAGAGCTTCCTTAATTTCATTTGCAATTGCTGGCGTCCCTTTGTCAAAATGAATGAGCAGAGTACAAGACTTCTCCATTTTTGCAGATAGTCTTTTCTGTCATTTAAAATTCATGTAAAAAACAATCCTATGAATAACTTGATACAAAAAGATCAAATTTTCCAAGTTACGTGTTCCGTTATTATTCTAGAAAAATCAAATAATTCAGCTAAGCAAAATTAGAACACAATTAAATTATGGAAGAATTAGACATCATCAATAATCATCACATTAGTCAACCATCAGTGCAACAGATGCCAAAATACAAGATACATTTCCAATCATATGATAAACTGTCCTAGTGTTCATTTTCCAATAACACAACAATTCTATTATCTGCTCTCCATATCAATCTCAGTGTGCATGTGCATGTGCTTTAGAAAGCGGAGACTAAGGAAAATTTTTAGACCAGACCTCACACAAAATCCTATCCACCTCCCTTGTGATTTCAAATAACTAGAGAAAAACAGAAATGAAACAAGTCTTAATCCAGCCCTAATCAGCATTAAAAGGATAAGTTACAAGTTAAACAGGCATTAAATGCATATGCCTCAACCAGATCAGATCTAACATTGAAATTTAAAGATAATTCAACAATTCGGGCTAAGTAAAAACATATTAAACACACACACAAAATACGACAATGATTAGCTACATCAAGATCTCATAGTTGCTAATAGTCCTATCAAAAGCTATAACTGAATTCTCTCAATTCACATCACGAATCGAAAATCTACATGCTAGATTAACAATTTCAACTTCAAAGAAAAAAAAAAAAAATCAGTTCAAGCGCCTGTAGAATGTAGAAGCATGACATAGAAGCGTAACATTACCTGGAGTTAGATAAGAAAAATGAAACACCATGAATAACCAAAATCGAACGAGAAAATTAACAAATGTTCAGTTTGGCTGCCGAGAAAATGAATCAACAAATCCGCAGGATCTAAGAAAATAGAGAGAGAAAGAAACGAACCTCTTGTGATGAGCGTTGAGTGAAATTGATGATTTAGATGTCAGATCTTAAATGCTCATTTGTTGTTAATTGTTCAAAATACAAACGACTGAGTGAGGACCATTGCAGATCTTTAGATCTGCTCTCAGTTTATATGTGGGAGAGAGAACAGGCGATTGAAGCATTGAAAGTTAACCCGCAAGGGTCTTTTTGTCATTCGCTTTTCTCTTTTCTTTTTTTTTTATTAAATTAAATTGTTCCGTTTAAAAAAAACATTGAAATCCTTTATATAAACAGAATAACAGATGATAATTGTTGTGATAAATTTAAATAAATTACCAAAATTGTTTTAAAAAAAATGATATGGTCACTTAGGCCATTGATCAGGAGATGAGATAAAAGATTATTCTCCTATATGAAATAAATGTTTGATTTATCGTGTCTAATATATATTGAGTTGTAAAATTGTAATAACAATATATTGTGTTATGAATTTTATTTTTATTTTTTTCCCAAAACTAATGGTGTTTCACTAGAAGTAAATAATTGGAATTGATGAGGGATAAGGGGTTAAAAAATTATCTTAGACAAATTTCTATTCTTACCTTTCTGAAAAATTACTCTCAGTGACAAAATTCTAATGGAAATGATATTTTACTAACAAAAGACTTAAAAGAGCCATTTTGATTTCTTAAACGTCAAAAGTAAAACCATATTCGGTCTTCAAAAGTTATGCTAAGAGGAAGTTAGCGACAAAGTCCGACTCGCGATAAGAAGGGGGTTGATCGGGTTCGCCCCGATAAACGGTAGACGGACTTGAAAGCCCAGTTAATACGGGCCTAATGTAGCGATAGAAGATTTGCCATGAAAGGGACAAGGAAGTCAATAATCGAATGCTGAAATGATACCGTGATCCAAATTCTCGGTTATGGACTGTGAATTCGTGGCGTCGCAAGTTGGTTTTTCCTTTTAGCAAAAATTGCTCAATTTTGATTGAAGATCTGATCTTGCTGAGGCATCATTTTTTTTTCAAGCGAAATAAATGCACACACACATGATATAAATGCTTTTCGTAAAGCAAAATGATGTAGAAATCACAGAAAATTCTTGTTCTAGTGTTGAGCAATTTCGATCATCATCATTCGGTTGCCTTTCACAGTACAATCTATATGATTCAATTATTTACAGATGTCACTTCCTAAATGCCGTAGATACAAACTGAACAAGAAAGGTGGGATGGGCAATCTTCTTATTTGTCGGCAAAGCACCTGCGTCGGTTCAAGTTCAATGAATCAGTAATTAGAATACAAATTAACAAAACTTGCCCCCCCCCCCCCCCAAAAAAAAAAAAAGCACACCAGTTTTTTCTGGGTATTGATATTGTTCTTCCACCTCAATTGCCTCCCTTTCCCTTCTGCTTGAGAGAGATCTTATTGCTGAGACCAAGTGCTATGCCTTGGCTCTTGCTCTTTATTTTGATGCTGCCACCGAGTCTGCCGTTGTTCTTTTTCTCAATGCTTACATTTACCAATGCATCCTCACCGAACACACTCTTGGCATATAAGTTTGCGGTCAGAAATCCACAGTTACCATCTAGTCTGCAGTTCAAATCAAGCCAAAACAACCAGTCGAAAGAATCAGAATAATTATTGTGAGAGAACCATTCGCATGCATTAAAACCTGGATGTCTCCTGAGAACTTGGAAGACAGGTCCACCTGCTACTATGTTGCGACGATGTATTAAAAAAGTTTTGCAAGTGCAAAATACACTTGTAGATTTATGAATCGTACACATTGTTCTCCAAAAGACTACAACATAGAAATGTGAACTATAAGGTAAGGTAAGGTGATAGGATGTTGTTAAACTATTGACTCGATTGACTGTTAATTTAACTGCACATATATTCCCATTGTTTCTAAGTCCACATTGCACAGAGAACAAGCACCCATTTCAGTTATCATTCAAGAGATTTGTTTTGAAATAGATCCAACTTACGGTGCAGTCAGGCACTTCATGTTGGTTAATTTGATTATGTGATCCAGAAATTCCTTTTCATCTTGAATTTCCGTGTCAACATCAACCTGCAGCGCCGAAGACAGATGAAAATTAAACTAGAAGTGTCAACTCAGCACCACCACCAAGACCAAGAGAGATAAGTAATCAGTCGCGGGAATTAAAGGAATTAAACAACTAATTCAGAGTACAAGCAAGAAAAACTGATGGCATCAGGTTAAAAACGTCATATGGTGTTACAGTCACCGTTAACGTTAGTAGCAGATACCTTGCGTTTCCACTCGAGCTCAGCCCACAGGGTTCTAAAAGCTTCATCTGTACAAACTGCAGGAGACATATAGTCCCCGACGTCGAAGCAAATTTCACTAAGAACAACTGTTTTCTCCCCATTTGAAGTCCCGTACACCACATGACCGCATATTACTCCAGTGTCAGTTGAGACCACCATGAGTTTAACCTTTATTTCCATGTTTGATTCAGGTGCTAAAGTGTTATTCTGGGGATCCTCAACAGGTTTAAGCTCAACAATTTCAAGGCCACCCTTGATAATCAACTCCATGACAAAATTCTGGAGGGTTTGCTTGGTGCGGTTGATAATTGTAATGTCAAGGACAATATCATGGCGGTGAACAGTAACAAAGGCTTCAGCATATACAGGGTCACTAAATCCAGTGAGTTGATGAATACGGCGGTTAAGCTTATTTACACCATCTCCATCCTTGATGAACTCTCCAGTTTCAAGTTTTTCATCGTCTGGCGTCATATCTTCTAACTCAAGCTGACTCCTCCCCTGGAAGTTTCCGGTTGGGAATTTTGATTAACTATCGCATTTATACATATAATCACAAGAAAATCAGGATATTTTGCACCTCATATTCGAAGTCAAGCTGACTCAAGAACTGGATGTTTACCGTCTTGATTATTGAATACCTCACATTTTTACATAATAATCACTAACAAATATAAAGAACCACAAAAGAACTAAAATTGAGAAGTATGGAAAATTAACAATAACTAACAGGTAAGCAAAGCTAAGTGAAGTATCAAGTTTGTACCGAAAAGGATCTAATAAGTGGATAAAATCCTAATGTCAAAGCATATATCAGGTAAACCATTTACATGCATGAACAGCAGGGCAAGAAAAAGTGTAGTTTTACAAATTAAGATAAACCCGAATGACAAACCGTAGCTCTTTCCTTGTCATCCACAATGAATAGCCATTACCTTCATGGTCTTTAGACTGTCAAAGTGAATAAGGTCATCTGGCTGTGCATGAGAAATCTGAGCCTTAGCATCTAATTCCTCAGATTCCCTTAACTGCTTCTCTGAAAGCATCTTTACAAAGCTCTGGCGGCAAGACTGCAACCATATCTTCCTGACATTGTCACCAGTACTGCAAAGCAATCTTATGCACACAACAATCCTATCATAAGAATCGTTATCAATTGGGTGCGGCAGAACTGGAGATTGTCCTAATTGTAACATTGAGACCATGATCAATACTGCCTGAGTGGATGCTTTATTCACTTCAACTTTAGATGACTGCACCCCTTCCAATCTCAGAACTAGCTTTGTCAGGGTGGAAGCAACAACTGCCCCAAGGAAAAAATCACCAGTGAGAAGAAATGATCTTAAATTTCTCCAAGTCAATGACCCCTGATCGGAAAAAGCAGGTTCAGAGGCATCAGCAAGAACAGAAGAAACAGTAACTGAGTTCATTTTCTGCTGAACTTTCTCGGAAGAGTCAGTATCCTCCCCTTCTTCAGAGACTGGTAAAAATGGCAACTCTCCGAGACAGTGCTTGATGGTCGCTATGCCATTCTCAACTTCATCAAGAGACCGGCAATACTCTCCAATGGTCCAAAGAGCACAAGAACAAACTCGTGAAGCTCTGATCCGATAGAGATTGTCCAATACTCTGGTTATAATAGAGACCCTCACTTCGTGATTCATTTCAATTATTTCTCGAACAGAATGAAACATATCAATAGCGGAAGCAACATTGTTGTCCCCTGAGAAGTCCATCAGCAGATCGTCCACAGTGCTTGCCACTTTTGGAAACTTAAGGGCACAGATACGAATGGCTTGAATGAGCATTTGCCTATACTTTCCATTGTTCTTAAACTCCCCACCATGACCCTGGGTCTTAAAAGCTTCGTTCTTCAACATAAGAACTACCCCATTGATATTCCTTTCAGTTATCAACTCGAGCACAATTTGAAGCGTTTTCTTTTGAATGTCAGTATTACGACAGTTAAGTGCCCTTAGCAGATCCATGGTCAGATCAACCATGATATCCCTGTGTGAAGACTTGAGCTCAATTAGCCGGTCAAGTGCAATAAGCTTGACATTGTTGTCACTTTGAGAACGAAGAAGCTGACAGTAGGTGTTAGCAGCAGCTATAAAATCAGTGGGTTTAGATGACAAAGAGACAAGTATCCCTGCACATTCGTAAGCAACTGCAGTTGCAGTTGAAGGAGCATTCAACAATGATTTAACAATATCGATATAGGTCTCCTTCTCCCCCTTGTCCATTCGGCTGACTAAGACTTTCCGAATCAACTCCAATACAACCATCTGAAGCAATTCACCCCATCCAGAAACACTATCAACATGACTCAACAGGTAATTAATTGCTCGATCCTGATCACAAGTAGAGAGCATGAGAAATGCACTTCGCTTGGCTGATGGATCCTCCTCTTTTGATAGAACCTCTTGAATTGTTTCGGGTGCATCCACCAGAAGCAGCTGACCCTGTGGAAGCTTATATATTGTCATTACAGCCAATATAGCATTCCTCCGAACATATGGGTGCTTATGTTGCAAATTTCCCACAACTGAAGATTTCAACTCCCGAATTATATCTAAATGTTTGTCGTTCAAGTGGCAAATAAACCTCAAAGTAGCAACACGAGTATATATATTCGAATTGTTGAGATTGTTTTTAAGATGTTGGCAAATATACATTTCATTCATGGTGCCACCGTCAGCATCTGCATCTACTTTTCCAATGTCAATGATCTCCAAATATAAAAGCAACAATTTTTGTAACATCGGGTCCTGAGAAGGTAAAACAAACCTAACGATTGTATTAAGCAGCTGAGGTAAGGTTTCACCATTCAACAAAAGCATAATTGCTTTCTTCATGGCATCAACTTTCGCAGGCCCATCGCGGCCTTGAAGATCTTTCACTATTTGTTTTGCAATTGCTGGCGTCCCTTTGTCATAGTGAATGAGCAGAGTATGAGGCCTCTCCATTTTTGCAGATCCTTTTTTTTTCTTTTTTTCTGTTATTTGAAGTTCGAGCATTGTCAGAAAACAACATTATAAATAATTTGATACAAAAATGTTTAGCAAATTATACACATATTCTTTGTTATAATTCTAGAAAACCAAAAAAATATACATAAGCAAAATTAAAATCTGAAAAAAAAAATAACTAGCCTTAAATCATTAAACCTATCACATAAAATCCTTTCCACTTCAATTCCCTCACTGATTTGGAATAACTCGTGAAGATGAAAACGGAAATGAGACAAAAAGAATCCAGTACTAGTTAGTTGGCAGCAAAAAAGATAAGTTCTTCATAAATTAAAAAAAAAAAAAAAATTGTATGGTCTCAGCAAGATCGGACCTAGTACTGGAAATTCAAAACATAATTCGACAATCTTGGTAGGTAAAAGCATAAAGAAAGCATAAGAACAATTAGCTACATCAAGATCTCACAGTTATTCAAAGTATTATCAAACGCATGACATCGCGAATCCAAGACGTAAACACTATTAATTATCTAACAATTTCAGTTAGTTTCTAAGTAAAGTTATCAGTTAAATGTAGGAAAATTTCAACATAATGTTAACTAGAAAGTGATAAGCACAGAGAAAATCGATAAGAATATCTACATCAAACGAGAAAAATCAACAAATGTCGTGTTTGGTTGCCAAGAAAATGAATCAATTAATGTGCAAGATTCAAGAAAATTAGAGAGGGAGAGAGAGAGAAACAAACTTTAAACGATGTGAGCGCTGCGTAATATTTGAGAGTACGAGTGATTGGAAGTTTAGATTTTAAGCGCTCATTTGGTTTTAATTTCTTGCAAATATATAGACGACCTCCATCGGAAGAGAGTGCAAAGCAAGTCCGCACGTGGTCCAATGTATCAAAAGTTTGTTATGCATCTGCTGATGTGGCAGCCAGCTCAGCTGGTTCGTTACACGCTCTTGATGCTTATTATTTTTTGGCGCCATTTTCTTGTTAGGCAGAGGCAGAGGCAGAGTGACCTTGTTAGATGTTTCCAGATGCTTCTAATCAATACTAATACATGCGCAAGTTGTATTCTGTTGTATTTTCTCCGTGTCCTAAATAATAAATAAACTGTATTTTCTCTGTGCCTAAACAATAAATAAACACATACATTTTAATTCTCTCTCAATATTTTTTCCTCTCACCTTTCTCGGCTGCCAAACAGCCAAAATTCACCAGTACATACACTTGCTACCTAGGTGCAGATTCATGTCTAGTTTTTTATTCTTAAAAATCATGTTTATGCCATGGCTATTGTTCAAACTTTTCAATCAATTTACCAATACTAAATTAAATTTGACATTGAATCATAGCTCTTAAATTAAATACTAACATTATATTTATAAGTGGGAACCCATAAATGGGTTAGTGGTAAGGGATTCGAATCCTGCCCGTGTTTACGGGAATTGAATTCTCATAAATATTTGAAAGTAGATTTTTTTTTACCCCACAAATATTCAGATTGCACCATCATAGAATTTAGGTTCTAATAGCTTCTAATCACATGTATCAATAAACTGTGTTGTCATTCACTGATAAATGATAATACCAGTACAGTCATTGAATGCTAACTTCCAATCAAGAATAGATTGCACATCGAGGTACAAACCATCCATCCCAACTATATGATAGCATTTATTATTTTATAAAATTTGGTTGATTCACTAATTAAGAATGCAAATATGCAACATTATTTTTGGTATACAAAAAAAAGTTACTTTATTCAAGCTTTACCGGAAGAAGTGAAGCTCATAGAACTTTGCCTTTGCCTTCGTTTGATTACTCCTTCGGAGGTTGATTTAGTCGAAAAATTTAACAAAGTACAGCCCTTTCGGAAACAAAATTGTTCCTTTCACAAAGGGTACTCTTAGATTGCTGGCTACTTTGACCAGCAATGACTTTTCCTTTAGAGAAAAATAAATAAATGATCCTTGAACAGATTGGAAGCTTGGGAAGATCTTATCTTCTAAAAGATATATTCGAAATACAGGCTAGAATCGTAAAGTCACGACCATGAATTTTGAATTGTCAACCTCAGACACAACGAAGAAGAAATATTCTGCATAACGCAAACCAAAACTGGAAAATTAACAAACCCATAACACAAAAATACACAGAGCGAAATTAAAAGAGGGAGTGACTCAATTTACATATGCACAAAGATAAGATGATCAAAAGCTCTTGTTTTATGATTATTATTGAGCAGACAAGAAGTTGTATGTATGTAAAAACTATTGGACGACCAAACGTCTGGCACAAACGGTACAATAAAACTTCCTCTTGGTTTTGAAATACAGAGGCAAGAAACAGAATCTCCACTCGCTCTGAACGTCCATGGCTCGTATCATGCCTCCACAGAACGGACATGCGCCTGGCGCTGTCTGCGTTCCTAACACTCTCTCATCCTCGTCGCACACACACACCAAACACATCCTCGATCGCCTGCTTTTCAAAATCAATTATTTGATTCGACTGGACTAATAATTGACAAAATCCTCCGTACAAAAAAAATTATGCAAAAAGGGTATTTATAGGACAAAATCTCGGCTTCCGACGGGAAGAGAGGCTGGAAAGACATTCATAGTTAGCTCTCGAAGGCAAAGTCTTTGTTGAAGCCAGTTTCCTCTAGAACATTCTCAACGGCTTGAATTGGTGTTATCCTAAGCTTTAAAAAATAATAAAAGGGAGAGATTTACGACATGGAAACGTGTGTTGATTCTTATTCTGCGTGACTACGAGTGTGTTTTTTACGCGTATTGTTTAGTGATTACAATTACTTTTCGTTGCCCAAGCAGGGACTTGGGCTTCAATTCTGTGATCCGGAGTCTTTCTTTTGGGCCCATGGGCTAATAACACTTGGAATCCCAAAACCGGATGAAATCGGATATCCCATTGGTGGTCCAGCTGTAGAGTCGGGTGGTCGAGATGAGACTGCGACTTGAGAGGCTTGGCAGTCCACGTTTAGCACTCCGGCGGATTGGGCTATCAAGCATCGATGTCCGCACAAGTAGGGATCGCAAAAACACTTTGACCCGAATTAAGGGTTAAAAGTTGGGCTAGGGTTCAGGTTTTTGGATCCAATTACATTCGGGTTATAACTTGGGCCCTACCAAAATATCCTAACCCGACCTCTAACCCTTTTAACAATCTAATATTAACGTCAAGACTAGACACTAAGGACTGGTTTGGTACGACGGATTAAATTAAATTGGATTGGATTAGATTGAATAAGATAGGATTAGATTGGATAATACTAAATTATATATAATATTATATTGTGTTTAGTATGCCATGAGATTAGCTAATAACTAATAATATGTCATATATTAATTTATTAAAATCATTGTAGATTTACTTTAAAATGACATGTAATATAATCTAATTTAAATCAATAATTATTGATAAATTTATAAAAAAAATTGCAAAATCTTTCCTTAATTTTTTTTAATAATTAACTTGTTATAGTTTTTAATCTCATGAATAGTAGAGGACAAAATTTTATCTTAAAAAATGTAATCCCAATGGTCCCCTTGGGATGAAATTTTGCCACTATTGAGATTAAGTGGTGGGCCCATTATTATTATTTTACTATTATTTTTTTTACACCAAACATGATATAAAGATTATTTTACACTAAAGTTATCCAATCTCATGATATATAACTAAAACCAAACGGGCCCTAAAGCAACAAAGAGTTGAGAAAAAGAGAAAGGCAACGACTTGACTTCGGTAATTTGCATCTAACCACCCACCACCATGGCATCACCAGCCACCCAACTACCAAAATAATCGGCAGCCACGCATGAGCCAGAGGGGGACGATTGAGTCGCACAATGCTGGCACTGTTCCCAGCCACCGCCAGGGGCGGATGCAGTGCAGGACCACTGGGGGCTCAAGCCCCCACTGAAAATTTTTTTTTTTGTTTAAAAGAAAATTAAAAATTAAAAATAATCCCTGTAAAAATTATTAGATAATCTCATTCTTTAAAATTTAAACTATTATTTTAATAATTATAAAGTAATAATTTTATTTAAAAAAATAAAGCCCACAACCCAAAATATTTATAATCCCAAAACTGAACCGTGATTGCCAAACTTGTAATTAGAGATTGTCTTGAAGAAAAGAGGAAGTTGCAGGCATCAGTTCTGTTCTTTATTCTCATAATCGCAGTGAGAATAAACATGTTCTTTTCGGTTTTTTTTTTCAAATTAAGTTAAGAATTTCGTATTTTATTTTTTGTTCACATGTCAACACATCTCTATATAAATTGTAATTGTTCAAGTGACTAATTCTAGTCTTTACAATTTCTTTTTTTAGTGATTTTGTTTATAACTATTAGTAAATTAATTTTTTCAATTGTAATTAATTTATTTTTACATAAGTACTTATATATATAATTTTGAGCAATGAAATTTGTGAAGAATGAACTTCGGAATCGGATAGGAGATGAATGGATGAATGATAATTTGATTGTTTGTGTAGAAAAAAAATGGATTTAATAGTATTGATACTGAGTCTATTGCACAATATTTTCAGAATATGAAATCGCGTAGAGAACAATAGTAAGTTGGTTACCAAAAATTTTATATATTTAAGTTTCAATTTTTACATTTTGCTGTTATTTAATTTAGTCCCCGGTAAATTATTTTTCCAAATCCGCCACTGGCCACCGCACCTTCATAGCCATTGTCTTTTTTCCAAAAAGCTTTCTGCTGATGATATTTTATCCAATAAATCTTAGCATGTCACTCTCGGCTCTGTCTAGAATAGGGTTCTTTTTTAATAGTTATTACTTATGATTCAATTTCGCTTAGTATCTAGCTTAGATCCAACATTAAGATAAGAATGCACTGTAGAAGTATGCAATCTCTAGAGATAAATATGTAAAGTTCCGTATACAAATTTATAATTTATTGTAAGTATTGTAAATGTTTGTTTGTTGCATTGCAATTATGGAGACTTCGTTTTATGGCAACAGCAATATTAACTTTCAAGTATGGATTTTTATTTTTATACATGGTGGTATCCTTACGACCAAAGTCAACATAAAAATGGAATAGTAATTCAATTATTAATAAAGAATCAAGAATAGCAGTCCTATTCTTAAAAAAAAATGACTGGCCTCGGATGAAACTTGAGTCTAATCTTGACCTTAAAAGTGTCAGGCCTAAGTTTGAAGGATAGACTTTTTAAGAGTTAGGGTCCTTTATTTCAACAAAGCCCAAGCCCCGTGCATTGACAGGATTACCTAATTGATAGAGGTCGTTGACATATAATAAGGATCAAGTCCCACCATGAATCTAAAAGCTAGTTTAGTAGCAGAGATGCAACATATTTTCATAGTGAAGGTGCTGAATTTTTACCTTAACATGTATTTATAGTTTATAAAAAACTTATTGTGATTATTAGCTTCAAATTCGGTAGGGTGAGTACTTGAAAATGACATTTCGACAACAAAGTTAGTGTTTGATAAAAATTTTAAAAAAGAAGAAAGATGAAGAAAATGAGCTTTCTTTTTTCTAAAGTGAACAATGATTTTTTTGGTCAAAAGACCTTTTATTTTATAAAGGTGGCCTCTTCATAGATGATGAGTGACATAAATTCAGGGTTTTACCTTGAGTTTTTTTTTTTCCCTAATGACATGAATCACCCATCGTTGCACATAGATGTGAATTTGATTACAGGGAAACAAACATATTTATTGTATAACTACGTGTTTCCTTACTCTTATGATTTTGGATGTGGTTTCCTTAGATCATAGAATTCAGAATCAAAATGAGTTTTTCCCCTCTTGTCATTTTCATGAGCTTTTAGGCCATGGTTGGTTTAAAGAAAGGGGAGGAGAGAAAAATAGTGGAATAGAGAGGAAGGGAGGAAAAATGAGTGGAGGAGAATAGTGAAATTAAATTTCATTATTGGGTTTGATATAAAATTTGATAAGGAAATGAATTACAATTTTTTTTCTCTAGACAAATTTATCTTTTGTTTTAAATATTAAATTATTTATATTGGTAATTAAATATAATTTAATATCAATACCAAATTTTTTTAATGTCAAAAAGTTCCAAAACGATTCATGATTTATTAGATATTTGTGTGTGTGTGTGTGTGTGTGTGTGTCTATCAGTTGTTTCCGATGGCGGTTCGGCGGAGTTCCGCTGACAATCGACAATCATTCGGTAATTTTTCAACAACGGTTGACGGGCGTCTGACAGTGGTTCGGCAGCTTTCCAATGGAGTTCCAGCAGCATTTTGACAACTGTTCGGTGGAGTTCCGACGACGGTTAATTTATATTTCTATTTCTATATTTTCATATTAAATAAATAAATAAGTTTACTTATTTTATTAAGTTTCTTAAATAATTCATTAAATTTAATTAATATAAAATTATTTATATTATTAAATTGATAAATAATAATTATTAATGGCATTAATAAAAAAATTGAAGAGCAATTTTGGAAGCTTTGGTTTCCAACATAAGAGGAATTTAAATTCTTCACTCCTTGGTGTGAAATTCAAATTCTATATTACGATGGATATTAAATTTTAATAGAAATTAAATTCTTGTATATTATGTCCAATCAAATAATGAAAATAAAAATAGAATTTAAATTACTTTCTTCTCCTCCATTCTCTCCTTCCAACCAAACACCAGCTTAGGAGATTTTATCTTGGCATTTATTCTCTCATAATAAATTGGGTGTTATTTCTCTTGAAATAAATGTTTTTACCTAAAAGAATGGACTAGTGGTGTAATGTGGTGCCTGGCACCTATACATAGCAATGCAATCCCATATCCATCAAGAAATGGGGGTGAGCTTCATAGTAGAGATGGCAAAACCCCGGGCCGGGTCCGGGTATTGCAATGACCGGACCCTGCCCGGATGCAACCGGTCCGGGTTCGAGTCCGGGCCGGGTTTTAATTCGGGTATCCGAATTTTATATTTTTTAATATTATATGTGTATATATTTTTTATTTTTTGGTAATTTTATAAGTTTTAAATTTATTTCAATAAAATTTGACATGAAAATATAAACTTTAAGTGTTTAAAACTTTATATATGTATAATAAATTAGTCAAATAAATATAAATATTTAAAATAATATATATTTTATAATATTTTTTTAATAAAATCCGGGTTCCGAGTTTATCAAGTGATGCTCAAGACCGACCCGGCTTCATACCCAGGCCGAGTAATACCCGGCCCACAACGTCCGGGTACGGTCCGGGTCCGGACCGGGCAGGTATTTTTGCCACCTCTACTTCATAGGCTTTTGCAATGAACACTTCGCGTAACTGATTGGGTTACAGTGTCAAGCCCCGATGTCATGTGCGAACCCCATAAACTACATGTAATAGTGTATCCTTAAAAGACTTCACAGAGGTCGCTGGCGAATATAGAGTGCTAGCATATACTAATAGGTTTCTAATCATTTTGCTTAGTAACTTAATTTTCTATTAGAAGTAAGTTATCACTAGGCTGGTTTAGTCAACAGGAAGTTGGACATAAAAATAAAACCAATTTGACCCAATCACATGGCTTACCTAATATATATGTATAATGCAACTAGTATGTTTTCTTTGTTCATACATTATGCAAGCAAATGGTTCACATGTCATCATGCGTCAATCAGTTATATATTCATTTAAAGGTTCAGCATGGGATATTTTCTTTAGAAGAGAAAACAGCGGACATATAAAATAAGTAGATATTCCCAACCAAAGGATAAACTCAACAGAATTAGCAATCAATATTAAATTATCTAATTAAGTGCATTTAATCATTAAAACCCATGCATAATTAATGAAAATTTTTACGTGGAGACATCCTACTTTTTAAAATTTTGAACATATTAATTTAAAAAAGATTAATAATTTTGTCATTGCTTTACAAACATGATTAATTGACTCCATCCAAATTTAAGGAGGAAAAAAAGGAACGAATATCCACAACTTGTGAAAATTCCACATATATATTTAAGGAAAAACTTTTATCGCCAAAACTAATTTGCAAAAATAAATAATTGAGATAAAATTTAGCATTATCTATACCTATGCTATATAGACGATGAAGTAATTAAAAATTAATTTAATCGTGAGTTAAATGATTGGAGGCCGTTTTGTCAGTTAAAAGTCAATCAACAAACATCTAATGCACACTCACTAACGTGATTTCCACCTCAAATATCGTCCAAATTGAAGCCTTAACATGTGAAACGATTCCTTGAAACGGGACACAGTTATTTCACTAAAAAAATAATCCATCACTCTTCTATATATGAGTGCCCATCATCACTCGTCACCCACCAAACAGACAAATAACACAAATCTTTCTCTCTTCTCTTGTGCCCCAAATGGAAATTAGAGCGTTATTTTCATGTGCATTATTAGGAATTTTCCTTCTCTTCCTTCAGTCTCATTGTCACAATCTAGCCATAAATTTTCATCAAGACGTTTACTTAAAAGGTTCCCCGCAAAGAAACACAATTCAACAATATCCAGTAACCCGCAAGATTGTGAAGGCAAAACTTGGACTCCCTCCTTTGCAATGGAGAAAGAAATTGGCAAATTTCGCTTCTTGGTGGGTGAATCAACAGAGACGAGACTGTGATTTAGTTCATTCGAATAGCAATCACGGTGAAAGTCTGTTCTGGGGCAGTGGCAAGAACTGGAAATCGGCCGATGCCGTTGCGGCGTGGGCTGCTGAGAAGGGTTACTGCAACCATAAGTCTAATAGTTGTAGCAGATACAAAGATTGCTGGCATTATACCCACAGATGGTTTGGAGACAGAGCTTGAAAGTTGGTTGTTTGTAAAAGTGGAGATACATTCGTCACTTGTAATTATGATCCCGTGGTAACGTGATAGGTCAGGAACCTTTCTGATAAATTTAGCATTTTGTTCCAAATTCAAGTAAATTTTGCAAAATTACTTTTACACCTTGGGAAAATTAAAAAGGAAAAAAAAAATCTAGACTCGCCCTTAAAGGCTTGTAATAGAAAGGGCGCCTCATGCTCATGACCATACCCCTTATATGTTATCATTTTTAGCTCTAGTGAAATTCAGGATCCTCACATTTAACCATGCTTCAAATGGTGTTCATGGAGCTCAACATCATTCTTTGTTGGGTGACTTCACACATATCGTCTTTTACATATAGAACTCCTTAGGCCGCCATATTGATAATAATAGTAGTCATGAAACCTCATCTATGTTAACCCCAAAATCAATAGTGCATTGGATCTGATACTTAAGGAGGTGTTTGTTCTAATGCTAATTATGAAAAATAAGGATGCCCATGAACTACACACACACACACACTTTAGTCCATATTAAATTTAAGATCTACATTCACATTTTTAAATACAATTTGAGCTGACATAGACTTTGAAAAATGATTTTAGACATTATATCACATGCTTTTCAGTTTTCACACTGGTCCTTTTTACCGACAGACATGCGGATTGTAAACAAAACAAAAAGAATCGGCGCCGTATACTTTTAGCTTTCGCAGGTATTATTTTATCAAGAATCATGATCAAAACCATGAATTTCATAACAAAGCCAGAAGGGATCACGAAATATTTAATAGTAATGATTGATTAAAACTCCCAAACAAACAAAATAGGAAGTAGGAACACACATTCTACCTACACAGCTGTGGCTGTCGCTTACAGATACGAAATCAAAAAGCAGGCAAACACTTTATGAAGTAAGCAGCCTAATAGAAACAAAATCATGTCAAGGTTAGGCCGAGATTAGCAGATAAACTACAACCTGGCCTTATGATGAATGATTGGCGCAGCATTATTGGCTCAAAGACAAACACTTCAATTAGTTTAAGCGTAGACCACTTGGCAACTGGAGGGTGCTAAGTCCTTGAACGCCCTAGGGGCAGTCATAACTTTCCACTCCGCTGAAATTCCCCCATTTTGTTCCTCATATACCCTTCCGATTGCCACGTTTAACCCACTTGACACCACATAAATTTTCCCTTCCACTCCATTCACTGCAAACGGCCTATGCATAACTTCACATGGGAATTTGTCCCCACCCACATACCGCCACGTGTCGTCATCAGGGTTGTACTGCTTCATTGGACAGTCACCGTGCTCTGATATCACGAACACCTTGCCTTCAAGCACGATACTGATCCCAGTCCATCCTTCCTTCATCCCATCGCTCATCAGATTCCACGTGTCCTTGTTGATGTCGTAGACCCCACCCCTTGGGGAAAACATAAAGGGCCACGTCCATCCCTCAGTCACATACATCTTGCTCCCCATCACAGCTGAGTCGTACCTAGCCAACCCCATTCGCAACTTGGCAGCCGTCGTCCACGTGTCGCTCTCCGGGTCGTAACACTCGACGGCTGTCATTGTCTCGTTGATGTTGGCCCCGGTTCCACCAACGGCCATGATCTTACCGTTAACATTCCCGGAGGCGAAAAATGACCTCGGTGTTAACATTGGTGATGCTAACTGCCATTGATTGGTTGTTGCACGGTACATGATCGTAGACTGCATAGGAGTCTCTGTGTCCGACCGCATCCCGCCCAAAACAAATAATTTGCCTTGCCGTGGAAGTGATGTACATGCAAAGGCTTGCGGGCACACAGCCTTAGGGCATGGCATAGGAGGCAAAACAAACCAACGGCCAGATCGTGGGTCCAAGGCTTGCCATTGGATCCTGGCCGTAGGTTTATGAAAAGAAAAAATGAAAAGGTAAGGCAAAGAAAGTGACAGGCTCTTCTTGCAGAGAGCGAAGCCAGGGTCTGTAATTGCTTTGTTCCATGAATACGAAACTGAACGTACCAAAGCTTGGTACGGATACGGAACATGAAGCAGACATAGCTCCCCGATCTCGTCGGGTAATCCCGGAATCAGTGGCTGAGTATTCCTTCCAGAAATTTCAGTTTCTTGGCTCGACGACGACGAAGTAGACGATTGAGAAACCTCCATGCTTGAGAGACTACAATTAGAAATTAATAACAAAAGGGTACTTAGTAAATTAACGAATTAATAAGCTGATCTACCTTGTGATCTATTTCAATTATATAGTGAAGGAAAACAGAGAACAAGGGTGAGTGATGACGAAAGTAAATTAACTTTACAGAGCAAGCTAGCGAATAATGTTTGTGTTGTCTGAAAACGTTTCGAGTTTTTTAATGTTTATTTGGGATTGTTTCTATCTTTAATATTGTACGTTTTTTGTTTTTCACTTCTAGAAGCCAGAATATAAGGGCGTTAGGAACCATAAAGTGGTAAGTCAATACTACCAAGTTTCCTGCAAATCCGAAGAATAAAGACTTGTGTGACTAAACAATTATAAACAAAATTTAAAATTTCACCGGAGTCGGGTGCGGCTGACGTAACTCCAGCTACGCGACGAACAGATGCTGCCGGTCACCGGAGTTTGACGCTGTCTGATTGGGCGCTGTGATTTTATTTAATTTATTCTTTTTTACACCTTTGAATTGGGTAGGAATTTGATTGTGTTTTCTTTGCAGGGCTTCTGTGTTGGATCACATTTAATATAGTTAGATCTGCGAACAGTGTGATGTCATGATTGTGCGAAACTTTGGTGTCTCTACAGTCTACATTAAGTGAGAAAGCTGGATCCCCTGCACTCGTACTAGCAGGCAGCGGCATGTCTATCTGCTCTTGTTGCTAAATGCACAGCCAGGCTGTTAGATCAGGGGTGTTCAGAATCTAATATGATCCACTCAATTCGATTTGTGTAAATCCAATACGTGGATTGGATATAGATTGAAAACTTAAAAATCCGCAGTCGATGGATTGGATATGGATTTATTTTTGTAAATCCGCAGAAATCCGTGAATCCGCAAAAAAAAAAAATTATATATATATAATTAAAAAATTATTATAAATTTAATTAAAAAAAATTATAAATGTGACATTACATAGTTACATAAACACTATAACATATCTTAGCCATTACTCAATAATAATATAAAATGAAAAATAATTAAATAATCAAATATACAAATATAACTTGTAAAAATTGTAAAACAAAATAAAAGTAAAGTCACACGCATTCGCAAAAGCAAAGTAACATAACGTCAAGTCACCAACAATTTGCAAAGTCACCTAAAAGCAAATTAACATGACGCTAAGTCACCAACAATTTACAAACAAAAAACTCTAAGCTTCCCTACCGTCACACACACTAGCAACACTCAATACTGGTTAGATACACTCTCGACACGGATTTGAAGGACATCGGCTACGCGATTCCGGCGGGAGCAAGCCATCTTCTTTCCCAAGTCCATCGAGCCACTTCACATTCACTGGTTCCAGCTGAACAATTTCACTATCACAACCTTCAAGATCGTCACCCGTACGGCTTCTCCTGGTTCCCATTGTGGACGGCTCCGTAATCACCACTTTTCGACAGGCACAACAGCCTTGGTGAAGGATCAGACTGTGTTTGGTTTCCGAAACTTCGCAATTTAAATTAATTGTGGCTTTATATGAACAATTAATTTCGGTGTTATATTAACGTATTATTGTAGCTTTATTTGAACAATTAAGCTTGGTGTGTTATATTTTGAAACTTTGAACGTATTATTGTAGCTTTATTTGAATAAATAGTCTCGATGTGTTATATTTTGAAACTTTAAATGTATTATTTTAGCTTTATTTAAATAATTAATTTATTTAAATTTTATTCAATTTTAAATTTAATTGGTAGCAAAATTATTTTTATATTAGATTTTTTTATTTCATTAGTTGGAGAGAACTAAAAATTTTTAATTCGAAAACTAATGTGCAAAATTGTGGATTGGATATGGATTGAGTCAAATCCGCATCCGATCCGCAGATGTATGGATTGGATTTGGATTGAATTTTATCAATCCGTGGATTGGATTAGATTGAAAAATTATAATCCACAAAATCATGGATCGGATATGGATTGATGTCCAATCCGTAAAATCCGATCTGCGAACACCCCTATGTTAGATATTGTTAAAGCAATGCCCCCATGGGATTATAGCATATAGCTTCTCTGAATTTAGATCAATTTAAAAGAACATAATTTGCAATTCCTTTCATGCAAATCCATCCTTACTATTGTAAGATATTGTTCTAGCTCTATTACGCAAGAAAATCATTATAAAATCCACTCTCAATACTTCCTTCATTATTAGAGTACCTGAAATAATAAAATGAAACTCACTCCCACCGATTATATGTTATTTGTTAATTTAGTACTTTAAATCTCAAACCAATAGTTTCAATCACGAAGAATATTCAAATACAATTAAAAATAACAAAAAAAATAAGTCGAAGACTCATTTAAAAACTAATTAAAAATATCATCTGAAGAGGGAAAAAAAATTTAAAGAAACATTTCGAAAACTAATAAACTTCAATTTCGATTGGCTTTCATCATTTCATCATTCAAAGGTGGATAAAATTTATCCTTGGAATTCTTGTGCTTTTAAGTCAACGTTATTTCTTTAAAATTTTGAAATAAAAAAAGTCACTAGATATATATAAACTGATTTAAGGAATATAATCGTTGATTCATTGTTTTTATTCACGGATTATTTACAAAGTCTAGGAAAAAGGCCTCACGTGATAAAATTATAAATTATATCCTAACTTGTGATTTTACCAAAAAAATTGGGATTTAGATGTCATTACTCTCTCATAGAAAAGATTGGATTATATGTTTGATGCTATGGGAACGGCCACACAGGATGAAATAACAATAATGATGATGCATAATTGCAACCACCAGTCCTCTTCAACTATTCAATATGATTAACGAGGTAAGTTGGATAATTAAAGCAGGATTAGGGAAAATGAGTGACAACACTAGGATGATTAGCTTTGCTTTTGAAAAAAACCGACACGTGTGAGGCCAATTTGGTCATTTCTGAAATGTGAAACTAAAGGGGAATACCATGCTCATTGGCATGGTACTATGGTTCAAGTGGAAAGTCAGTTGCCTTTTCCTGTAGAGGAACTGAGCAAGGAGTGTGCTTGTCTAATCGTGAAGATAAAAAGTGAAGCAGAATGGGCAATGGGTTCCTTCAAGATAAAGATTACAGCTGAAGGCTTTTCTATCGTGTCTGCGTCAAAATTGCTCTCGGTATCCTCTCGGTGAGGTTAGTGGGGGCCATGCCTATAAGTAGAAATATGTAATCTTTGTAAATTCTTAAACCTAAAGTTGATTAAACACGTTTCGAGATATTATTGGAAACCTCCTCGGGACCACCACCTCCCTTGATTTTTACATGTCAACGATCAATAGTCTGTATGGACTACTCATGATGCACCATTCCACTAACGTCATAGCATGAGTATGTTGATTCTTTGTTTCTTTTTCGTGAGTGATTGACATGTACGTATGACATGATATATCTGTATTACACACCAAAGACTACCCAATAATTTTGTGGCCATGAAAATTGTATTTTTTTCCAATTTAAATCTCCATTACCGCTGCCTATTTGGATGTTTGAATTTATGAGTTTTCTCGTTGCTGTCGTTTGTATTTTGAGTAGAATTTTTAAGAATTAAATAAATTATTTTATTTATTTTAATAAAAAATTAAATTTTAAATTTTTGAGATTTAAAATTTTTTAAATACTAAATTATTTAAAATATTTATTTATTTATTTTCTTCTTTTCATAACATAACTTTAAGAAATTTATTTATTAAAGTAATTTTATAATTTTTAATAAAAATTCTTACTAATAACTAAACAACTGAATTTTAATTTGAAAAACTTTACTTGTAAAATATCTACTTAAATAAATTCTATTTAAAAAAACTATATCAAACGGAGTCCAAGAAGTTGTGATTTAAATGTCAAAGCCACTGTGAAAAAAAATTATAATTATAAAATAAAAGTTGATAGCGTTTGGTAAATATGACTTTAAATAATAATTTCATAATAATAATAATAATAAAGATATTATTAATACGAATGTGATAAAATCAACTTAACTTTAAAATACTTTAGTGTTGTGACTTAAAGGGTTATAATTTTCCAACCACGATATCAAATTACGGAGTTCCTAAGCCAATAATTTGTATGGCACCAATTTTATGTTTTATGTTACTAACATGGATTAGAGAGAAATAAAGTCTTTCCAAATGCAAAAGTGGAAGGAGTGGGCATTTTGCATGAACTCGTTGGTTCGAAATTTTCTATTTGGAACACAAAAATATTTGTGTATTTTCTATTTAGGTCAACACAAACACAACTCATTTAATAATTGTGTCAAGATATTGAGGCCCTAACCTGACACATAAAATAAATGGATTACTCAATAGCATGCTTAATATATATATATAATTTATCGATAGTATAACATATATGTATCTACCAAAATATTATATATATATATATATATATATATATATATATATGTAAATAATATTATATATCAATATTAAAAAAATATACATGTCTACTAATATTTTATATATTTACACTATTGAAGTTCTGAATCTACATAAAATTTTATAAATGAAACATTGTGTATATGTTCATCCTTTAAAAAAAAATCATATCCAATATTTGAGTTTTGATAACATTGACTTATAAATTAATTTAAAATAAAGAATATAATTGTGATATTGTTAAGGCAAACAAGTTAAGAACATTAACGCTAGCTTGACACAGAAAAAAAATTGTGTCGATATGTGACTCATTTAATAATTGTATTAAATTTGATAATTTATATTCAATTACTCTTATTGTGTTAAATTTTGGCAGATGTAGGGCAGTCCGTAACCCCCACACTGATTAAGCATGGCCCAGATTTAAAATGTAAACAAAGCCCACCAATGATCTGACTTTAAAGCATCTCGCAGTTTTCCTTCAAGGCTTTCAAAGGAAAAATTGCTACCAGCATAAATGTGGACCGGCTGCCAGCATAAACATTATACGTTGATGCCCATCGTTTCCTATCATGTCGCACCATACACTGCTTACCCTGCACGGCGAATGGGTAGCTCTTTCTCCTCACCAACGCGGCAACAGCACTCACCAGCAGCGATGCGTCAGCTTTACGCTCTCTCACCTCCGCAATAAGGATGACAATGGGTTAGATATGGGTTGGATCTACTCTGCTCCATATCCAAATCCATAATAAAAATCAAGATCCGTATCCGCTCCAGATCCGTCATGAATCCATATTTTTTGTTCCATATCTAGATCTAAAAAAGAAATAAATATCTATATCTGCTCCAAATCCGAAAAAAAATTAAAATTCAAATCTGCTCTAAATCCATCATGAATTCTAAAACTCAGTAATAAAAAAGTAATATTTTTTTAGAATGAAAATTGAAGGCTAAAATGTATTGATAACAAATAAATTATATAATTTTTTCTCAAAAATATAATAAATATTGTAACTTATACTTTTACACCAAAATAATAAATAAGAAAGATAATAAAATATCATTCAAAAGTAATTACAGGAGTAAGATCAATCTAATATTTTATTATCTCCTTCATTATTCTAATATTCACGACACACCTACTTTTATTCTTACAACATTAGATAATGACATATAAATTAAATATGATTTATATTCAATCCTTATGTCATTTTTATTATGACCATATTTGACTAAATATATGAATAACTATATTCCTTAAAAATTATTTGGCCAATATAATAAAATAAATTACCAGGTTGTATTACTTGACTTACAATTTGAATATTGCATGTACATGCTTTGGGCTTAACTGACCTTTAAATTTACAAAACTAACTTTTAAGTTTTAAGAGTTTAAATACATGGTAAATACCACTAATATGCTATGAATAAAATTTATTATCATTATAATTCCACAATTGTTAAGAAACTTTTAAAATAAAATAAAATTAAAAGATAAGTGGATATGAATATGGATTTAGATATTAAGATAGATCTAAACATGCTCCAGATCTGTCTTAGATCCACACATCAATATCCAAATCCGATCCAAATTCATTTTAAACTAACCCAAATCCGATCCGATTGAATTTAAATCACGTAGATCTTGGGTCAAATCCAATCCATTGCCATCCTACTCCGCAATTACAAACTTCACTTTCTTCGAATGCTGTTGTTTCCTCATCTCCCTCCATCCCGAAACGACGTCGACACTTAAACAAAATGCCGTTAAAGAAAAAACCGCCCAAACTTAAACGACTCACCTCCCGCGTCCTTCAGCTCACTCGCCGTAGGCAACTCCATCTGGCAATTTTTTTCTCCTTAAAAATAATTAATTCATTCTATTTGCAGGAAATTATATTTTGAAACTGGAAATTTGTTCGTGTAGATTTTTGAGGAGAATGAGATTGTGAACCGAGAGCACTGGAAGCTGAACACGATAGTGATGAACGCTGTCATTGAAGCTTCGCGTTCATTGCCGAGAAATTGACTCGGTGCTTAAAATTTGACCAAACGTCAAAGTCCGATGATTGCTCTGTTGATAGTGTCACATACGGCACCGTATTGAAGGTTAATTTTGTAGTTACCTTAACATTCTGATAGTGCTGAAAACATCATCATTTCTGAATATGTGAATATTATTATTGATATTATGATGGGGTTTAGGTGAGGCTCAGAGAATTGATGAAGCATATCAAATACTTGAGTCAGTGGAAAAAGGCAACAGCTGTGGGAAGTCCTAAGCTGTCTGCACGGCTTATTTGTGGCCTAGTAAATGCTCTAATTGAAGCAGGTTCGTATCTTGAAATGTTGAAACAATTATATGAACATGAATAATATAAAATTTAGGTTCATAATTCAAACGGTGGATATTTTTCTGGGTTATTTGTGTTGATCTGAGCTTCAAACCGATGCTAACTGATAATGTAGTTGGTGCGTTGCTGTAGTGCATGAGATTTATGCCGTTCTAATGGTCTTCTTGCACAATATGGTTTTCTGCTTCATGAAGGAGGGAATCCTTCAGTCTTGTTTTACAATCTATTAATGAAGGTTTTGCTGTGTCTTATGGTTCTTAAAAGGAATTGTAAATTTGAAGACTAAGGGTGTGTTTGGGAGTATTTTTCTTTTCAAAAGAAATGCTTCCCAGAAATACTCCAAGTGTATGTGAGATTCCCTAAAAATACTTTAATTTCTTTCAACTGAGCACTTGGAAGCAGATACAAAAGCAAATGGGTATCTGAAAACACTTTTGGGAATGCCTAGACTATTCACAAGTGCACACAAATGTACTGTGCTTGTTGGCTTTTAGCTTGTCAAGTCAAGAAATACACAGGATACTGTTTTTGGTTGTTGAAAATATCTACTTTTGGAAAGTAGTTGTGTTGTTTAAGAGGTCTTGTTTTACTACTTTCAGGGACATATCAGTGCTGGCTGTCCTGAGGTTGTAATAAATCTGCATGATGAAATGTCACATGTAGGATTAGAGCCTGACAGTCTCAGCTATAATATTCTAATATCTGCTTGTATCAAGACTAAGAAGTTGGATGTCACAATGCCTTTTAATGAGCAACTGAAGGTCACAAGCATGTATTTGAAAGGCCAGTTTTGTGCCTCTATATACTTTTAAGTTTAACTAGGATTGGATTGGTTTACTTAAATTATTGCTTTTGATTGTGTTCTCTCTCTCTCTCTCTCTCTCTAATACAGGACAATGGACAGAAATGTAGCAGTGGTGGTTTTCACCCTGATATCTTCACTTACGCCACATTACTCATGGTCTGTGTTCGTGTTTTCATTTGTTTTGTTTGTTTTTCTTTGTTAGAGTTTTTTTCTCGCTTGTATGATTATACCTTTTCGGTGGTAGGGCTTTAGGCATGCCAAGGATCTGCAATCACTTCTGGAAATTGTGTTTGAGATGAAATCATGTTGTAACTTGATTCTTGATCGATCCACATTTACTGCAATGGTGGATGCATTGCTATATTCTGGCTCAATTAAAGGTACATTGCAACTAATTTTGTTTCTAACTTTGCTATTGTAAGTAGGTTATTTGTTGGATCAGGCTGCACTTGAAGCTTCGACAGTATTTAGTTGGATTATCAAGCAACTCAACTTTGATCTCAATCCACATTTCTTTCTCCATATGTACATAAGAGGAGCATTTATGTTGCTAATGCAAAATAAATGATTTGAGAATTGGGATAGAATGAATATGAATAGATTTATTACTCTGCCAAGAATAGATAATATGGAGAAAATAAAATGCACCAAGATTATGCCATTTGCATTTTTTAGCTAACTGTTCTTCTTTTATGCTCCTATCTGTTCTACTGCCTTGCTGCATGAGTAATAGATGAATAAAATACTAGACTAACTCTTATTTTCATGTAGATTCGAAGTGGATACAAGGCTTTGTTTCTTTGCGTTAATAGATGTGCACCAATTCTCATGCCTTCTACAAATTAGTTGTGGGACTATATGCTCTTTGCATATTTGGAGAAATCGTAAAGCGGGTGTGCAGCAATCCAGGTCTCTGGCCAAAACCTCACCTTTACGTTTCTATGATGCATGAATTAGCTGCTAGAGTTGACTATGATATAGTCAAAAGTCCTTATAGACGAATGTGGCCAGATTCTACCGGAACTATATCCCCAGAAGTTCAAGAAGAAGCTGGTCATCTTCTCATGGAGGCAGCTTTAAATGATGGGCAGGTACTAGATCCACCTATATGCTTTGTGTCCTTTACATCATTTTATCTTTTATTTCCAGACTACTTTCATGCAACTAAAGCATGTAATCCATATTGCTTTTATCTTTAGTTGTGATGGCTCTTCACCTCAGCTGGTATTTATGTTGTGGACAACCTAGAGAATGCTAGTAAATTAATATGGGTTATTGGGTTTTTTCGTGTCAGGTTGACTTGGCTCTAGATAAGCTTTCCAATACTATCACAAGATGGAAGGGAATATGATGGACAAGCAGAGGAGACATGTTATGTGACAGATAGATTTTTCTTTTTTAAAAAAAGAGAATAATAATACAAAGTTAACAAGTACTAAATATTTTGGTGTCACTTATCTTAAATTCACCCTGGGTAATCATGCAACTTGTAGCATACTTTCATTATATGTCAATTTCACTCTTTCAAATGACAATTTGCTAAAAGATTACTTCATGGGATGAAGTTATCAGCTTGTAGCTCTTCATGGTAACTTTTGCTTAATTTTTTTTTTGTAGGGAATCCTTTTTGGAAATGCATATTTTTTACTTTGGTCAATACAATGTTAATTGTGCAGATTTCTTGGTTGAAATTGCATTAACATGTTGCTGATTCTTCTGTATATCTTCGTAATGAAGGCTGCTATTCGCATAGAGGCCTTATTGGGGTTAATGAAATCAATGTTCAGCCCATACCTACTTCCCCAGGTACCCAATTTTATTTTGTGTTGTGTTAGACATCCCAAAATTGTATTTCATAACTTCATCCAAAATGTGGCATTCACCAAGTGGATGGTTTTATTATATAAATAATTCATTTATCGCGAAAATCTACCTATTACTTGATATGACACATCACATGCCAAATCATTTGGGATGAGATTTTGGGATACAATTTGGGATGTCTATCGTTATTCTTTTGTTTTTCCATATTGCGCCAAGTGCTGTTTTTAAAATGTTCTAACATAAGTCAATGCTTCATAGTCTTGACACCGTAAATTAAAGTCATGCACTGTATTACTCTATATTCCTTTTTCAGATATCACTGGATCAACCTATTGAGAGGATCATCCTATTGAGAGGATCATGATGCCAGTGGAAGAAGCTCGGCCACTGCCAGGTACCATAGCGTTGAGGAAAGTGGTTATGCGCTTGTTTAGGGATCCAGTTGTGCCCATTGTAGATGACTACTGTTGCACAGTGAAGCCTGCAGTGAGGTATTTCCTTATTTTTTTCGAGCAACTATTTTCCAATCGCCTGATTTCATTGTTCTCATAGCTTAAAAATCGGTTATAAGTTGTTGGTAAGAAATTCATGGATAGTTGCTTAGTTCATTACAAGCTTTTACAGTATTTCTTTTATTTTGTGCTGAGTAGTTGAATGCCCCATTGTCCACCATGATGAGAATTCCACCTCCTTGCGTTTCCACTTGAAGATCTATTGGCCATGTGATTGATCTAATCTTAGCAAAGAGGCATAAGATGGTGGTAGTTGTAAAATGCGGTAACTTATATGGTACTGGTTATAGCTCAACTTCGAGGGCCGTCGGATTTTTAACCTCTTAGAGCAATTGTTAAAACTTATTACACCCCGGCCCCCAGTTGCCCGGGCCGAGAACTTTGTGCTTGTGGAAGCTGTGCGTAATTGCATTGCATCCTGATATTTTTGCAAATTTAGGTTTCTTTTTAAGTTTTACTTTTCCTCAAATTCATTTAAATGATATCATAACCATGAAAGATTGTCTCATTAATTGGATCTGAACTCGGTTAATTTTCTTTAACAATTAATCCAAGTCCAAGATCATGAATAGCCGAAAAATGCGTAGACGTGAAAATAAAACGAAAAATGGTGTATTTATAAAATTTTGAATTTTATAAATTGTGCTTTAAATGTACAAGATAAAGGTGAATTTTATCTGTAAAAAATTCAATGAGGTTTAAGATTTATAATCGGCAATATTTTGATGTGTTATGCAATGTTAATGGTGGTTGGTAGCAATAAAAATATAATTGCATTTGGGCAATTATTTGGTAGGTGATGTTGTTTAAGTATCTCAAACAACATGGTCTTTTGATATCGAGTGATTAATTCACATTTCACAATTTTAACATGAATGGCGGCAATATGTGTAAATTTATGAGTAAGTTTGAAAATGTTGAGTAATTTTTACTAAGTATGCAATTTTTTTAAAAAACAAAAAAAAAAGAAAAAGAAAGAAAGAAAGAAAAGAGAGGTCCCTATACGATGTCGTAAATTTTTTAAGGCATTAATAGTGTAGGAAATATATACAATTAGATCTTATAAACATAGCATCATGGAGAAAATCCACGAAGAAATTAAAATATTAATAGAAGCCGCGGACGTGGCAAAATCAGAGGGGCAATAATCGGAACAAGTGTATAGACAAAAGCTGTTGGGAAGAGCGAAAGGGTTTAAGCCTTAGGGAGCGGTGTGGCAGCGCACAGCGAATACACAGAGATAGAGTGCAGTTTTAACGAAAAACTAGAATCGCAAAGAAGAGAAGTAGTCATTACACGATATGGCGTTTCGAGGGAAGGAGATGATGAAGAAACTAGTGAGGAAGGTAGGGGGAGAGAAGAACTTGGCTCCGGGAGTAAAAGAATCTCTTAAGAAATGTGTACCCGACAGCAGGATCGTCATGAACCGAGCCAAACGCGGTCTCTTCGCTGGCAAACACATCCAGTTCGGCAATCGCGTCAGCGAAGATGGCGGTAACAAGTAATTTCTTTTATTTAGGTTTTTTTTTGGGAATTACTGCTGAATGGATCATAGGAAATTTTTTTTTCCTTAAAAAAACAAAAATTTAAATTTAGTAATTGATGTTGCTTGTGAATATTTTCGAAATGACGAAGCTTAAGGAAAATTAGTTGAAAATAGGTGGAGTTACAGTGTAGAAATTGGATCTATGCATGGAACAATTAAGTGATATGTACTAGGATGCACATGTACTCTTTAATTTATGAAAGAGAGATGCGAAGCAATTGAGATTTGTAATTTGCCCTGCTTATATATTGAGTTTTTGGAGTTGAGTGCTTGTTGATTCTTGTATTTGATTGGCTTCCAGTTGTTCCTGGAACTGTCGCATTTTGAAAACTCTTCAAAGAAAGTAATGTTGAGTGGAAGTTGTTCTCTGAATTTGGTCTTTTTTGTCGGATGTTGTCCAAGAAACATCCTCAATTTGGGTTAACATCTAACAATCATTGTTTTTTTAGCAAGTAGCTTTCACAAGTAATTCAAATTTCACCATCGTTGGCTTGATGATGATAGTACTTTATTGTGCTTTAGATGTTGGATTTAGTGCTGCTTGGTAGTTTCTGTTTGTTTTGGCTAGCTTCAGATAGATTCTTGCATTCTGGTATTAGAACAGCAGATTATCTACACTACTAATGTGCTTTTTTTTTTTCAATCGGGTTTTATCTAGGCAATTTATGGGATATAAGTGAACAGAACCCCAAAGTGAATCAAGTTTATTTACTGCTGTGTTGCATTTTGCATTTCTTGTAAATCCACTTATTTGAGAAAGAAGAGTTATTAATCTCAAGGACTTTTTCTGTGATGATGATGATAGGACTAGGAGGAATTGGAAGCCAAATGTCCAGGAGAAGCGGCTATTTAGTTATATAATGGATCGTCACATTAGAGTCAAAGTCACAACACATGCACTCCGCTGCATTGACAAGGCAGGGGGGATCGATGAATACCTGCTAAAGACCCCTTACCACAAGATGGACACAGAAATGGGTCTTTACTGGAAGACCAAGATTGAGAAGCTTTATGAAGAACTTGGGCAGACGGAAGTGGCATTCTTTACACCTGAGGAAGAAGCCAAGCTGGAACAGGACTTTAAAGACATGAAACTCGCTCAGAGAGCCGCACGTAGGGAACTCAGAAGACAGATGTATGGAGGGTCAAGCAAACAGAAACAAATTGAGCAAGGAAGTGCAGATACCCAGGAAACTGCTGAGGAAGCAGCAAAAATCCTCAGTGAAGGAATTCCAAACGAGTATGCTCCCGAGGATCTGGTTGCCAATTCTTAAGTTTTGACCTTCTCACTGCTTGGAATGTTGCTCACATTTTTGTTAGTAGCTATCAGGTTTTGGATTTTAATCTTCTTATATGCTTATTTTTTGAATTGATCGTTTCGTATTAGGCCTTTCTTTGGGTAAACATTTGGCTGCTGCCCATAAAAATTGATTTGATATAGCTGTGGTAGTTTATTCAACCCGGCCTTGAATAAATTACTTGTGTTAGTTCTTCAGTTAGCCTGTTTAACATGTTATGGAGGAATGATGAAAGTTCTGTTGTATTTAACGTTGTAATTGAAACCAATGCATTCTCCTTTTTATTACTATGCTCAAGCCTAGCTTGTTAAATACTGTATGTTGGTTGGGAGAAAACCCTTTATTCTACTTTGAAGTAGACTGTCGATGCTCAAGCCTAGCTTGTTAAATATTGTATGTCGGTTGGGAAAAAACCCTTTATTTTACTTTGAAGTAGACTGTCGATTTTTGGGGCTATCGGTTCCCACATATGCAATAAGCATGTGCGTTCTATTATCGTTACACTTGTTATTTGTAATCATAGTCGATGGCAAATTATAATTCTGTTCAGTTGCACCTATCAAAACTTGGTCAGCAAGAATTTCAATCAAAGCTACTAATCTAACAAGCTGTGACCATGTATACAAAACCAGACGAATCACCCGAGGGTTTTGCTAGAAACCTTGCCAAAAGCTTTGACCGTCTGGCTTGTATCACAAGCACATAAACGACAACTTTTGTCATTTTAGCAATTCCCTTCGATGAAACACTAACGTAACTAGCTGTCAGTTTATAACTCCCAAATCATTTCCGACTTCTAACGCGCTTTCTTGCTAGCTCGAAGTACTGTATCTTGTCCGAGAATTTTCTCACTCACTCGCCCTCTCTTGCTTATAAGTACCAAACCACAGCTCTGTTTCAGCATCAAATATCATTACAAGTCTGCACTTGAACAAACAAATGGGTAAGCATCAAAGCCGGTCACTCATGCAAGGCCACCTAAAGAAAGCAGTGAAGAAATTACACATGATTTTAAGCCGTATAAAGCTAAGCAAATGGAACTTAGCTTCAATATGCCGTGCTGGTTTTTCTCAGAGCCGGCGTTCATTGAGTTTTAACGATCGATTAGGCTTGCAATATTGCATTGTTGATCGAGACCCTGATGAGGGTAGCTCAGTTCGGGTACTTCAAAGAACAAAAAGTTGTGCTTATGATGGTGACGATGATATTGATCGCAGGGCAGAGATTTTTATCACTAATTTTCGTCGCCAGCTTTTATATGAACGACAGGTTTCTTTGGAGCTACGTTACCGTCGAGGAAACAGTTTTGATGAGTATTAATAAGGTTCAAGAGAACATTGTGAAATTTATGTACGACTGAGGCTTTGGTAAATTTTTTCTTCATTTTTTTTTTACTCATCAAAACAGAAACAAATTGAGCAAGGAAGTGCAGATACCCAGGAAACTGCTGAGGAAGCAGCAAAAATCCTCAGTGAAGGAATTCCAAACGAGTATGCTCCCGAGGATCTGGTTGCCAATTCTTAAGTTTTGACCTTCTCACTGCTTGGAATGTTGCTCACATTTTTGTTAGTAGCTATCAGGTTTTGGATTTTAATCTCCTTATATGCTTATTTTTTGAATTGATCGTTTCGTATTAGGCCTTTCTTTGGGTAAACATTTGGCCGCTGCAAATAAAAATTGATTTGATATAGCTGTGGTAGTTTATTCAACCCGGCCTTGAATAAATTACTTGTGTTAGTTCTTCAGTTAGCCTGTTTAACATGTTATGGAGGAATGATGAAAGTTCTGTTGTATTTAACGTTGTAATTGAAACCAATGCATTCTCCTTTTTATTACTATGCTCAAGCCTAGCTTGTTAAATACTGTATGTTGGTTGGGAGAAAACCCTTTATTCTACTTTGAAGTAGACTGTCGATGCTCAAGCCTAGCTTGTTAAATACTGTATGTCGGTTGGGAGAAAACCCTTTATTTTACTTTGAAGTAGACTGTCGATTTTTGGGGCTATCGGTTCCCACATATGCAATAAGCATGTGCGTTCTATTATCGTTACACTTGTTATTTGTAATCATAGTCGATGGCAAATTATAATTCTGTTCAGTTGCACCTATCAAAACTTGGTCAGCAAGAATTTCTATCAAAGCTACTAATCTAACAAGCTGTGACCATGTATACAAAAACAGAAGAATCACCCGAGGGTTTTGCTAGAAACCTTGCCAAAAGCTTTGACCTTCTGGCTTGTATCACAAGCACATAAACGACAACTTTTGCCATTTTAGCAATTCCCTTCGATGAAACACTAACGTAACTAGCTGTCAGTTTATAACTCCCAAATCATTTCCGACTTCTAACGCGCTTTCTTGCTAGCTCGAAGTAGTGTATCTTGTCCGAGAATTTTCTCACTCACACGCCCTCTCTTGCTTATAAGTACCAAACCACAGCTCAGTTTCAGCATCAAATATCATTACAAGTCTGCACTTGAACAAACAAATGGGTAAGCATCAAAGCCGGTCACTCATGCAAGGCCACCTAAAGAAAGCAGTGAAGAAATTACACATGATTTTAAGCCTTATAAAGCTAAGCAAATGGAACTTAGCTTCAATATGCCGTGCTGGTTTTTCTCAGAGCCGGCGTTCATTGAGTTTTAACGATCGATTAGGCTTGCAATATTGCATTGTTGATCGAGACCCTGATGAGGGTAGCTCAGTTCGGGTACTTCAAAGAACAAAAAGTTGTGCTTATGATGGTGACGATGATATTGATCGCAGGGCAGAGATTTTTATCACTAATTTTCGTCGCCGGCTTTTATATGAACGACAGGTTTCTTTGGAGCTACGTTACCGTCGAGGAAACAGTTTTGATGAGTATTAATAAGGTTCAAGAGAACATTGTGAAATTTATGTACGACTGAGGCTTTGGTAAATTTTTTCTTCATTTTTTTTTTACTCAATTTCTTGTGCGTGTATACGTGTTTAATACAAGACTTATTGAGAAAACTTGAATTGTATTTTTTATCATGAAATTCAAGTGTTGTTTCCATTTTGTATGTATCATTGATTATATTCTTATATTGGACTACTCTACCGATCATTTTATGGCCGGCGATCACTTCAATTCCAATTATATTGTTGGTTTCGTATATCGTTATCCGCAAATCACAAAGCATAATTTTACAAGCTCAAAGGCCAAGGTTCTACAACTGGAATCGGTCTTGAAAATAATACTGTGGCTGTTCTTATTACCGGAAGAGAGTTTCGAGTATTAAATCTCAATCAGTCATTACTCATTATCAATTTTAGTGGCACGTGAGATTAGACTTGATTAACGCAACACTAGGATGAAACAACCAGAAATAATTAGGTCTATTTACACTTGTCTTTCTTATTATTATTGGCTATTGCCCAACCAATAAATTCGAACTTTTGGATGAAATAGTTTCTCTACCGAAATAAAATTTTCTCGTGATCTGAGTTCAACTAAGTTTTTAAAGATATTCTACCATATGTTTTTTAGTGGTAGTGTACAAGTAAAATTTAACTTCTTTTATTTTTTTATTTATTAACAACCAATCAGCAATTGAATTATTTGCTCAGGACAAATCAGATCAGAAGAGAATCATGATCCTTCTATACCATGGTTTTAGAGCTACGACTTTCTTGAGTTCGTTCTTGTCTGTGCAAATTTCTATTTTAATTTTAATTTCTCATCTCATTTTTAGGCTTGTTTCTTGACACGTCTATGAGCTTTTGTCACAGCCTACATTTCACATGATGAAGCCTTTTAAAATTTATTGTTAATTTTACCATTGAGTCCTTGATCAATCTATGAGCTTCAATATTTGGATCAAATAATTTCTATAACAAGGTCAACAAATGAAGGCATGAACTTGAGGTTATTCTTTGATCCAGAATTTCTTCATCTTCTTCAACTAATCTGGTGAAGCTTTCTTCATCTTCTTCTTCAACTTGCTTCTATAAGCCTCGGATGCATCCCGATTTTACTAGACTTGGCAAAAACATTCGGGCCGGCCCAAGTCAGTTCAGACCTGGATCCGCGGACTTTAAACTGAGCCCGTAACTTATATTTTCAGATATGGGCTCAAAAATTCGAGGCCAGCACAAAGTGGGCCTAGTTATGGACCTCATGTAAACAGCCCGGGCTTTGTTATATATAAAATTTAAAAAATTCAAATTAAAAAAAAGGAAAAGAAAAAAAAAAAATATCAAACGTGAAAACGCCATGTAACCTATTCTCCCCAGCTCCGTAAGCAGTGACAGGTATAAAAGGGCACCCGCTCGAGGCGAACGAAAACCCTCTGTTCCTAGCCGACAGGAAGAAGGAAGGCAAGGCAAGGTCCCTTCACATACCGAGCCGTTGCATCCTTGTTGCCTTCTATAATTCGTGATAAGACTCGACTGAGACACGCGCATCCTTGGATAGTGTTAGCTCTATCTCTAGCTCTGTATCATACTTATGAAATATTTTATTTGTTTAAAATCTAAGTTTGCTTCAATTGTATCATAGTCCTCACGATATACCGTGTTTTCTGCAGTTTCTTTCTTATCACTTAATAAAATCCTTTGTTTGTTTACTACACGCTTGGGGGATTGCTTCCAAACCCAGTTCGGGTTCGGGGATCATGATCCCCGCCAAACCTGCCCCATTGGGGTTAATTCAACCCGATTGGGTTTAATTCTCCAACCCGATCGGGTTGTAACCCAAAACGAACAACCCGAACCAGAACTCGATTTGCCCACCCCTACTGCACGCTATTTCCTTCTTCTTCTTTTTTCTCTCTTAAATAAATGAAGAAAATTATTGAATTATCTTATATTTAATTCTAATTTTATTCATTTATGTTAAATGATTTCGTTATTCGATATCTCTTGGTAAGTTTAATGGTCAGACAAAAATTGTTGTAGATTACTTGGGGACCATGGGAATGGAATTACCAAAAGATCATGCTGAATCTCATGAGATGGAGGATGTTAATATTAGTGACTTGGAATTAGTCTACCATGTAAGAGAAGCCCTCACGTCTGTCCAATCAGTAAGTGTTTCCCCACCTTGCAGACTTAGCTCAACTAATTATTATTTTAATTTTTTTCAGAGGAAAAAATAATTAGTTACCTGTTCCAATCCTCATTTAATACTCCATGTTACCCCCAAAAAAAAAAAAAAATTCTTTGAATAGGGTGATAATGACAATTACAACCAACTAGTTGCGGTTATGCACCTTTCGGGACGTCTTGATCCTGACAATAGGGCTTTGCTTGAGGTAGGTTCTTCACCTAGTTTCGTGCATGTTGTTGTTATTAAATGACATTCATATGTCTTTTGTTTTAAGCTTTAGTCCCTCTTTATGTTAACTTGGCAGACAAGTTTGAAGGCGCTATCTGGAGCAGTTTCTTATATAGACATTTCCCACCACGAGTCTCTTCTTGTTTCTGTAAGTTGTTTTATATGGATTTATGGATTTGTGTGTTTGTTTCTGCTTGTTATGTATTACCCAATTGTTATTATTGTTTTTCATGATCAAGTGTCTTTCAGATTTTTGGAATGAGCATGTGGAACTATGATCCAGATATTATGGATGCACTGAAAGGCCTGATTATATCCTTGGTATGTCAGTTGAGAATCATCGGAAATTTAAATTCTTAAAATTGCTCTATGAAGTCTTTACAATTTTTTTATTCATTTCACTCATAGTATTTCAGGCTGCTTCCAGTGGAAAATATGTTGATTCATGTTTAACTATGCTCGTCGGCAACTTCACACCGCCAAGTTATTTCCTAGATAAACTGAAAGAACCTCATGGTCTTGAAAGAAAGCATCAAGTTCTTTCCCGGGTGCATGCGGCTTTGAAAAGTATTTTTGACTTGGTGCCTCTTGCCCCGATGAGATTATTGCCCATAGTTGTGCAGAGAATGCCAACTGTCCATAATAAGCATGAGCGAGTAAGTCAAATATGAGCATTTAATGTTTGAAATTGGATTTCTCAAACAAATTGGGTGGCCTATTTGTTATTATTTTCAGATTTTGTTGTCTAAATTAGTCACAATGGACGCATGCATGTATTGTTACTGTTGTATGTGCTTCTTGTCCCATTCTGGTCTAATATCTCTAGGAATTTTGCCAAGTTGATTATATATGCTTATCGTATCACCTCAGGGGATTATATATGACTATTATATCAATATTAATTATGCTAATGAATCTTTCAGATACCGGGGAAAATATGAAATGTGGATTGTGAAATTAGATCTTTGTTTCTGTGAGCCTTGCCAATATGTGATTCTGCTCTTGACTCCTCAGTTTGTCTTGTAGACGCACCAAATGCAATTTGAGTTCTCTTTCGTGGGTGTTTGTATAAGTTGCTCCACTCTTCCTCACACTGTCCATCAATAAGTTGGTAGTGTGTTCATATAACATGCTTTTTATACTCATGCTTGTGTTCTCCTGGGGTCATTCCCACTTTATTTATTGTGGTGAAATAGTTTATGTGCTACTTACGTACACATGATGGTAGTGACTTTTGGATTTCTCTGTTTGTGAAAAACATGCCATTTTGAATGTTATCCCTGAATCCGTTATTTATTTATTCTTTTATTTGAGTGCTGTCTGTAATCAGAAATTGTTGTACTACAATCAGAAATTGTTGTTCTACATGATTAAATGTGATTTTTGAGATTTATGATTTATCCATCTCTTTCTGTAGTTGAAGTTGATTGTTGTTTACACGGAGAACATGCTAAAGCTGGAGAGCAGTGCAATGGGAGAACTTGTTAGAAGCACATTGCTTATGGCAGTGGTGGATAGGCTAATAGATTTGGATGTAAGTCAATGGAACTGCCATGTAACTTGGTGCTTGAAAATAATTTGTGTTTATATGAACAATCTTGTGTGGTGAAATTTCTTATAGATGGAGATTGGATGGGATGACATTTTACATGATGATTTTAGTAAAGGCATATTTGAGATGGAGTTAGAAGACGTGGAAGAGGCTGCAGATGATGCTGAGCAAGTTGGTGATGAGGTAGAATCGACAAATTTTCATTTTTGGTGATTCACCTGATTTTCATATCAACAATTATAACAGAAAAAATTAGAACCGGTGCTGAGTACTGGAATTAGTTCAGTGTGTGCTGCTGAAATTTTTACAGAAATTATGAAATGTGGAAGTTCCTTTTGTGAAGAAAAGAAATTAAAGACATACAAAATGAACTGTAGAAAATTGGTAGATCTTTTTCTTCATTTGTCTTTACTCGTGGGAAATAATGTAACCTGATTATAATTTTTTTTCTTTTTTGGGTAGCTTCCAAGTGGCTCTATAAGTCGGAAGAGTTTAAGTGGAAACCTAATTGCTGAACTACTTGATAGTTTGCTGGTGCTAACTTTTGAGCATCTTGAATCATGCGAAGGCACAGGCCGCTTGATTGAGGTATTTTCTAAATTCTTATTCCTTTTACTTGCTCTTTGGGTCCTCTTTCTGGCTTGTTTTAAAGAGATTAATTGTTATGGTTAGGTATTTGAAATTCTTCTTCAGTCATTCCAGATAACTGTTCTAAACGCGTACAAGTCGAAGTTTGCTCAGGTAATACTCAAATTTTCTTTATATTTCATTGTTTTGGTGAACTTATAAAGACACTCGGACGCACCCCCTTTTAATTTCTTTCTATCAAAGAATCATACGAACAATTGATTCCTACGAGGTACACTTTTGGTAGAAAAAGTTTTCCCAATTCCAACAAAATTTCCCCTTGCTTTTGGATTTCAAAATTGCTCGAATCAGATCCTTTCGATTTCTATATCAAAAATTGACTTACTAAGTTTTTTCCAACTTATTGATTGGTATTAACCCTAGATCCTTGCAATGTTTGTGTGCATGCATTTCTTCCTTCTGTAGTTTTTTCTTATTAGTATTCTTTTAGGTTGTTACAATCTACAGATATATCACAATGAGGTCGTCTGGGATTGTAGATATATACACTTACAGTATAGCCTAGAAATCTATCAAGACTAACTCGGAAATCTACTCCTACTAATATTGGCGAGATATATCTACCCTTATTGCACATTTTGTGGAAATAGGTTGAGTAGGGGCTCAAACTGCTTGTTCAGGGCACAACGCCCAGTGGCATAGTTTTCAGTTTCTTATTAATTATTCGATGGATTTTTATTTTTTTGGGGGGGGGGGGGGGGGGGGTTATTGGAATATGTATTTTCCTTGCTTTGTTTATTGAGGCATTTGTCTTCTTTTGAATGCAGTTTGTGATGTTTTATGCATGTGCATTGGATCCCGAAAACTGTGGTCTGAGATTTGCCACAATGCTTGCGGATGTCTTTGTTAGTGGTCTCTATCCTCCACTCACAAGGTAATTTGGATTCTTATCTCAATGAGTAAAATCATTTTTGGCTGCTGGTTCTAGTTGGTATGGGTCCGTAGATAGTTAACTGCAAATCAGGCTGCTTGATCAATCAAATGTTGTCTTTTAAGTTACATGCCACCATGTCAAAACATTTTTTTCGTGATACTTCTAATTTTGCTTTTACTGGGATGGTAATGTGTTGCTGAGCTTAAAAAAATGTTCAATGAATAAACGACATTTCTACCAAATTATTTTGTTTATCCTCCTTTATTTTATTGGAAGGCATGTTTATAGACAGCAATGAAGTTGTTAAATAAATAAATGATTTCTCTGCCAGTTGTTATGACATACATGTATCTTTTGTATTGCAAAATAGTATTTGTTGGAATCTTGTATGGATTGTCATTTTGGAGGGGATAAATCATTATAAATCATTATTAACATACTAGTATTAACTCTCTTTTCTTTTATATGCAGGATGAGTTCTGTGTCTTATCTTGCTAGTTACCTGTCTCGTGCGAGGTTTTTGTCTCCCTGTTTCATTGTTAGCTTGTTAAAAAGGTTAGAAAGAATAGCTGATCTTGTATTCTGTTATTCTTATGGAAGATCCATCAAGTGAATTGCAACTGCATGGTTAGCAGTGTGCATGCTTGGTTGTTTCAGTATCTGACAAATTTTAATGATCGAGCCAAAACTGTTTGGTATTAGGACATGTAGAAACCAAAAACAAAAAAAACTTATATGGACTGACTAGAACCAAATTAAATAAAAAAAATTATGCTTTGATCAATATTAAAATAAAATAATAAGCCATATTCAATAGCTAATTTATTTTTAGAAGAAAATATCATTCATTAGCATCTTACAATTGTATCATTTATATGTATAGATTAGTATCATTTTTACTAAGTTTAGCTTGTTGGTATATAACCACATCGATTGTAGTTTGTGCCCGGTGGGCAATGTGCTTATTAAACCAAAAGCAAGATGTTAACCAAGACTGAATTGCATCAAGTGAAAATCTAAATTGAATCAAATGAGCTGTTTAGTTGGGTTTGTTGCATGGCTCTGGATATTCTATAAAGGAAGCAAATGTGGATTTCATATTAAATCTGATAGTCTTTTTATTTTCAGGTTGGTGGATTGGTGTTTGGAGTACTGTAATATACCAGGTGGTAACATAAACCCTAAAGCCCATAGAGTGTTTTATTCAGGATGCCAGGTAAATGCTTCTGAACATAGATTTCTTAATAAAAGATTTCTTCAACCAACTTTTATGGATTTTTTGCTTTTCCGATGATATCATTTTGCTTATGTTGGTCTATCATGGACGAGTTTGTTTTGGTCTATGGTAAAACTGTTGAGTAGTTTAAATCAATTATTAAACTGAAGTATTGATGGTTAATTCTTCACCACAGGCCATTATGTATGTGCTATGCTTTCGTATGAGATCTATAATGGATGTACCGAGGCTCAAGTCTCAGCTTCTCCTTATGCCTCTAGAAACAGTTTTGAAGCACAATTTGAACCCATTAAAGGTGAGCTTCTTTTCTTTTGATACCTCTTCTAAAATTAATATGAAATATCAAGCCTGTTATGTCACAAATTTTTTTCCCTACCATCTTAAATTACTATTTTCAAGACGATTTCTTTCCTCTAAGGACACTGTACATCTTTTTAGTCATTTCATTATTTCCTTTTGAATTGCTGTTCTAGCTGGATGAATATGTCTTAATTTTAATCTCATCCTGGGGCCTAATGCTTCAGTTTTCTCTTGTAAACAGGTATGCCTACCATCTGTGGTTTCAGAGTTTCTCCAACAATCAAAAGCTGCTCGTCTATTCACCGTGTCTGAAACCTTTATATTTAATGATCTGCTGGAGTCGGAACTTTCCAGGGATTTTGGTGGGCTGGAAAGGTTGGACATGTTCTTTCCGTTTGATCCATGTTTGCTGAAGAAATCTGACAGGTTTGCAAATGCTACTCTGCTGTGAAATATTTTTAGAATGAATGTCAACATTATTAAAATTCATATTTTACATGAACCCAAGTTTTCAGTCATTAGCTTTTCTGAATGACTGCTCTGGAAACTATTAAGTTGAAATGAGGTAGAGGGATAATTACCAGTATGTTGGCCTGAACTTGTGAGTTACTTGAGCTAAAGATGACTAATAAACCGATGTGTCTGTTTCTGAAGTTTCATACGGCCTAACTTCATTTACTGGTCGATGGTTAAAACTGCTTATCATGGCGACGAAGAAGACAACAGCGATGAAGACGTAGATGAGGATAATGGAGATCATGTTATGGTTGATGGGATGGGTAGGAGTCCTGATGAGCAGGATCTTGATCTCGATGAGTTTGAGTATTCATTAAACAAAATGTCCATCACTCCTAAGAATTCCTTCAGTTGTCCGTTGGATGGTGAATTGCGACAACCCATGAAAATGCCCTCAAGAATTAGGCCCTCGACGAGTCCAGAATCTTTGTGATACAGAATCTATTTCATCTTTCTACCAGAAGATTAGAGAGGAAGAGATTGCAGTGCTCATGCTAACAGGGAAGAGAACTCGTGCATTTTTTGCAGATGAGTTGCTCGCTTGGCGAAGGGACCACAACTGAGGGTAGACAGCAAATAGTGAGATTGTTGTTACACTGCAGAGTTCTGCTAATAGTTTTGAGATAGCGTTGTATTGAAAATTCCATGAACACTGTTGTACTATTAAGTTAAATTAAGTGTTGATAAAAAACTGTGATTTTTGCCACTTCCCATGGTTGTGTCAGAGAATTGCACAAATGTAGTATAAGAACATTTCATGTAGAATGGAATTCACAAGTGGAAACGCAACCAAATCAATTAAGGGTGTTTAAGAAGACGCGCTAGTCAAGTAACTTCGGTACCAATCAGCGGTTTTTATGTAAAATTAATCAAAACTGTTCACGTCGAACGTGAACCTTATTTGGAAATTGGAAAAGTAACTAAAAAAGATCAGTGGATGCAACAGTATGAAGTGAATTTAATCTTGAAAGGATAAGTGTATGCAATAATAATTAGAAGCCGAAATACGAAATAAACTAATAAGGGTAACTGAAAAATGTAGCAACGGACGTCAACAGGAATAACATGTCTGAAGCAAACACTCAAATTGAATTCCTAGCATTAATCCTAGGATAGCCTAACCTGGGTCTAAACAAAGCCTAGTATCTGATCTCTATCACATGTTGTAATAACCCGAGACCCACTTTAAAGGATAGGAAAGGGCCTTAGATTCTACCTACTTTCAGTTTCAGTTTAAGACACACTGAAAATGGCATCTTTTACTGTACTCCTGGTAAGCAACTGGAGCTCTAACGAGTTGAAAGCAGATATCATGAATTACATACGTAGCCCACATCCGAAACCGATTCCAAATAAAAACTGATACCGAATCACACAGCGCCAACAACTCTATTTCCACATATTTGGTATGCTTGGTGGATTGCTGTTACTGCAGCCTCCTCCGGTGCTGTGGTTTAGAGGGCTTCCAGGTCCACCAGATGATTCATTCACTTAAGTTTCCACGGGATGGAGGGCTTCCAACTGCTGATGCTCCTGGGATGAACTTTGGCATAGAAGAAGACAATGGTTCTGGTTGCATTCCCGATCTCGACTCCTTCCATCCTTCGGCCAAAAAACTACCGATGATAATCTGTAATACAACAGTGTCATAAAACGCTATGACGTCGAAACTTCTTACTCTAAATCAGGATATGAGTACATCACAGTTCTTACGCAGTGGAACAAAGAACAAAAGAAAACCTGAACGGGAGAGGCTGCAGTTAGGAGCCCTGCCACACCACCACCCAGAACACAACCATCTAGCCCAGCTAATGACACACTTAATTCCACCTGTTCTGCTTCGCTGACCACCACTCTCAGAGAGAAGAATTGAACCAGAAAGAGACAAGATCTCAAATCGCCCCTGCACAATCAACTACAGTGAATCCGAGTGCTTCATGTGATGCAAAAATAACATTTTCGATGAGTGAAATCTCTCACTTGTGTGTTGACAATTTTCCACCAGCTTTCTCGACTAACTTAAAAATTGCCCAAGTTATAATCAAAAAGTCATTCACCGTTGTTATTTCTCCAGTTTTAATCAATCATTATTTTGCAGATTTGAAACAATTCGTTCAAGGAAAATAGGAAAGTGCTTTCTAGAGATCATCATGATACCGAAGTTTTTTTTTTCAAATTATCCATATAGTTTGTTCTCCGTGAACTACAATGTCCAAATAAATGAAGTCATGTTGGTTAACATAAAATCCTCACACATATTCACAATTAACAATATGGTTAATTTATCAAGATATGTCTTGCAATGATGTGGCATTTTATCTATTTTTTTCTTCTCCATTTTTTCCTCCTCGAAATTGACAACCTCTGGACACAAGTCCTTACCCCACTTGCTCCCTATCTTGCCACTTGAGCTAAAGTTCAAGGGACATCAACAAGGTTCTAGTTATCTTACATGATGATGTAAAAAATATTATTCTTACATAACCGTTTGATAAAAATTCAACGGTTGTGGCAATAATATAATTTTATTACCTTATATTTCATGACCGTTGGATTTTCATCAAACGACTGTAGAAAAATCATATTTTTTACATCATCATGTAAGATAACAAGCTTCCATCAACAAAAAATCTTTTGTATCTCTCGATCTATCTACGAGCTCTTGTCTCAATCCAAGCCTTTTAGTAACAAGGGCAATACTATGGAGGTGTGAATTAAAGTTACTAAGTGATTCAATTGGATTCATTCAATCATGCATACTAGCATAACTATAAACTAAATCTCATCTCCAATCATGGGAGCAAAACTTAAACCCCAGACCTCTACTAGAATCACTTAAGAGGTTTTACTGATGAACCCTAATTAAATTCTCATAAATACATCACAAGTAGCTCCATGTTATTGTCTCTCCACTTATGATATATTTTTAGCGGTTAGTGATGAAAATTTTAAGAGCGTATAATGAACAATTAGCAATTTCCAGCAGAAAACCTGGGGTTTGTACCTTATCGCGGCTGTTTTATGAAGACACACCCCGACAATTATAGTCAATTTTAACTAGCTACCGAAACTTTTTCAAGCAAGAATAGGATGCCTGACCAAAACTTTGTAACTTGAAAAATACTAATCTAACTTCCGTAACCACGCTTACAAGAACAGTCGAATACTCGAATCGGCCCACGAGCTTTACTGGAAACTTAAACTTTGAGCTTTTAGCTTTTAGTACAAACACAAATTAAAACGACAATCCAGTAATTCTAGCATAATCACCCGTCACATGTTTTTCCATGAAATAGCATTATAACTAGCTGCACATTCTAAGTTCTTACACGCTTTCTTGTAAACCCGAGTATCTTGTCAGATTATTTTCTCACTAACAAGCCCTTGCTTGCTTATTAATACCGAGCCTCAGCTAAATTTCAGCATCAAATATCGCATCCAACAAACAAAAGGGCAAGCATCAGAACTGAGCACTCATGCAGCTGAGACGCATAAAGAAAGCAGTGAAGAAATTAAACATGATTTTAAGCGTTTAAAAACTAAGCAGATGGCACTTAGCTTCAATATGCGGTACTAGCTTCTCTAAGAATCGACGTTCATTGAGCTTTAGTGATCGAGTAGGCTTGCAATATAGTACTACTGTTGATCAAGATTCTAGTATGGGAAAATCTGTTCGATCACCTCAAAGAACAAAAGGTTGTGCTTATGATCGTTATGGTGATGATGATAATGATAATATTGATCGGAATTCAGAAGTTTTTATCACTAATTTTCGTCGCCGGCTTTTGTATGAACGCCAGGTTTCTTTGGAGCTACTTTACCGTCGAGTAAATAGTTTTGATAACAATTATGCTTGAGCAGAATGCGAAACAATTAACAAAAGATTAAGGAGTACGTAGTTATGTTTTCTTTTTTCCTTTTTAAATAAAATTCTCTTGTGATGCGTAATGTGAATGGGAAAGCTTGAATTGTGTTTTTTTTTTAATCATTATATTCTAGTATTCCGTAATTTGATATGAAAGATTATATTATGAACTAACGAGGCTGTCGTCATTTTAATAAAAAGTGGATTTAAGTATATGGTATGAGAAATGCATGCAGTATGATTTTGTATCTATCATTGTATCGATATTTCTTTGTAGGTATTGTCTAGGTATCCCTACGTAACATAAGTCCATATTATTCCACTATATATGTCAAACTTTGGAGTATAATTTTGAAAGTGCAATTTGGTACGTCTGTTTAACAATTTATACTGTATACCATGAAAAAGAAAAGATCATATTTATACAACTGTACGGGGAATCAACAAAGGGATCACAAAGCAATTTATCTTATTGTCACATGGAAAAAAAAAAAAAAAAAGCTACAACAGCACTTGGATCGTTCCAAATCTAACAAGTTAGGTGTTTATGTATAATTTTTGTGTCAACTTAATTTTTATTTGGATGATGCAGATTCATAATCAATGACAGTCTCAAAGGCACCAACAAGGGCTTTCACTTTGTTCTTCCTCTTCTCCAGCAGCTTACTCGCTGTCTCCTCAATCACATCATTGTACGCCGCCGATGGAGACTCCTTCTTCCCTTGCCCCTCCTGCACCTTTGGCACTACCACCACATTTGCAGCTGCTTTATCATCATCCTGTTTGTTAATTGCTTCTTCACAACCTCCCTCTAACCGATCTTCTCCTTCCTTCTTATTCTCCTGGCTCAGAGCTTCTTGCCCGTGCTGTAATTTGACTTCTTCTTCAACCTCCTTATTATCGTCTTCAGCACTCTCATTAACAATACTCTTATGATCATCATCGTCTTTGCCTTTATCCTCAGATTCCTTCAATGATTTAGCCTCCTCCTCTATGACACTCTCTTCTTGGAGACCACCATCGTGACTTTCCTCTGTGCTAATCTTTTCTTTATCATCTTCTTGTTGAGTATCCGTCTTCACTTGCTGATCATCAATATGTGGTTCTGGGATCACATTTTGATCCTCTGAAGTACACGTGGAAATATCACAAGAGTAGATCTTCTCATCTTCATTGCTTTCTACAACACGAACATCTTCCTGATCATCATGATCGATTTCAGATTTCGGAACATTAACATCCGAAAGTGCTTCTGAAGTCTCACTCTCTACTTTAACGACCTCTTCAACTTCCTCAACCAAATCTTCTTCTGGCTTAGCTTCATGATCCATTGCTTGTTTTGTGTCGCGACAACTTGAAGACTTTCTCGAAGAGGATGAAGAAGCATAATTGCTTGAAGTATCCTTCTTGTTAACGAAGGACGTGCTCTTGGTCTTGCTCTTGGTCTTCGGGGTAACAGGTTTTGTTGTAGTAACCGTATTTCTACCGAAAGAAGAGGACCGAACAGTAATTTTTCTCTCGCGGGGAACTGCTGGAGCCGGAGCTGATCCTCCTCGATCACGAGGACCGGGCGAGATAAGTGCTTTTTGGCCTCTAGGAGAAGCGGACGGTGGCTTGTCAAATGATCTCCTCCTAAGAAGCTTATGGTTATCCTCGTGGGTGTTATTAATTTTCTTATTCCCAAGCTTTACAGGTTCGTTAATGCGCGAGCTTATTGTTGGCTTGAGATAATTTGGCATGGGTTTCTCCGTTGCCGGCGCTGGTGACGATTTTCCTCTATCAGTGCAAGTATTATTGTTATGCCTGCTGCTACATCTCTGGCTATGAGTGGTTTGTGAATTTGATGGGGATGTGCCTCTCTTGTCCTTCGCCAGAGCTCGATCCTTTGTTCTTGTTGTCGTTGCCATAAATATCCTAGAAATTTCTCTATAACCTGGAATTTCAGAATTAATCTTTTTTTATCTCACTATCAGAAAGTTCACATCTTACAAATTTCGTAACAAATTTGGCATTGAATTATGATAATTTCATTTTGAATTGCTAAACATTTTCTACAGACATCCGAACTGAAAAATTATTACAAAAAATTATATAATATTCTTGTTAGCTTCAGCTATCATCAGAAACTACTTAGGAATTGATGATGTTAATAATAAAGATTAGTCAAATTTACCTCCACATAGAAATAATTCTTTTAGATTTTTTTTTTTTTGTCTTAACCACGAGATATCATGGGGAGAGCCCCAACTATGGGAGGCACCTTTAAGCCCGTACCACAACCCAGACTAAAAGTTCCCGCTCGAATCGGGAGACACAAGTTCTCCCAACAAAGCCGACTTCCCTACGACTCGAACTAGGGAGCAAACTCAGTCAAGCCACTTAAGGGGGACTCCATTGCCAGTGGAGCCAACACTTTATTGGTAATCCTTTAGATTTTAACCCCACCAGTTTTCTACTTGACTCGTATCCAAGAAAAATATCTATGCATATAGCTCATATATCAAAACAAAGTTCTGGGAAATATATGAAAAAGATAATTGACTTTGGCTGCGTACGTAACATAGAAGGAAAATTTAATATACAATGAAAAGATTTCTCTCTTCCATGCATCATCTTTAAGGCTGGCAAATGAATTTTTATTATTACTATTATTCTTTTTTAAAGGAACCCAGAAAGATACAATGTAGAGAAAGCGTACCTTGATCAGAAGAGAAAGAAATTCATGGATTAGCAAGGGAATAGGAATATAATTAAGGAGAGAAAAATGGGCAAGAAAAATGAGTATATGAAGGAAAAATTAAAGTGCAAAATATTGTTTAAAGTTTGATAAAGAACCGTGAATTGCGCAAAACTCAACGGTAGTGATGGTGGAGGCCAATCAATTGAAACCCCCTAAAAATTTTGATAATCAAACAAACGAACAATCCAAGACATGTGGAGAGAAATGGAGATATTGTTGACCTTTTCAATGCAATTAGCTAATATATAAAAACCAAATTTAATTATTTCTTTGGTACTAACGCAATTGCTCTTCACATCTTTATTCTTATTTCTTCTTCTTGTTCTTCTTGTTGTTGTTCTTCTTCTCTTCACATCTTTATTGAAATAATAATTGGAAATTGAAAAGAAGATTCCATGATTCCATCTTAATTTTTATATACGTGCCTTTAGATGTTATAAAGGTCTTTGAAATATAAGTTGTAATTACGAAACGGACATGATATTTTATAAGATATACGTGCAAGGAGTATGATTTATTTGCCTTCGCTCTTGTCAATATATAGGAATTTTTCCCAAGGAATTTGATATTGTTCATATACATACTACTGTTATTTAATTTGAAGACGCTAGATGATAATCTAATTATAAGTTTGATGTTATTGACTACTTGTTCATGCTATAAACGCTAGCAATAATTGCTGGTGGTAAAATTTGGTTCATACAATTAGAATGTGACATATATACAATAATTCCATGTCCAATATGCCATTAGAAAATGTGAAGAGGAAATTGAAAGAAAAAGGTGAGATGAGAAGATCTCAAGAAAATTGAAAATATCTCCCAATGTACATTAAGATTGTCACATATTGATGGAGGATCATTCTAACAATGACAACTCCTCTACTAAAATTGTTGCACATCAACATAATGTAATTTTTATAGGAATCTTCTCAAAATATCTCCCCAACAGTCACATGCACCAAGAGTGAGAGAGGAAACCAACTCTGCTATCATCTGATCAATCAACAGATGAGTCAACTGCTTCAAAAACTTAATTAACTCATTTGAAATAAGTCAATCAGAAATTAAAAAATATTGTCATCGAGAACAACCTCACAATTAGGACTTGTCCAATCCTAAAAAGGCGAAATCCTAAAAGACTCAAATTTATTAAACAAATTATTGAAATATCCCTACATGAGAAAGGGAATAGCTTATTACAATTGTCACATATCCCAAAAAAATATCAAAATACCCTCAGGAGCATTCCTTATATAATATCAGGTTAGTCTTAGCAAAATAGGTTCAACTTCTTTCCTACAACTCTCAATTTTCCATTGATATTAGAGTTTTTAAACAATGTAACACCCTCTCTAAAACTTACCTAACTTGACTGTCAAAGTGTTACTGCTAGCCTCCACCGATGTTGTCTCTAATGGTTGGGTCCATCTCAGTTTTTTTTTCCATCCCCAACAAAACTATTCTAAGACGAATTGGCTCATACTTTCAACAACCCCCCCAAAAAAAAACAAAACAAGCTCTCATAATATTTTTGATAAAAATCAGACCAAAATAATAATAAAGTTACAAGCTTATCTTATAAAAACTTAGCTATCTAGAAAGGACTTGTGACTAATCATTTTTCGCAACATGATACACCAACACAATCCTCTTTTTTTTCCGGATTGAAATAAAACTTGGACGAAGTGCTGCTGGTTTTCAAAAGCAATTAGTCTTGAAACTCTAAAGTACGTTTGGTTTTCTGTTGAAAAAACCCTCCCCATGATATCTTTCCACTAGCCAAGCCAACAGAATCCGAAATACCAAACCTAATCAAAAAGTTGCTTCTGGCAACACCCAAAAAGCACTTTTGAGTTGTCGTGGCTTTGCCCGTCCCTAAAGACACGTCACCAAAACATCCCACATTCCCACTGCCATTTTTAGTGGCTTAAGCCAACCTGCCTATAATCTCTTTTTACGACTAATTAATTAATTAATATTAAGTTATTATTAAGGAAATTACACACAGACCTCTAAAATTTGCCTAATTCAAATAAGAAGTCACGAATAAACCCATATCCCTTATAGTTTGGTTTGGTTTGGTTGTCATGGTACATCGTTCGATTCCGTCCCTTGTGAAATAAACCGATTTACTAATTAATTAGAGCGAACTTTGCGGTCTATTTTTCATTTTTCCCGTTATTTTATTATTATTATTATCCAATCTTATCTTCTGTCTTACTAGCAAACGAGAAAATAAACACAGAATAAATCAGAATTACATCACAAGGTGGCATTGGTGGGCCACTTGGTCCTCTCTTGTTCTTACATTTGGCAGACATGCAAGCCAAACTTAGTCAATTTAACTTCATTATTATGTTGCATTTGTTTACTAAATCTATTCATTGAATGTTTCTTATTCTTATCATCATTTCCTTCTTCAATTCTTTAAATAGAATGGCCATTTGGACCTGACATTCTGGGATTTGGTCCCGCCACCCCCACTAAGTTATAATTTTCCCAATTGTACAAATTGAAATGTTGATATTATTAAAATCTTGATATGTAAGCCTCAATATTACAAGTAGGAGACACCATTGATGCACATGAAAGTGCTTTCCACGGGCAATTAATCAATGCTTTCGAGGACAAGCACTTGTCCAACAACAACATCTTTTTGAAACTTGGGTTCCACCATTCTATTAATCATGCTTCGATGGCCTTCAACGGGGGTTGCTCTCAAATAATTTATTTTTCTCCACAAAATCATCAACGAATATTTGTTCAATTATTTTAAGACCTATTGATGGGTTTTTCCAACCTTTTTTTTTTTTTTTTCATATATACGCGTACATATATCTGAATATGATGGTGGAATTGTTTTTTTTTTTATATAAAAAAATGGGTTGTTTATTTTAAATGTAAATGTGACGTATTTTACCACGTACATTTTTGGCTCTTCTTTGCGATTTTATTGCAAAAAGCCATTTATATAAAACATAGAGAAACTATGGATGGATTTATCGACTTGTCGCCATACAAACCGGGAATTGAATTATTCGAGACTTAATTAGAAGCGCCTTAATTTGTGGAACAAGTGGAAATTCTTTGGAAGCATTTTTAACCCAAACAATAAAGGTCAAAAAAGAAAAAAAAGAAAAAATTAAAATATAAATCATAATGCTAATAATTAAACTGAAAGAGTCAAGAAATTGGGCAAATGAGAAACGTGTAATGATTTTTCTTTTTGACAACATAATCCAAGTTCCTGTGATAGGGACTCGTGAGAGTTCCTGGATAATTAAAAGAGTGGAAGCAAAACAAAGAGAGAAAATGAAAGAATTAGAAACTGTTGATGGCCATTTGGCTTTGAGCGATTGGGAAACCAAGAAAGCGATGCTGGAAACCCAACGCTTTAGGGAGCGTGGCGCTCACTCAAGTTAGATAGATCAATTTCCCATTTAAATTTGCCCATATATATCAATTTTAAACTTGCCACTTGTTACAAGCCCAAAATACAAGATAAAAAATTTTATATTTGCAAGGATAATGCTTTCAAGGAGAAAATGAACAATAATGCTTTCAAGGAGATAAAGCTTATCATTTATTATTTATCTTCATCACATAAAATTAGAAATAAAGTAAGGAAAGGGTGGGACTACATGCACTCTAAAAAATATTTTGAACACTCATAATTTTCTATAAATTTTATATTACGAATTTATACCCATAATGTCATTTACTAATAAGGACAATTTAGTATAAATAAATAAAAAATTAATCAAGACAACCATATAATGCACATGTGCACCCATGCAATATGTAATGTAACTATAAAATTTTAAATACTATTTTTTATTCACAACAAACGCATTTATTAATTTTTAACTAGTGTTAATCCTTAAAACTCAATCAAATCATTCACCACTCTTATCAAGGAAATTATGACTCGCAAGTTCTCCACTTTTATGATGTGGTAGAAATCATACTAATCAAATTTTCTCTCAAACTCAATAAAATTCTGCCACTTAATTACTTATTAGAGTGGCATATTTATATTAAATCAATTATTAAACCCGGTTATTGGTTATTGTTTGCTAAAGGCCTGGCATAAATTGCTTATTCTTTTGAATCTGAAAAGAAAAAAATGGCTTATCTGTTGTTTAAGATCTGAGAATAATAATATAAATAATTTGCAGTACGAACAAGAATTACTGTATAATGGGTAGAGCTTTTATGAAATTGTAAATAAACTAATACTGAAAGCATATAAGAAATTCTTGACTCGGGTGTTTTGGTGCTATGAATGTATGAAAAAGAAATAAAGAGGAAGCTTTAAGGGTATGTTTGGAATTTTAAGAGTGTACAAAGTAAAAGTTAAATGTTTTAAATATAATGAATGAGTGTCCAAAATAAATGAGTGTTTTGAGTATTTTTTAGAGTGCAAATAACCCCGCCCTTAAGGAAATACCTAGCCACACATTTCAAAATGAAATTGAAAGAGAACACTAATGAAACAAAAAGACTGGAGCCACCATAGAACAGGGGTCAATTCAGGAATTAACAGCCATCTTTATCAACTAGGTCAAGTGTGAGGCACGCGCTTCAACTTCAAGTAAGATAACAAAATTAATTAACGAAATGACTAAAAAAATATAATTAATGAATTAATACAAAATAAAGGTTAGGCGGCTGCTGTAATGCTGTTGGACGGAATGTGGGGCCCAAAGAGGTCCTTTTTATCTGTTCCGTTTAATAAGCATACGTCGTTTTATTGCAACATATCGTAACGCCGTCCTCACCGACCGTCGATCTTTGACTCTCCTAACCCATAGCCGACGGTGGAGATCTCACGAGCTCGCATTGTATGTATATATGGACGGCACTGCTTAGCAAATTATCCAATTAACCTTTAAGTAATCTCAAATCTTTTAACTAAGTATAAAAAAGAACATCTAGGCCCCTAAAGTTACTCTAATATATAATCAGACTGCTAATATTTCAAGAATGATCACATAAATCTCTTTTTAAATTTGCGGTCAAGGTCAATAATGCATGTGGCTCTTTCACCACTATTTTCAAAAAACCAATTCCACCATCGTATATATCTTAAGAATAGAGTGTTTAGAAAATAGAATTGAATCGAATTTAATGAATTTAGAAATAATTCTTTTTTTAAAATTAAATTGAACTAAAAATCAGATTTAATCACCAACTTTTTGTGTAATTTTTTTAACCCAATTTGCAATCATCTATTTAAAAAAAATTCAGAGACACAGACAACCAAATAATTCTTGAGCCGAAACAGTTTAGTTTTTGTTCTATTAAAATGTCTGTCCAACCACATAAAATGCTAGTGATAGAGGGTTTTTAAGTCTATTTGTTTATGTGTTTATTTATATATTAGGCCATTGTTTTGGGGTTTGAGTGTTATTTTCCCTTGAAATAAAAACATTATTTAAAAGGACTAGACTTTTGGTCGCAGCTGAATATTGGATCTTTCACACACGTTTTTGGACTCTCTCTCTCTCTCCCCGAAATCTCTCTCAACAAACAGGGCCTTAATACTTTCTCCGTTCTTCAAACAGAAGTAAAACAAAAGGTGGAATATGAATATTGAATTTATTTCTGTTGCTTCTATTACGCAATTCAATAACCGAATATATTCATTCCTTGTTTACAACTTTTTGTTGTTTTTTTTTTCGTTTTATATTTGAATTTTTATTTACCTGGCTTAAATTGAGGTCGTCAGGTGTTTGATAGTTTTTCTTTTGTAAAGATGATTTTTTTTTGGGGGGGGGGGGGGGGAGAATTTTACTGATTTTGAGGTATTAAGCTTTTGAGAGTCCGTTAATCTCGGAGAGAGTTGCTGCTGTTGTTGTTGTTTATTTTTGGGAAAAAAATAGAGGAGGAAGAAGAGTTTGTGTGGAGAATAATTGAAGTAAAGCTTTGGCCTTAAATTAAAAAAGTGGCCACTTTTCTTGGGATCTAATTAATGGCCATGTGGGCATATGGGATTCTGTTTCTTTTTATGTTCTTATGAGAACTTGAAACTATTTTTTTTTCTTTTTATGGGTTGATCTTTTTTATTCTCCTTTTTCTTTTGGTTTCGTTCATAATAAAGGTAATATGCTTTATTTTAATTTCTTTGAGTTATTTTGTTTAATTTTTAGTTGAATTGGGTTTTATAGGGTGATCTTTTGTTAGATGTTTGTTATTCAATTTGACACATTTTGTTCTGGTTTCTTCATTCATACCAGCGTATGAAATGTTTCAATTCAAGTTGTTCAATGGAACTTTAAACTAGGAGAGAGATGCTAAATTCGTGCTCCTGGTATTGGTGCCTTCGTCTTGTAGCTTTAGATGAAAGCTAGCATAAGAAATTTATTCATTTTATCCTCATATCATTATCGTAATTTTATGCATATGTGTGTTTGCATGTATGTTTATGATGTCATGAAAACTGCAGTGAATACACTGATAGTATTGAATATTGTGGTTGGTCATTAAACAATCTCTTGAGAAGCTATTAAAAAATTCTCCTTACAAAAATTTGATGTTATAAATTAATATTCAAGAGAGAACTATTGGGAGTTAGGTATGAAAGTAATTTTTTGGGCTATAACTTCTGCAAATATAGCATATTGTAGAGTAGGAAAAGGGTAGAACCTCAGAAATGGACTCTAATTTTATGTTTGTTAGGATGTGTCATTTCTTCAGTTTGAAAGAACAAACATTTTCCTTTCAATGTGAGGCTTATCACACAGCAGAAAGCTTCAGACTTCCATAATCTGAATTATATGTATTATATATTATTCTTGTTTCAGTTTAAGGGGTTCTTAGTGGATACATGGATGGATACTCTGGTAAAAGAGCTATCGATGGGCTTGTTGTCTCTAGAAAGAGTTCTGGTATTGTTTTGAGGGATACTGTTAACAATAGAGAAAAAAATGCTCAAATTTGTAGCCGAATTGGATGCAGCAGCAGACTGAACTCCATGAAAGGCACCCAAATTGGCTGCTCAGAGAAAGCCAAATCTTCAAGGCCTTCATTTGGTTCTTCTTCTAGTGGCAAGGAAATAATTGGAAGCTCCTCGAGGACTTGCTCGGTTCTCAGCAAGGCAGGAAAATCCTCAACAAATCCTAAGAAGAAGCAACCTTCTCAGCTTGAAACAGATTCATCTGAAACTAGTAGTGTTCATGATGAGCCAGATGTTTCAGAACTTGTAGTCCCACCAGGAAAGATTCAAAGGGGCCTTCTCCCCACATCTGAAGATTCGGATTCTAGGGAGGTTATTTTGATGGAAGAGGGGAGATCTAGTGTAGCATCAAATTCAAGATCTCGTAGGACCTTCCATCAGAGGTCTGGAGTGGGCAGCCGAGATGTTTTAGTTGGTTCCTCTGTGTCTTTGGCATCTAGAAATACCAGTCCGGCAACATCTACCAATACAAGCAGACGTGGCTTAAGAAATCTAAGATGCAGTTCAATATCTGATATCATCCCCTCTAGTAGTAGTAGTAGTACATTATCAGACTCAAGCCTTAGTAGAAGGAGGGATATGGTTAAAAAGAGAAATTCAGAAGGAGAAAGTAGTTCCTCCTCTGGAGGGAAGACGACCAGCGAAACATCATCAGAAATGAGAAATCACGGTTCTAATTATGGCATCTCCATTTGTGATTCTAGAAGAGCCAGAAATTGGCCTCCTAACAGGGATAATGGTGTTGCATCTGTCAGGACTAGGAGATCAACAAATAGTAACAGCCGCGCAAGGCTCTCTAATCAAGGAAATGGAAATAGCTTAGCACCAAATGAGTCCTCTGTTGTGATATCTAGAGTGCCCGAATCTGAAATACCTGTTGATTCAAGTGTTCCTACATCGTCCCTTCGATTTTCTGCTGAAACTCCCTCAATTCGCCCTAGTTCTTACAGTAGACCTGGTAGCAGTGGTGGAGGCTTACGAGGTCTTATGCCTGGTAGTCCTTCAGATGTTGGTGGCATCACTGGCTCTGTAATAAATCGTGATAACTTTGCACGCTACAATATTGATGGGATTGCAGAGGTATTGTTTTATATTCTTGAATGTTAAAAGCTACATTTAAGATCATCCCCCTGGCCTGGGCGAGGTTCAGGGAGTGGAAATTGAAGGTCGTTCAAGTCACTTTGTTGAAGATTTTCTTTAAATGGGGTCTGAGTGTCTAATAGTTTGCATTTTATAATATTTTTCAGGTATTGCTGGCGCTTGAGAGGATTGAGCAAGATGAGGAATTATCATATGAGGTAGTCAAGTTTTAAGTTATCTATGATTCTGTCAAATTGCCTTTTTTTTAAATCTTTTTCTTTGCCGTGCAGCAATTGCTTGTTCTAGAGACCAATTTGCTCCTGAACGGCCTCAGCTTCCATGATCAGCATAGAGACATGAGACTGGATATTGATAACATGTCGTATGAGGTATGTTACTATGCTATGATAATGTAATTGTTAATCTAGTCATTCATCATTTTTCAATGGTTTAAAAATAACACTATTTAAGAAAAACCTGTTATTTAGTAGCTTGCTTTATAGGATTTTGTTGGTATCATGACAGGAACTATTAGCTCTTGAAGAGAGGATGGGTACAGTGAGCACTGCACTAACGGATGAAGCAATATTGAAATGTCTTAAGACAAGCATCTATCAGCCTGCACCTCTTGATGTGGCCTTGAGCTGTAGTGGGAATAATGACGATGTTAAATGCAGTATCTGCCAGGTCTGTCTTAATTGAGTACTCAAAGCATCTACTTGTCATTTTTCATAATTACTGTAGCCAAACCTAATCCAATAAGGTATCCCTGCCCTTATGAGGATTGGATTTTTATTTTTTATTTTTTAAAAAAAGAAGCATATTTGTCTTATTTTTTGCAGGAAGAGTATGTTGTTGGAGAAGAAGTGGGGAGATTGCATTGTCAGCATAGGTATCATGTACTCTGCATACAGCAATGGCTGCGGCTAACAAATTGGTGCCCTATTTGCAAGGCACCGGCAGAATCTGCGCCGTCGTCCCCATCATCATCCTAAGTGGTGTAGGAGATTTAATTTTCATGATTTGACATTTGTACAAATTAAGTGCATCTCTTCATCTTTGTTCTTATTGGTCTTAATGTACATAACAAATGTCTTTCGTCTCCATTAATTAATAAACCCGGGCACTGCTGCTGTGCGGTGGGAATTCCATTTTCAATTTAAAAAAAAAAAAAAACTGTGAATGAAAATTTGCTTGCAAATTGCTGCTGTTCTTTCGACATTATTACATTATTCTACGTTTATATTTTATGTTATCCATTCGGAAAAGTGTCTTGGATAAGGAATGTCAAATGTGTGGGTCCTAAAAGAATATAATGTCTGAAAAAGTTTGGAAACGCCCCAAACAAAGATCATTGTCGAATGGCTCCTGCCGTGGAAGAAATTGAGAAAGTAGTACATATCAATTACAAAAACACTAGTTGGTTTGGATGGGGTGTAATCTTTCATCCTTGTGCCTCAACAAGACTGTACCTAAAATGCAGTGCTGATTGCTACGACACTTCTCCATTTGTTCGTTGAACGCCTTATATTTTTCATTACACTTCTTAGTTTTCTTTTTGAATCGAGTGCGAGTGAAAACGAGGTACCAAACAACATTGTAATGCTTTCGTATCATTCTAGCCAAATGAGTATAAAGAAAGAGTACAAACGACCAGAAGTCCAACAAATATTTATGAATGGATTTGTTGCTCAAAAGTGTACGAAATTGCGAAAGAACCCTTTTATAAACTGAAATAAGATGCTTGCTCTTGCTCTCTGAAGGAACAGATGCTCCCAACATCACGACAATTTCGTCTTCATACATCAACGAAGAACTCCAAAACTGTCTGAATAAAGGGACAAGAAAAACAATATGAACACAGAATTTGCAACTGGGAAACAGGATATGGGCTAAGTTGGGGATTGAGATTTGAGGTGTTGTGGCTTCAGGAAAATAGACAGTTGTTTATCAGCAAAACTGGAGCATTTTTCCTGCAATTTGTCTTAATATTAAAGTTTAAAATAACTTTGACTGGAAGCTGGCTACCGTGAAGCTAGAATAGAACAAGTACTAGGCAACCAGACTCGATCATTCTGCTTGGAAGTACTCAAGGCCCGTAATTGGTTGCTATTAAATAATTTCTCAACTGCTAGCGGTTGTTCACTCTTCAGCAGCAAAAGGGAAATACTTAAAACACTTGGTTCTTTATTATAAGTTACATGTGGGTCACCGAAGCCGTACCTCCTGCTAAATTTCTGGTGGCTCAGCAAGTCTTCGAGCACGCCACAACGGCTTCTATTTGGGAGTTCCAGAACTTGCCCCTATGTGGAGCATCACAAAACAACTTCCACAAGATTATAATCTCTCTCTTTTCGAGATGCCTGCTATGAGAGAAGAGACGAGAAATTGGAGAAAGTTCAGTTGAGATGATTTCAGTCTATCATGGAAGAGTCTGAAAGCTGATTGTAATGCATTTTATTCTCAACAGCACATTCACCACGCAGTCTTGTAAGTTACACTCTCTCTTTCCGTTTACCCAGATTGTCGGGTGCAATGGTCCAAATTGAACGGTTGAACATATGCAGGCTACCTGCTCAAAATTTTAAAGAGGAAACAAAGCATTCTGCATCAAAACTGGCATTGACGCGTGCAAAGGACCAAGAGCAAAATATTGATTAGTTCAGCTAAGCAAGCACTTGTTCATGGAAGCTGATGCATCGAATTAAAGACATACTTAATAGCTACCGATGAAGCAATGTTTAATGAAATGAGGCATTAAGCATGGGCATTCCTCAAGACTTTATTATGAAGTCTTGTCATTTTTATTCTTCACTATAATTTCTTCATTCTTACTACTGTGCCCAACTTTTAAATGTATCAAACATTCAAGTAAATCCAGATCCGAATGGCTTTCAAATTGTTAAGAACAAGATTTATCCCTCGGAGAATTGAAACACAAAATAAGCAGCTTAGAAGCATCCACAGAGCCAAAAAAACTTTCGGCCTCACGGCAAATTAACAGCAGGCAAATCACACCCTGAAACTCAGGAGGAATAGTATAACCCAAAACATTCAAATTATGAACATCAAGGACTATAAAATGGATGTCAACTTGTTATTAATATTGGAATTCAATCAATTCCCAGAGTCTAAAATTACAAACAGAGCAACACTGCAGCTGTTACATGAGTGATATTTTAACTTTCACCAAGCTACAAAACAGTATGCCTGCAAAACTTTCTTAGATTCTTCATTGGCTGTAATTTACAAGAAACACTCAATATCTCCAGCAATGGCAGGAGACAGCCAATATCAGCATAATTGTACAACAGAACAACCAAGCATGGGGTTCTATGTTTGGATGAACCCCCGCTTGGCTGCTGTTAAATGATATCCTGATGCTTCCAGGATCTGAAACGGATGAATACAGAAACCTTGATGCTCGGCAATGCTCATCCCATAATTTTATCTTGCACGGGCAAGAGCATCATCTGAACAACAGTCATCAGGTTCATGGGCAAAAGGAATGAATTGGGTTCTTCAAAGCTTTCCAACAGTGTCGTCAAGCCCTTTGAACCAGAACAGACTGACGCAAATATAGCTATGGGAAAATCTCTGTATGCATTTTTCATTCCTTGAATGATTGCATGCTAATTTTCTCCAGCAACAATGGCCAATCTTCACCAAGTTGCTGTGGATTAAGCTCCATGGCAACCTTAAAATCAAGCAAAGATATTGAGCATCGCTGTCGCTGGTCCTGCATAACTTCTACATGTCCACTGGAAGGCGGCATGTGTAAGTGATTACTAGGCCACATGCCATTTATAACCCTGCCCGGTATCTGTTGCTTATTGACAGGGTGCTTTCTTGACTCATGCGCAGACCTTGCTCCAACCAATTCCACACATGACCTGATCAACCTCTTCAAATACACATCCAACATGTTATTCAGTTTATTAGCACAATCGAGTGAAACTCCTCCAAGGCCCTGTACTGCTGCAATCTGCTCCATGCGTTTCCGTAGCGTCTCTGAATCAGACAATCCAAAGCTGTCATAACAGCTAACAAAATCACCAGCATTTGCCATGGAAATAGGTTTCTGGGCCCCACCAACACTGGCTGAGCAAAATGGAATCCCAAGAGGCGCAATTAGAGGACTCCTAGAGAAATTTAATTGGTTAGCTTGCTCCACTTCTTCCCCGTCCTCAAACACAGCAGCTCCAGTCTGATCTTTACTGGGTATTCTTAGTTTTTCAGTGGGTCGAACTGATTCCTCCTTTTCATTCTCAGATTGCTGTGCCACTGCATGGTGATTCTGAACTGGTCTCTGGTAATCGCAAGTAATCAGATCCCCATTTTCCATGTGAAATCTACTACCACTATCTTCTGTACCCACCGACTGATGTGAAACACATACTTTTCCATTTGGCCCCAGCAGACTAGGTGGCCTGTCCCTGATCTTCCGTTCACGAATCCCAGATCTAACCTTTCGTGGGGAAACTGGCAAAACCCCATTTGACCAAATAGGCGGAACATTTTGATTTTGATTCAGAGTAAGGGACCCACTTTGCTCATGGCCATCTTCTCTACTAGGAGAACCTTTTACTGCATGGGTTACAGATTTAGTGAGCACTGTTTCCTGAACTGGTGGCGGCGTCTTGGCCTGACATGCATTCTTCAAGATTGAACGAATCAACTGGTTGTGTAGCGGAAGATTCTCCCTCCCAAGCAGGCGAAGACATGATTGATCAAACTGACTTTTACTTAGCTTCTGACTTAGAAACCTATTCAAGCTATAAAAATACTTTTTAGACCTCTCTGCTCCGATCTTCTTCACAATCTGAGCTTTCAGTTCAGCCAAATCAATTCTAGAACCCTGCTGAGGTTGCATTTCTCAACAAACAGATTCATACACCATCCGCGGAACCACAAATCCACAGAAAATTAAAAAAAAAAAACACCAAATTGCCTTTTATTCCCACATTCAAACAACCCAGAATTCACCCACCCCCTTACCCTCCAATTCAAATCAAACTCTCAAAACTCTGCATATCTCTATAAACAGACTCAAAACACAATGAACCAAATAAAATAAATAATGAAAACAAAAACCCAATTACCTCAATTACAAACCAAAATTAAAGTTGTTTCCGTTTCCAAACAACTCTAAATTCACCCATACACAAGCCATACAATGCAAACCCAAATCTCATCTTCCCAATAACCCAAAACCCTAAATGATCAAACTCACTCCACAACTTATTCAAAAACCGCAAAAACAACCAAAATTCATTAGAATATAAAAATAATCAAAACCCTAGCTTCAAAACACCCAGCCTCTCACCAACTGCGCGAACCGCGAAAGTATATCACTGCACCAAATAAAATTAAAACCCTTTATTCTTTTCACCCAATTAACAAGCTCCAAAGTTCAAAATTCTAAATTTAAACTTAAACAGAAGAGATCAGTGAGTTTATTAATTGAGGTAAAAGCAGAGCACGAATTGGGAAAAAAAATTAAATTGCAACAAAAATAAGCACAATGAAGAGTAAAAACTAAGCTTAAGAGTATGAATTTAAACTTTCTAAATTGATTGAAACCTTACCTTAACGAACTTGACGAATTGCAGAGAAATCGAAACTTCACTCAAACTTCGGTCCGGTTTTTCGCGGCTTCGATTTTTAGCTCTTATTATTCTCTTAATTTAATTTTTTTAAAAAAAGTTAGAGTGCATTTTAAAAAAAAAATTAAATTGGGTATTATTGATTTTGGGTATTGAAGCTTTGGCTTTTGTTGTTGTTGGTGATGTGTTAAGCCCGCTCGCACGATCGATCGCTGCTATTAGTTTTTGTTTTTCTTCTCTCTCTTCGCTTCTCTTCTTTCTCGGCAGCTCTCACAAGGTCTCACCTTGAATTTTTTTAATTGTAAAAACGTGTTTAATTATTTTTTTCTTCTATATTTTTGTTTCTTTTTATTTGATTAATTTCGGGTTTTAAAATTGTTCAATCTCAAGTATTATGTTTTTTTTTTTTAACTACTAGAAATATTTTTTTTGTATTGAGTTTTGAGGAAATTAATCAACTTCTTATGATTTGTGGGTTTTGTTAATTCCTTAATTTTTTTTTTAATTTGGTTTGTATGATAGAAAATTCAGTTATTTTTATACAAGTATGTGCAGGGGTTGACTTTCTCATAGTTTTCGAAACATGCTTCAAATAAGTATTTTTTAACCAACTAATTCATGATGTTGTCCAAAAACAAATTTAGTAATGGATCCCATCATCCCAAGCCTACAAAAAGTATTGTGTTAAGTTTTTATTAACAGTTTATTGGCTCCAATATAATTGAGATTTATTATTATATCAAATTATTTTGAATTACAGAAATTCAAAAATGGAAATGTAATGCATCGAGCTTTGGCAAATGGCTTTTAAGTAGGTTTATTTGAAAATAGAAGGTAAGTTGCTAAAATATATTAATTTGAGCCCAAATTTGTATTCTAACTAATGTGATTAATTCATTATTTATTATTATTTTCACTAATACTCAGTGAATTGCATACAATTTATGTGTATGTCAAAATATAGATTATGTAAATATAATATCTTACAAATACAGCCATGAATTTTCTTTATCATAAACCTTCAACTTGCAAAATTAACTTATTAAATATTATTGAAGTCCGAAAATCAATTAACCAAATTATTTGAGAATACACTAATCAAACCAAACTTTTGCAAAGAAACCGTGAACTCCTTTCATTGTCCAATTGATTAGTATACAAAACGAGTAATATAAGAGTGCTAGAGATACACACTCGTACAAATAATTCCATTATTTTTTTCAACATCACATTCATGTCTTTTCTCTGATTAATCACAAATTCTCTATTATCAACCACACAAGTATTTCGCTACATTTGCCACATTTAGAAACTTATATATATATATATATATGTGTGTGTGTGTGTGTGTGTGTAAAACATAAACTTAGAAAATATAATAAAAGGTTAATTATCCATGAGTGACATTTATTTTGACAAATTTAAAAAAAAAGTGATATATTTTTTAAAAGTAGTCAATTGGATGACATTTCATTAACTTTTACCGTTAACTTTAATGGGAATAGTAAATTAGTTATAAAGTGATATTTCTACCCCTACAATTAATTACAAAATGACTTTTATACCTCCACAATTAGTTACAAAATGATATTTCTACCCCTACTCGCTTATTTTTTTTCTATATAAAAAATCAAAAATCAAACCTAAGTCTAATTAACAGGGCATTTTTTTGGTTAAACCAAACAATTTATTTTTAAAAAAATAAAAAATTATTGTTGAATCAAACTAACGTGTGAACAAGAGAAGCAGATCTCTTATAAATTGTAAATAAGTATATACATCCAATATTTTTATCTCTTTGGCTTTATGAAAAAAAAATCTATTTTTTTTTCTAATTTTACCATTGGCTAGTTAAAGTTAACAGCAAAAATTAACGGAATGTCACCCGCTTAAGTATTTTTAAAACATGTGTCACTTTTTTAAAATTTATCAAAACATTTGTCATCCAGAGTTAATTAACCCTATAATAAACAATTTTTCACTGTAATGAGAACTTTTGATCATTAGATAAATGATGATAACAAACTTTTTTTTTAAGGAGGAAACTCCAATTTACTCAAATATGTAAGAAATTAACACCTTAAAAATGAATATTATAAGGCTAAAACTTTATCACCATATTTTCATTATAAGAAGCTAATTTAAAATTTAAATAAACAAAGAAAGCCTAATTCCTTGTTCATTATTATTTTACAATATCAGTGCGCTTTTTGGTCCAATGGAAGAACCGGTGAAGGTTAAGGGGCGAAGGTTTGAGTCCTACCACCAACAAAAGTTTATGTTAGGCTAATTCCTCTGACCTATTAATTAGAACCTTGTATTTCCTAAAAATTAAGATCGGGCTATTTGAACTTACTAAGTTTTTCACTACACCTTTTTTTAATCTAAAATTTTTATTGTAAAAATATAACTTGATCAATTACTTATTTGACAATATTTTTTCTCCCTTCATTCCCTTCACTTAGGGGTGGGCGGTTTGGTTTGGTTTTTACAGGTTTCAATTCCAGTTGTAATCCATTCATTCAACCTAAACTAGTTTAAAAGTTAGTTTAATTTGATTCGATTTCAAGTTTAAATTTAGTTTGGTTTTGGTTAAAATTTGGTTCGGTTCGAATTCAAATTCGGTTTGAATTTATGTTATAATTTTGTATCAAAATTTGGTTTCATTGATACTTAATGGAATTTTTTTTAATTAGAGTTATTTTATATATATTTAAATGTAATCCGTACAAATTGTTTTCAATTCTCAACCCAATCAGTTTTAAGATCCAATCAAATAGAACAAAAAACATAAATAAATTTCAAGTTTGGTTTGGTTCAATTTGACACGAATCAAATGCCCACTCTGCCTTCCCTTATCAAAACTTTATTGTAATATGTGAAGTAAATATTGTATTTAACAAATGAAGATTGTCCAAAAATTAACAAATTCAGCCCTATTGTAATCTAAAATAAAGTGAAAGGAACAATATCCATTATGTAAAATAAAAAAAAAAAGTTTTCATACCACTTTGAATCTATTAGAAATTTTTTTGTTAAATCTCATAAGCACAAATTTTAAATGATAATAATAGGTAAGTACTTGTAGTTATACTATTAGAGCAAAAAGTAAGATAAGTGTAAATTTGATTTAGCAAGAAATTAAAAAAAAAAAGAGAGAGAAACTAGTTTAGGCTTTGACTATTATTACAATAGAGAAAAAAGTAATTAATTTAGGATAATTTTGTGATTTTTAAGAATTAGTTTATTAAACTAATAAGATATAATTTGATAATTATTTTATTAAAAAATATATGTTGAAAAGAAATTAATGGGTTCAAATAGTTCCACTTAAAAATTATTATTTTTACAATAATCACTTTTTTTTTCTCTTTTCATAGAAAAATTATTTTTACAACAAATCAACAATCGTTTCCCACAAATTCTCGGGTCCGGGTTCAAGTAAGTATTACCGGATTTTTTCAAAACCCTAATTGGGTACCAGATTCTGACACAGCCGTCCATCAGTAGCCCAATGGAGAGCGACATTGAAGAGTCGCTAAAGAAGAAGCAAAAGAAGAATCCATTTTTAGGCGAAAGCTCCACACGCAAGGTTTTTTCTTTTAAATTATTTTCTTCATTTTAATTCAGTTTATTTATCTATTGACCCTTAACGGAAAGAATAATTGCCAATTCGATTTTAGTTTATGAGAAAGCCATAATAGTTCCAATTACGCAAATTGTAATATGATTATTTAGTTAACTGATTATTTGAATATTTGCATAATAATTGTGCAGCCACTTGAGCATTTTTCTGTACGTTCATATCCTGCTATGGGAGAAGTGGTAAGCATTTTCATGTCCTTATTTGCTAATTGGTTATTCCTTATTGCGTGGTTTAGACATAAGGGCAAGACCGTATGTTAGGATCCAACATCGACTAGGTATGGAACTGATTGGTGGTTTATTGATCCCATGCCACCTCCCTCTTACAAACCAGTTTTTACCTCCCTCTTACAAACCAGTTTTTAAGTGTGAGTTCTACCTTGTGGGTTTGTATCGGTGTTAGTGTTGTTATTATGTGACACAACAGCTTGTTGGAGTCTGCCATTTGTGCTGATTTTCCGGTGTTTTTTAATCCAGCATTGATGTGATATTCTAATAAATGGAGAACAAAATTGTTTGATTTGTTCGAGAAACCAGTTCTGATTTTGGATTTGGTTATCTTTGGGTGAAATATGTGTTGAGGTTATTGCACTTATGTAATGTGGTTTATGGATAGTACTTGGTTGTTTTTGTTTCGTAACTTTTTTACTCCACATTTCCTTTCCTTTGGGTAATTATAGTACTTTCTGCTGCATTGCAGAATTTTATGCAAGGGGAAGATATACGGTTGGAGACAACACGAGCTAGATGTACCAAATAGCATTTATTTAGTTATTTACGTCTCTTCATTCTTGTTTCAGCCCATGTTTGCATCCTTGCTACTTCTATAAGAATTAAAGCTTCGCTTCTCCCTGACAGTTTCAAATGTTGTCAAGAGGCATGGAGAATTGGCAGAGCGGCTTTCCCGGTACAGATTCTGGGAAATCATACAATCTTTATTTTCTTCATTTATAATGTTGTTGCTTAGCATTATGAAATCATTTTCTCTGTATGAATTATTAATTATTATGCAAATATTGAGAAGTGAATGAGGTTTGAGTTGTCAGGATAAAAGTTTGATTTAAGAATGCTTGAAGATGCTCTTAAAATGTCTATGTTCTTTCTACCAATTTTTTTGTTTTCTTTCATTTGCCATCTCTCCTTCCCTATCATGAGTACTTATGGGTTTTGGTTATAAATAATTTAAAGCGCTACATTTTGAGTAGCACCGGAGACAGTTAAATATGAATACAAGAAAAGTTTCTTCCCATGCTGATATTGTTGAAGTTGGATAAGCTTTACAATGGCCAACCCTATCATGCTCAATGTAGATATAGATAATGATTACATGTTACTCTTTGATCTGTTGGCATCCCCTGAAACTTATGGTAAAAGGTTTATTTATGTTCATATTTTGGGTGAGTTTCAGATTAATATTGACTGCAACTAAGTGGTGAATAAATCACTGAAAGGTATGGTGATTTTATTTATTTCTCTAGGGATTCTGACAAGTTGATATTTGAGCGTCTACAAAAGGAATTTGAAGCTGCACGAGCATCACAAACTCAAGGTAGCTTTGAAATGTTATTTGCATTTGTTCTTACGTATATCATGCACAACAAATTTGTTAGTGGTTTTACTGAAACTGAATAGTCATATTTCATTTCCATCATGTTCAAGCATCCCCTTGCTGTTGATTTGATTAAGAAGTGCCTTTTATTATTATTATTATTATTATTTTATTTTTTATTTTTTATTTTTTTGGTAGAGATTTGTTTAGATGGCGACCAGTGGAATGATGGCTTGTTAGCCACAATAAGAGAACGGGTATGACTTAATTAAATGCTTGGTTTTTATTTTTATTTTTGTCATGGTCTTCTTTTTCCATTTGGTGTTGAGTTAGTTAATATTTGACGTTTGATAACATTTCTTTATGTGATGGTCATGCTATTTGTAATCCTCTTCCCTAGTAATCCTTCTTGGTAGTTATCTATGTTACTTGTGTTATGGCTTTTGGTGTCTTGTTAAATGACCTAGTGCTCAGAAAAATCAATTGTGTTTGTTTATCAGGTTCACATGGAGGTGGAGCGAAGGGCAATGCCAGGGGACGCAAACGTATTGGCTGATTCCGATTTTCAGGAAAAAATCACCTATAAAGTTGGTTCTAAGGTAACAGATGCTGCTAATAACAGTTTGTGTTACATCCACTTGATGAAATTGATATGATTGCCATGTACACTGGAAGGAAAGGGAGGAAAAAACATAACTAATTGTAGATTTTTTGATGATTTTCTTAGGGATTTTCTTGATGTACTCATGTTAATCTGCTCTGCATGAAGTTAAAATCGAAAATTATGAAGATCTTTTTTGAACTTGTTACATGAATATGAATATTAAAAATGTTTATCTATTGTCATTGGGTTACAATCCCAATGGTGGGATGCTGCTCTCAACAATTTTGATGGCACCAATTTCAGTAACCATCGGGGCTTTTTACCCTTAACACAGTAATATGGAATAAAGATAGATTTCTTCTCAATGTTGTTAGCAGGAGTAGATTTCCCAGCTGGTCTCAGTAGATATCTGGGTACTATGATAAGTGTATGTATCTAGATTGTAATGTACTTGTATATTGTAACCATTGAAAAAGATCTTTGGCTACTGAGGTCCAGAGGTCGGAAAAATGAATGTAATAACAGTATTATTTTAATGTTTCTAGATGTGAGATAATCTTTAGTGCAGTCTCGTCTTTTGATTCTACGAAATCTTTTCGCATTGGTATTACCTTTTTTGAATGTTACCTAATTTGAATGAACAGGTGATCTGTTGTTTGGAAGGGGCAAGAATAGGCATACAATATGAGACATCTTTTGCAGGTTCTTCAAAATCTAATATTTTCCATATCAGTTCTTTTTTTCAGCCAAATGGTTGAAGTTGTTTCCTCCTCTTTCCTGCTGTTTTACAATCAATGCATAGGATTTCTGATCCATGTGGAAAGTTTTATGTTTAAATTTATTCCGAGTTTCTGTAACTGTATAAACTTGTCGTAGAGATCATCTTTTGGTCTTAAGCAGGTGGAAGCTGTTTTGATTTTCGTGGTTTTGCAGGAGAACCTTGTGAGCCATATCACTGTGTGCTTGAAAGCAAGTCATTTCTTGAAAAGATGACAGTCCTTGAACACACAATTCCTTTCTTTCTACCAATACGAGAAGCTGAAAATGATCTTCTTTCCTCCAATGCTATGGTAAGGTTGGTCGCTTAACTTTCATTTTTAGTTGCTGCTACTGTGGTAGCTGACCCATTTCAAATTTGCTCATCTTAATTTGTTTGCAGAGATTCATAGATCACGTTGGAGAGCTTCTGCAGGCTTATGTAGATAGGCGAGAACAGGTAAGCTGTTGGTGTGCATGTACAAATTTAGCTCCCAAGCATCTTATTTGTATCTCAATATGTGAAAGAGAAGTAAAAATAAGCCATTAAAATTTGTTTAAAACAGGATCAACTTAAAAAGTTGTCCAGCGTCTTGTTATTATCATGTTCATAGCATTTGTTTTGTGTAGAATATAAGAAAAGAAAGTTAAAAGGGGAGCACCAAACTCATTTGGTGGGAGGTATCGTAACGAATCTTAATTTTTGAAGACACTTGGTGTTCTTTCATTTTTTCTATTGCTCTAGTTGATTAGATATAGAATACAGGTAAAAGGAAACCAAAATGCTGGGATTTTGATATTGGGTACTCAATATGGCTCAATAGAAAAACCATGTGTAAGATGCAAGACTATATTGACAAGCAAGTGTAATTTCATTTCTTGAAGTCATTACCTCACTTTCCTGGTTCCAGCTCGAAGAGCTACTTTATATTTGTAGCTTACATCTTTTTCCGGTGCATGCATTATTGGATTAAATACAAAATAATCTCACTTTATTTTCCCAATCTTGCGCAGGTTCGGCTGATTAAGGAGTTGTATGGAAATCAGATAGGAGAGCTGTATCATAGCCTTCCCTACCACATGATTGAATTTGTAGTAGATGATTCTGATTGGTTGGTACATTTCATGCCTTTTTTTAAGAATCTTCCTGAATTTTATACAAAAGTTAACTCCTATCTTGTGTTAATAACTCTTTGAAACAAGAGGTCTGGGGTTTGAATCTAGTTCACATCGATGGGGAGGGGATTTAATTACCAGTTGTGCTCTGCTTAAATGAAAAAACTCCTATATTATGTTTACCAAACAGAAGTATCATTATTGGCTTCTCTTTCTTTTTGGACTTGTTATGTTGTAAAAAGAGGAAAAACCTGTTTGTATGTAAATCATCTTATATATCATTCTGTTATAAGTTTCAGAACTTAGAAATTGCCAATTCCTTGAGAATCGGAATTCAGTGATTCTTATCATGGTGAAGAACATACATGTTATCATTGGATCTAAGTTCTTTTTGCAGCAAGATAACAGTATGTCTTAGATATGCTGATCTTGTCTTGGTGCTTCCAACTCGAGTCAAAGTCTTGGCATGGCCAACGTCTCAATTTAAGAAAGACAGTATCAGTGCCCCAAGTCCTGCTCGCCTATCTTATGCAGAGGATGCCTTACGAAACATGAGCTTACCAGAAGGTATTTACTTATAATAAGAATCGATATCTTATTTACTTTTTCTCAACTATAAAACAACCGGATCCAGGTTAGAAATGTGTATTGATTTTGTTCTATAAGGCTTTCAAGTTTAGCTCGATACCAAATGGCACAAAACCTATTGAATGCCTGTGAGATTATTTTTATGCTGGTTGTCTACTTTGCTCTTTTATGTAACTGCCTTCATTTGTGTAACATCTTCTGTATGTTTAACCTCTTTAACTCTTTTTCCTGGATTGAATTCTTTATCGCAGCATATGCTGAGATTGTATTAAACCTTCCGCAAGCCCTTCGGCAAATGTTCCAGCATGGAGGCTCCTGCTAGTATTTCACCGTCGGTAGATTTTCATTCTTCTATTAGCTTTTGTGCAATAGCAGTAGAAATACTAAATGAATCAGTACTTTCTTGGCATTTTGTTAGCTACCTGTCAATCTGCCCTATATTTGTAATTAATTCTGTATGCAGTTGCTGTAATTCTAATGAAAATCCTATGATTGACGGGATGGTGGTAACGCGTCTTTCTATTTTCGCTCAATTCATCAACCACAGTTATTATTGTAACAAATCAACGCTTATGCAAGTGATAGCAAGAATATCCTGAAATTTGAACTCGTGAATATCCTGAAATTTTCTCTTGCATTTTCTCTTGTCTTGTGTACTTTTACTGGGCCTAAGTTCATTGGTAATTCTTCGAAAAGGGTTTTCGTTATAAGGAATGTTTGGGATTGTTTTATCTTCCTAAATAATCAGATTTTACGCAAATTCTCAAAAAAGAAAAAAGAGATCTGTGAATTATTTGCATAAATGTTTGATAAATTAATTTATCATGAAACTGTGGTGCATGTGTGAATTGTCCAAAATAGGCATGTTATAATTGCATTACTATACAATTATTATTATTCATTATCAAAGTTTAGCAAAGAATATTACTTAATAAGTAATTAATTTAATATGAATGGCATTGCCTTATTTTTTATATTACATAATGGTTAACAACATGAGTAACAATTTTACTTTAAAAGAAACAATTAAAAATAAATGAACCGGAAAAAAAAAATCACCGGCGGCGGCGATTATAATCTCAAAGTCGGTAGAAGCGCCGGCGACGGCACTGGCTATAAAAAAAATTGATACTTTGGTGTCATACTAGGTAACAAAGGATTTATAATTCTCTGATATACGCCCCAAGGGAGCTGACGAAATCGGCAAGGGAAGATTTGATGGTGGCGCAAACTGAACCAAAGTGTGGCGGGCTGTCATAATTCCTCTATCGAAATACAGTGACTTATGTGGCACCGCCGCCTTTATTGTAATCGCCGGTCGTCACTGTAACCAATGATGGTGGCGGTGCGTACCGCTGGCTATCTGTCCATTTGCGGTCTTGTGGCTGCCACCATGCGTACGCCTCCGTTAGTTATCAGTAGCCGACTAGATATCAATACGTTTAGATAGGGAGGAGGAAGATGAATCTAATAGTACTACTAGAGGTGCACCATCCCGGCCGGTAATGGAATAGTGGTAGGTGGCAGTGAAGTTTTATTCTTTTTATTAATTTATGAATTTTAGTATTTGTTATTTATTTGATTTTATTCTGAGGGTGCTTTTGAAATTGTTTGATTTCATTGAGGACACTTTTGATATTTTATGTTTCAAAATCTGATTTTCCAATAATTAGATTTTAAGAACTTGTAAGAATCAATACATTTTTATTTTTTTTTGGATAATCAGATTGTTTAGGAATCACTTTTGAAATTAGTTTACCAAACATATTATAGGTGCTAGGTTGTCAAATAAGTGTTTATTTTACAAACTAAAGAGATCTCAAAATAAGTGTTTATTTTACAAACTAAAGAGATCTCAAACATGATTCAAGTAGAATGGCAAATACTTGTAATTTATTTTTAGTAGGCACAACCAATAATTTCTTGAGTTGCGATTCAACATAATACTCAATGAAACTTTAGGCTTAGTTGGTGTTGAAGTTGGATAATTGTAAATATAATACCAAATGAATCTTCAAGTTTGTTTGGTATTGAGTTTAGACAATTGTAACTTAAAAGTTAAAATATTAAAATATTTTGTAAATACTAATTATTATGGATTGAGAACTAGTCGATTTGATCCCACACTTTTATGTTGAAAAACATATAATATCTTTACTATTTTTATCAAAATTATCATTTAAAATTTATATATATTACACACCATTATTTTATTATAAACTTTTATTTTATAGTTATAGTGCAGTGGTTTAAAAATTGCAACACCTCAATATTAAACAGTAACTTAATAAGAAGATATCACGATGTAAAGCCATTATATATTTCAATAACTTAGATGAAGCTCAACTCTCCTAGCAACTCTATCTAGCTTCAAAGATTCTGGGAGCATCCAATAATAAATATGATGCACGATGAGCATGACAAGATCATACTGAAGTCGAGGTGAAAAAAGAAGATGAAAAAAGAGAAAAAAAAATGTGGAAGATAAGTTATTCGGCTTTAGAAAATCGAATGGTTCATTTGATTTCCCCCAGCATTTAAAACATATGGACATTACAAAGTAGACAAAACTAAACTTTTAGTAAGAGAAATTAACGACCTAATCTAGAGAAAAGTAATTCTTCTTGCTTTCTAAACCCTTGTTCGTCATTATAGTTTTCAGCTTGGAAACATGAAGCTACTTCGATCCCTCAAAAAACTTGCTCCTTCAAACAGTATAATGTTGTTGGATCGTATCAATGTCAAGTCCTTTCAGCTTCACCACCGATTCAACATGCCCTTTCAGCGTGTGCAACTCCCTCAGCCTGCAATTGCAAAATTACAATCAAGTTGATGTTTCTTCTTGATAATCAAGGAATAATAAAATGAAATAGCCAACACAACATGCTTACCTTGCCACCTCAGCACGTCTCTTGGCTTGCTCGGCGATCTCTGAAAGCTCCCTGTAACTGTTCTTGTCAGAGAAAATGCCGTTTGTTTCGGGTGGTTGAAGACCGTGCAAGGTCCTTTGTGCGGCTGCCCATTGTGCCTCTCTCTCTTCTTTACCGTAGTCTTTCTTGGTAGTGAAGGCAGTCTATTAATTTTATCACAGAAGCAAACGAATCAGAAAACCCCGAGCAAAATTATAAATACACAACCATACAAATACGTCTTGCCTATGCAGTTTACCTTGTTCTCCAGAAGAGTATCCCAAGCCTTTCCACTGAGGATGTAGCGGATTCCGAACTTGAGTATGTCAAGAGGAAAATATGTTACCAGACTGTAAAGCCAGATTACCCCGGCCCAGCCCCAGCCACAACCCTCTATCCGTGCAAAACTCCAATTTGCATAGACCGCTATGAAAGTTGCTACCTGTCAATTGGAAAATGATTCATTATATTTAAAGATGCTTTGCGTTTGCTTTTGAAATAAGTGCATCATTTCACTGAGTGACGATGTCTCAATGAAAAGGTACCACGAGAAATCATGAACTGACACAAAACTAGAGCCCATATGAATGGTGGTATTAAGATTTGTTAAGTGAAAATGAACTCTTACAAGCTGAGCAATCACAAATGCCGTGGCTAAGAGAAGTCCAGGGCGTTCAATAAAGGACCAGCTGCGGGACCTCGTGACAAAAATAAGGGCCTGGCTAATAATACTGACTTGCAAGTATAAAGCGGCCATCATCTCATCGGGTCTAGTTCTTAATGATCTTACACCAAACGCGTCCTGCAATATGGAAAATGATAAACAAACGTAATCATAAGATATCACGCCACAATTATAAATCAAGCTATATTAAGGTCATGTTTGAATGACTGCTCATACCGAGAAAAAGTCAGTCTTCCTCATTAACCAGAAGAATACAACAGTCATGATGGCCAAGTAACTTCCAAGCACAACGCCAGTGGCAAAAATCTCTTTTAGTTTCCAGCTGTCTGGTTGAGGGGACGGCTTAACACGATCCTTTGAAATTGTCATGATTGTTCCTAAAATGATGAAGAAAATCAGACTCCTGATCTTCCAAGTTGAAGAGGAAAATTTTGATAAGAGACATTTTGGTTTATGAAGATGATCTCACCGTCATTTAAAATGGCAATAATCAGAACCATGAATGGAGAAAAGTCAAACTTCCAGATCAATGCAATAAGCATAAAGCCAAGCTGCAATTGGGAGATAGTCAATATTAATGATTGAGATTGGCAGGCTTCGATTATCAATAGTACGGAGATTTTTGCAATATATTTGGTACACTTACCACAATACGAATGGTAATTGAAACAGCATATATCTGAGAAGATAAAGATAAAATAAAGCTAAATTAGACACTGAGTAAAACAGAGGAACTTCAAACTGAATGGCGGAAAAGACCCAACCAAAAAAAAAGGGTTAAATGCAGCTTACTGTGTAGTTCTTCATCCTTTGGAAAATAGCCCTGCTGGTCAGCACTGCACTTATAATAACACTCAGTCCAGGTTCAGTAAGGACAATGTCAGAAGCACTTCTGGCAGCATCTGTAGCATCAGCAACAGCAATTCCAATATCAGCCTTCTTCAACGCAGGGGCATCGTTGACACCATCTCCTGTCATGCCACATATGTGCTTCCTCTCCTGCAGCCTCTTAACAATTTCGTATTTGTGCTCTATCATATGTAAATAGAAGAAACGTAAGGACTTGCATACGTAAAATACATATTCACATTTCATTTACACAACTTGTTTGTAGGCGCAATGCATGCTGACAAAAAGAGAGTGAGTAGAATTATGCACAGCTCTGTTGCTGTATACAAAGAAAGTAGGGCAACTAAACACACCTGGAAACACCCCAGCAAATCCATCAGCCTTCTCAATTAACTCATCCACAGGTAGTGCAGCAATGGAAGCATCCTTATCCTGTCCAAGCAAAGACGAAGAGGGGTACATGTTTGTTCCCATTCCAAGCCTTCGACCAGTTTCCTTGCCAATAGCAAGTTGATCCCCTAATCACATTTGTACAAATTTTTAAGCCATCCCTAACAATCAGTGTACAATTTCAAACATTGGAAATAGTAATAAACAAGTTTTACCTGTAATCATCTTAACATTCACCCCAAGGTTCAGAGCCCTTCTGATGGTTTCAGCACTGTCATGCCTAGGCGGATCAAAGAGAGGCAATAAACCAACAAGCTGCCACGGTGCCCCTGGACTCTCCTTTGTTTTCTCAGGTATTTCCTGAAGACAAATTTTGTGTGAGAGATATAAGTTAAAGACTAGTATTAACTCGGACATGGGACATTGAATGAAAATTTTTAAGTAGCCGACCTGTCTTGCAACACCCAAAGACCGTAGTCCTCGTTCAGCAAACTTGTCAATCACTGCATGAACTTTTTTCCTAACATCTTCCCTGCAGTTGCAGAGGGCTAATATCTGATTCACAACATGAAAAGCAAAAAACAATTAGTAATTACCAACCTACGGCATTCATGCTCCATATGACGGTGCAAGGAATAGCATTATTACCTGTTCAGGTGCCCCTTTACTCGCACGATGCCAATTTCCATCAGAATCAATATATGTCAGAGCAGTCCTCTTGTCTACAGGGTTGAATGGAAGGAAATGAACTTCTCTGACACCAGCTCTTGCCTGCTCAATTAATTAAAAAAAAAAAACCCTCAGAAGTCTGAACCTTCATAATTATCAGACACAAAGAGAAAGAATGCGATTATACCTCCTTCGGATCTGCCAGCATCCCCACAATTGCAGCATCAATGGCATCCTGATTTTCAGTCCTTGAAGCCCTTGCTGCAAGAAGGATAACATGTTCTTTCTCCACACCCTTTGCAAACACTTCAATCAGGTTTCGGTCAACAGTCAGCTTGTTCAGGGTTAGAGTGCCAGTCTTGTCACTGCATAGAACATCCATACCGGCCATTTCCTCAATGGCAGTCATTCTCTTGGTGATAGCACCCTGCTGAGAGAGCCTGTGGGAACCAATAGCCATGGTGACGGACAAAACAGTTGGCATAGCAATCGGAATTCCACCAATCAATAGAACTAGCAAATTGTCAATTCCATCCCTGTACTTGCGGTGTTGTACTGGATACATGATTATGATTTCTGCGACTATTCCAACAGCAATGGAGCAAATGCAGAAATTACCAATGGCGGTCAGAACCTTCTGGAAATGTCCAACCTGATTGGTGCTGTCTACAAGATGGGCAGCTTTACCAAAAAAGGTGTGCACACCAGTGGCAATGACCACTGCCTCTATTTCACCTTGTTTACATGTTGAGCCAGAGAATACTTCATCATATGGGTTCTTAGTGACTGGAAGAGACTCTCCAGTGAGGGCAGACTGATCAATCTTCAATGGATCACCCTCAAGAAGACGAGCATCAGCAGGAACTATGTCTCCCAATTTGATGCTGATTACATCTCCTGGAACCAAAATCGAGGCATCTTGCTCACTCCATCGGCCATCTCTCAGAACCTACATTGTCATCATAACAGACCACGGATCATGTTGTTGAAAACAAACAAGGATAAATTTGCCAAAATGATGTGACATTTTGAAGTTCATGTCATTTGTTGTTACCTTAGTTTTAGGAGCCAGATTAGCCATGAGAGCTGCTGCTGCATTGCCAGCATTGTTTTCTTCAATAAAGCTGATTGTGGAGTTGATTACCAACAAGACAATGATACCAACAAAATCCTGCCAATCAGGATCCCTTCCACCACCATTGGCCAAGGCAATAGCCATAATGGCAGCAGCTTCCATGACCCACGACAAAGGATTCCACATAAATCCCAAAAACTTGAGGACTTTGCTTTCCTGTTTGCAGAACATTAAAAAGGGGGAAAAAAAAAGTTATAATTTTGAGAAGCTAATTATACAGGACAATTTAAGAGCAGTAAAGACCTTTTTCTCTTCTAGTTTGTTGGGGCCAAAAACATGAAGCCTGTGGGCTCCTTCGTCCGAAGTCAGACCTTCTCTTGAACATTTCAGCTGCTCAAAAACTTCCTCTATAGGAATCCGTTCCTGTAAACAAAATATTGAAGCTTAATAATGATGTCGAAACATGAATATCTTCAGATAGTTTACATGATACAATTATTGGACTCAAATCTCTAAGTAATGTTTCTTTTATATTTACCGAACTATCTCTACAACAGTTCTGTTTTAAACATTCCTTCAAATTTTGCCAGTTCAACATGAAATCTTCCGTTTTTGACCAGTTACGAATCTAATAAAATTATGTCCATTACCTAGTATTGTTAATAATAATATGCTTGTTAAAAAAATCATCAGTAATAATATGCTATGCTTACGAGCATTTATATCCCAACTTCTTAAGTACGACATTAGCCTAATATTACACCTAATTAAACAGATTTTATGTGCATAAGAATCAAGTTGACCAAATTCAGTCTATTGTATTCATTAAGTTATGCTGTTAAACACATCGACAGGCACTAAGAGTATCTATATATGACAAAATCACAATTTTCTATAATTTGGGATTTAATTATCAGACGTGAACAGATACTTGAAAAAAGAAAAAAAAATCTCCCTCACTCTCACCCTCAGATCCAATAGAAAATTTATAAAACAAGAAAATCAAAAGAATAAGAATAAAATCTATTTGCTGGAATTTAATACTATTTTATTGAACAGAATTTGATGCTATTTCAGAGAATAGAATTTGATTCTCTCAGCTTATAAAATTAACCGCAACGGAGTAAAAGACAAACAGAATAAAGTACCACGGACGTACTCCCAAATACAACACGTGTACGATACTGCATACAGACTAATACGTAATTTTAATAAAAATACAAAATGGAAAATTTTAATAATTGTTTTCACAGTCGCCCTTCGGTGCGAAGAGGACTAACTATAACGCGTCCTTCCTCATCTCTTCCACGTGATTGGGTGCGTGTCAGGCACAAAAATGCACAAACGCATAACCGCACGACATCGATACAAGAAGATATTTAGCCATAATTTTTTTAAATAAAAAAACAAATGTTTTTTTTGAATTAAATCAAAAAACAAATTATAATTTTTCTAATAACAATCGCATCTAAGCCGTCAAGTCAGCATAGAACTTTACAGTATTTTATAAAATTGCTCCACTTCCTCAAAATCATCGGAGACGTGACAGCCACAAAAGTCACGCCACCGCCGCCGTTAATTATAACAGAAAGTGAAATATCTTCGTTGTGCGAAAGAGAAATACTGCAAGCACAACTCCGCCACAGCCACAGTAATTGACCCAAAGGGAAAACAAAATCTCAAAAAGTCAAAACGCAAAAGGACCAAAAAAAAAAAAAAAAAAAAAATCTCATGAGGTTTTCAACAGCATAAGCGAAGCGTTGTAATCATTAATCCATAAACATGACCGAATGCGCTGATATAATTTTACTTTTTCGCAAAGAAATTTTAGGAAAATAAAAACGGCGCTGTTTCAGAGTTCAACAAAAACAAAGTCAAAAACAGAAACTTTATTTCGCTTTGAAGTGTCTTGATATTGTTACGCATTCATTTTTTCTCTCTCGGGAACCAAAAACATTCATTTTTTCTCTGTCGGGAACCAAACAGAAATAGGAAAGAGAAGGAAGGAAGGAAGGAAGAAAGAAGGATACCAGATCAACGGACTCGTTTTTGATTTCCTCGAGGCTGATGGCCTTATCGCCGCCCATCGTAGAAGCTCAAGCAACTGTGAGTTTCTTACAATTCCTTTGCAAGAGTGAACGATTTATATATACGTAAAATTTGAGGATATTTTAAAAATATATATAAAAATGACTAAGCGAAATTTCTCAGGGAGTCATAATCGAAGATGACATCTTGATTAAAAGTCTAACAAAAGAAAAATTTGTACCACGGGCATTGAATTTTTTAATTTTGGTGAAATGAATGTCGTTTTTGGTTTGGTGATTCGATTTGAGAAAATGAGAACACTGGCTTCAATTATGCCACTCAAGTCGCAGCTCTCCATTTATATTCATCCTTCGGCCGTAGTGGACCCCACTCAGCGGTCACTTTAAACCTTTTTTTTTATCATCGTTGCACGCGCCTTGCGTTGGGAGTAAACCACACGCGGGGCCGCTGCCCTGAGTGTAGAGTCTTCAGTGGTTATCATGAGCACGTATGTTGCGTCATGTCATTGTATTTTTCACCTACGGTTTTGGTATACATTTTACAAAAACAATATAATTTCGCGAATTGGTTAAAACAATTTACGGGTATAAAAATTTATTAAATTAGTCTTGACATATACCAAAAATTTGTTAAATTGGTGTAGAGAGCTGGGATGGTGGGATTTAACTTTTATGGTACTTATCATAACCATCAAATTAAAAAATAAAAAATAAAATTCTTAACTACTCTCCTAATCTCATATCCTTTATATCTAATCATTATAAAGTGGGGCAAAACTATGGTACTACAATAGTACTTTACCATAACTGGATCCGGTTCATAGTTGTCACCATAACTATATCTAATGGTTGTATTCAGTTGTGGTACCATAACTGGACCCTTTAAAGTGACATTAAATTTGAAAATTTTACAACTCATACGAAGAAGCGGTACTTCCAAGATCGGATACCATAAGATAAATTTATATATGTATAGTATCCTCCCCATTATCATTATTTATAATAATAAAATACATTAGATTAGAGTATGAGTTTTTATCTATTAGTTTGTTGTTCCTTACTCTTAAGGCTACTACTTACCATTAATGAGCCAGCTTTAACTTTATTATTATTATTATTATTTAATAAGGAACATTAATTTACCAAAATTTGCAATTTTGACCTTTGCTTTCTGACTGAGTACTGCTCTGTAATTATAAACGATGTGAAGCAGTAGCCTAATCGGTAAAAGTATTACAACAAGTCGTTTGTTGCAGTACGACG
>NW_006263303.1:402762-426093 GCF_000493195.1 Citrus x clementina | reverse complement strand
CAAAATTGGAAAACCCAAAAGAAAATTTTAAATATGTTTGTTTTCCCCCCCCCCCCCCCCCCCAACCCCAAAAAATTAATGTTGCAGATTTGTGGTTAATTTGTTTATATAATGTATATAGATATATATATAGATATATATATATATATATATATATATATATAGAGAGAGAGAGAGAGAGAGAGAGAGAGAGAGAGAGAGAGAGAGAGAGAAATTTTTCAATTCAGGATTTTAAAGTATGAAGAAGTTTGGGAAAGTTTTAAAACCTTACGATTTTAAAGTGTTAATTGCATAAGACTTTAAAACTGTGCAGTTTTAAAATTTTCATGGACTTTACCGTACTTTAAAATTTCGGAACAGAAAAATATATATACATCTATATATGTTTTGCCATTCCAGGTTGAATCTTTTTCCTTTTAACTTTTTTTAAAGGTTAATGCATCTTGATTTTGCAAGGTACTTTTTTGTTATATGACGTGTTACTGGTAATGGGATATATTTGAATCAAATTAATATGAGACAAAATTGTACGTTTGTTATATTTAAACAATCTCATTATTTAATGATCTCGGTGTTAACATCGAAATTAGGTCGAGTCAGTTAGCGTTTAGATACTAGATCTCTGCGTTGATATCGAACTTATTTGGTGAGGAAGTAGTTTGTTGATCTCCAAGGACACCCACAGACTAAGAGAATATAATCTATGAGCAGATGACCTGCAAGCACCAATTTATAAGGATAGACAAAAAGTCCAAGGGTATGGGCAGGGTGGGCTTGGGTCGGCCCTAACCTTTTTGCCCACCCTAGACTAGCTGTTAGCATGCTACGTGACTAAGTATTTGGAGGTAATTAATTTCTTATGTTCGGAATGCTTTATAGCTCCTTAACATTAATGGATCAGCGTTCTCCCATTATCTAATATTGTATTGAGCAAAAATTCAACTGGAGATTAATAGTTAATAAATAAAAAAAAGGTCAAATCCAATCCATTCACTGTCAATAAATGACACATAATATAAAATTTTAAAAAATTGACGAGAATTTAAATTATGAGATGATTATAATCCAACATTAATTGGTGGCTCAATTAAATGTAAATAGGCAGAAGTTGTGAGAAAATTGAAATTGTGAACTCTACCGTTATGGCTTTATTAGGTTACCCACAAAGCTTGACCACGTGCCTTAAAATGTTATACATTGTATGTACAAATGATATTTGGCTATTTGCTTTCTTGATGATGGTTGATGACACAAAATTACCTCTCTTTGTGGTAGTTGGCATAGCTGCACAAATTATTATTTTTTCCAATACAAGAAGAACAAAAATGACTTGGAAGCTTTTACTTGGCGTGTTAGGGCCGACCAAGTTCTAATTCAACCATTCATAAGCCAAAATGCCGCTCCACTCCACCCATTCGTAAGCCAGACGTCACGTTAAACTTGCAGCCAAAATGGTTTCCTGATATGAATTAGTATTAATTCACTACTAAATTTGTAATGTGATTTTTCAAAGTTGAACAGACTCGTGTTAGTATAAGATCCTTCCTAATGCTATGAAATGAGTGCATTAAGGAAAATTTATTTTGTTCTTAAATGATAGCTCAGATAGTTTGTATAAATTAGAGGTCATAGCTATTGGTTTCATCTGCAGCCACTAAGGCAATGGGACCTAAACGTGGAGTTCAAGAGTTTGTGAGTATTGATTAATTATTTAGTAAAATATTTTATGTTACGTAATAGGACATAAACTTAGTAAAGAACAGCATTATTTCAATAATGTAAAAAAAAAAAAAAGAGGTATTAATTTAAATGAAATTCCCAATTGTCAAAACTTAAAAGGATCAAGAACCTCGACCAAGGTGGAAAGAGAATCTTAAAAGTAAAAAAGGGTAATTTTTAAAAATCTCCCATGAGGTTTGGACTTGTTGCAAGTAGATGACGAGAATTTGTTTATTTGTAAAAAATCTTCTACCGTCAGTTGATTTTAACATTAACCGTTAGTTGACTGTACAAAGACAATATTACCCTTAACAATAGTTTGTAGACGGAAATAACTAAAAAAAAATCAAAATTATTGGCTATTTTACCCTCTTTAAATTATTGATATTTTCTTAAAGTTCCTACAAAAAAGATAAAATTAAAAACTTAAAAAATCCTTTTTAAATTATTGATATTTCCTTAAAGTTCCTACAAGAAAGATAAAATTAAAAACTTGAAAATGAAATAGTTATAATCTTTACCTATGATATTGTAAATCTTTGGAATTGACAAGGATAAAATTGTCAAAAAATAGAATTTGTGCTTTTCGCGCCAACAATTTTAGTTTTTTTTTTTGTTATGTCAGTCTACAAACTATTGTTAAGGGTAATATTGTCTTTGCACAGTCAACTAACGGTCAATGTTAAAATTAACTGACAATAGGGAGTTTTTTTATAAATAAACAGATTCTCGCCATCTACTTGCAACAAGCCCAAACCTCATGGGAGGTTTTTAAAAATTACCCAAGTAAAAAACTCAAAACGGAGTCAAGAGAGTAGACGGAGCGTGCAAGTGACGCGACATAGGGAGCACTTTTAGAGCGAGCATAGCAGAAATAAAAGCGCAAAAATCTTTCCGTATGTTATGTCAATCCTTCAATATTTAAAAAATAAAAACCATAAACAACTACAATTTCGAGTTTCCAAAACGATTACGTGTCAGTGGAGGTAGGGAAATTTGCAATTCTCAAATGGGAGGGTTTGTCATCTTGTGTCCCACAACCACCGTAGCTTTCCATACAACCGTTTCCTATTGATTGGATTTTTTTTCTGCGCAATAAACATGTTGCTTCGAGTTTTTAATTCTCATTGCAAGTACAATATCAGTCTTGACCGTACAACTGTGTTTTGATCAACTTTTGATCCTTCTTGGTTTCTAATTTCTTTTATTTATTTGACGTTGATCTTCGGGTGAGTATATTTACAGTGCAGTGATGTTAGTCATTTGAGGATTGAAATAAAATCATAAAAAATTAATATTTTTCGGGAGGGTGGAAATGTCGTATTTTGGTCCTACTATTGATTTTTATCAATCCATTTTTTTTAAAAAAAAAAAATTTAAACATTTTTGAAACATCAGGCAAAATTAAAAGTGTCATATATGTCGTATAATAATGGTGACAAGGACTGAAAATGTATGTACATTTAATTTTCAACTATTTTCTACAACTAAGGCTCGGTTGCATCTAAAGATTATTCGGTAGTTGTTAAATGCGGTGTGTTGTCCAATTCATACATTTAACAAGATGAAATCAATCTCCATAAATATCATAACGTAATGACATCAATCATTAAAATAAATTATGTAATTAAGAAAAATAATCCTCTTATGATTTGATTTTTTTTTTTTTAGTTTTTTAAGATTTTTTTGTTATATGTCTTGTAGTGGTAGTGAATGAGTAAAATTCAACTTTTTTTTATTTTTTTTATTTATTAACTATTAATCAATAATTGAGTTATTTACTCAGAATATAATCAGATAATGAATGAATCCTAATTCTGTAATTAATTACATAAGTTTACTAATAATTTTTCCTTTTCCTCTTTGGTATCAATGCCCTTTCTTTCAGATGGACAACGAAGGGACCATCCATTCGTGCTTTGGAAAAAAAAAAAAGAGAACAAAATGGCGTGGAGCGTATAAATGTATGCGCTTTTCAAGTGAATAAATGCTTTTGCGTTTTGTGGTGTTAAACAGTTAAAGATTTCAGAAGTACCAAGAGCCAAACTTGACTTGCCAATTTGGCGGGACCCACTACGGGGAAAAAAAAAAAGGGGGTCGGCCATCTTGATAGGCCCTTATTAACACACGACTATTCCAACCAATCATATGGCGACGCGTGTGCTGACTTGATTACGAAAACGAACCTTTACGCTGAGGCCGTTCGATTTCGTCGTCAAAGTCTGCCACGTTCGTTTTCTTTGTTTTTAAATGAATTTACAAGGCTTTAATTATTAATATATATATATATGCAACTTTGGTACGAAGAATGAGAAAATGTGCCTGCCTACTCTTCCTTGGAAAATTCTTTTTTCCTTTTTTTTGGTTTTTACACTCAAATTTTGTCTTTTACACCAACTTTTTATAATAGTATAGATAATATATCTTTTTAAGTTAGAAAATGAGCGTTATACCAAATAGCGTCATGATGTACTCAATTTTTTTTTTTTCCTTTTAATGCTAAACTTATAATTTTGACAAGAATTAAAGGGAGATTAATTGTGGATGCAATTATGCTTCATTAGAAATAGTACACTTGTACCTACCAATGCGATTAGAATAGTATACATTATGTGGACAACACATTATGGAATATTTTGAATATCAAGATGATCCTTAAGCAAATTCATTAACTAAATGAAGACGAAAAATTGTTATTGCTTCAAACTACAAATGGAAATTCACATGATCATTTACAAGGTTCATTACTTGGACCCATTTTGAGTTTTAATGTGAATTGATTAGTATGCAAACTTACGTACAATCTTCAATAAATAAAAATATACCTAACATATTGCAACTCGTATGATCTCATATTCAAACAGCCGAGTCATAGGTCAATGAAACAACTAATAATTTTTCAATACTTGTTTAATTTTTAATTTTAAACATGACTGCTTCAAAAATTGTATTCAAAGTGTCAACATCTTATCCTGTGTTGCCTTGCCCTATGGGATTATTCATATCGATCTCTCGTCATGTTTCCACACCCGCAAATATAAATGCAAAGACCCTCAAATATCGCCGGTAGCGATGAATGGACAATTTTGAAAAAGCAATTTTCGGAATTTAATCGTTTCCCACACAAATGGGTTAAAGTCAATGAACCCTATTTAATACTAGTTCTATAATATAGCCATTTTAGACTTAAAAGGGCACACGAAAGCTTTCTAATACGAGATTGACTTTACCAATTCCTTTCTTTTTTTTTTTTAAATAAGGAATTGAAAAACATATAAAAAGTCCAAATGGTTGTGACTCAGTTGGCAGCATAGGCTGAGTTTGTGGGAAGAGTTCTCGAGTTCGATCCCCACTAAACACGTCATTTGGAAGGGGTAAAGAACCTTAACCGTGACTACACCCCGAATTCGGATTAGTCAGAACCCAATGCGGTTGCAGGATACCGAATGGCTTTCACAAAAAAAAAGTATAAAAAGAATTTGCATACCGGCACGTGTGCTTTGAATTAGAATATTTATATTACTTCTATTTGTGAAAAAAAAAACAAACTACAACTCTACAAGTTAGTATCAGAATATTTTAAAAATATACATATATATATTTTGGTTAGCGAATTTTGAGTTTGTTTCTATTTTGACCTTTCCTCTAGCAATTTGGATATGTATTATTAGGAGGCACAAGTGTAGTGGCTGTAGTTGAAAGAAAATGGCATACGATGCGATTTTTTTCAACTGAAAAAATCAAGGTTAGGCAATATATTCCCACTCACAGATCCCTCTTAATCGGTTAGGATTTGTTAGTCAATAATATAAAGGAATTAAATCAATAATGGTCCATGATTTTGGTTCTTTCGCACCCACCGTCTACTTCAGGGTCGGTCATTTGAGAGGACATTTTGACCCACTTGAGCCATTTGAAAAAATCCAAAAAAAAAAAAAAAAAAAGGGAAAAAGAAGTGAAAAATAATGAAATGGAAAATGTGTTTGGAAGGGTAGTTTCTTAGCTATAATAGGAAATTATGGATAATGAAATATTTTCTTTCTTCGACTTTTCTTAACAAATATAGAGAACGGCAATATTCGGTATGGGGACCACACTTTCGTCACTTTTTATCATTAAAAAAAAAAAAAAGTTTGTGGATCCGTAAAAGATATTAAATACAAACAATATGCTTACATGATTATTATTATGATTATTATTATTATTATTATTATTGAAGAAGAAACATTTATAGAGTTGAAGTTGAAGAAGAAAGAGATGCGGAGAGAAGAGGTGCCTTGAGAATAATTGCTACTAATGATGAGTCTCTATATTATCCATAGCCTCCAAGTTTATAAGCACCGATGCTTTTTGGTAGTGCTCTATCTTGTACTATTATACTACTAATCAACAGCTCATTAAGATTCTTAGGTCACAAAAACATGGAAGGATTCTCAATGACTCACTATTCGAAGAAACAGAAAGTGAGAGTTTTTTGTACCTCAGTCAACCTGTTCAAGGGTATACTTACATCATCAAATTTTTTATTTTTTTGGTAAACACCTTATAATTCTTTAGTTTGGAAACTAAATCGATTTGATCTAGTATTTATATGATAACATATTCATAATATTATCATCATTTTTGTTAAAAATTTGATTAAAAGTTATATTGACAATACACTAATAACTTTTATGTTATAACCACAACGATAACTTTTAAGTTACAGCACCTTAATATTAGCAAACAAAATTTTAATTACACAAATAAGAATTTTGAGAGCATTTACATGTCATATTATATTTAATTTTTCAATGGATATTGATAGTGTTGAAAACATTGTACTATCCAACATTTTATTGCGGTTATTCTCAATTTATAAATACAATGTTAATGGCAATAAAATTGATTTGATTTCGAATGCCTTTGCCAATTAAACCCTTTATTTAGCATTATAAATAGTTTAAAACTTTCAATGTTAAGTTCTTTTTTTCCCCCAACAATTACATTCTAAATTTATTGTTATTAAAATAAAAAAATTGTCAATATTGGTTTTTTTTTTTTAATTTATATTTTTGGCCCCTATCTTCTTATGATTCACATTTGTATGACCAACTAAAAAAAATTATTTAAAAACTACACGATCAAACTCTTAGGGCATAATTAATTATATCAACGTCAGAAGGGATTAGCACAATGAGGATAGACATAGTCGACGAATATAATCCGAAAATTAGCTCCCAAATTTTTTTAAAAAAATAATAAGTGTAAAAGAAAAAGGAAATGGAATTTCTACTCGAGCGAATAGACAATGGAGATGAAGTTCCGAAAAACGGTGAAATTCGTGGTCATAAACCTCTTGGAGAATTTAGATGATGGGGATGAAACAGAGAGCCACTCACCAAGTGGTCAGGGCATTATATATTATATTCGTGAAGTTTCTTATCACTTTCCATGCCATGCCACTCTGCTTGGGGACCAGAAAAACAGAATTTGAGGATACAGAGCGATGGTTTGGTTCATAATTTGAGAATGGTTATTACAAATAGAACAAATTTTATTACTTATTATTACAGATTTGAGGATACAGAGCGATGTTTAGTTATAGTTGTTTAATACTTTCTTACATTATAAAACAATATTGTTTAGTCTCTCGGATATGCATCTTAAAGTATCCAACACGACTCACTGCTTAAATAAATGACGGTATATTTTTTAAAAAATATTGGCAGAGTTTTCAGCACCATCATTCATGCTTTGAAAAGACCTGGTAGCCTGCAGGCCTCTGTGAGTGCTTGGAAGAAATGGAATTAAAGTGACGATGGACCAGCAATCTTTTATTATGGGGTCCGCAGATCCTTAGTTCTGACCTTGTAACAGCTTCAGAAACCGCATTTGATGCCCTTTTTCTTTGTGGCGTGACATGAAAGCAAAGATTGCTCACATGAATGAACCCAATCGTGACAATTGATCAAAGAGGAGACTTAAGGAGAGTCACATGAATTAACATGTGAAATATTAAAAGTAAAAATGTCGATAGCCCGTCGGGGCACGCCAGGTGTCATATATCCTGAGAGTGCAGCAAGCCATTGAGCTATTGAAGTTGTGTCACATGTTAGGGTAAGTATTAAGCTTAGACTAGAGAAAGGAAGCGCAAAAAACTTGCTAAAAGAAATAAGAAAAATGTGGTGGAGGTTTAGCACCATGTGATATCGTCACAAGTGATGCTTCGAAATCAAAACTACAAATCAAAGAGCCAAAGGCCAATATGAAGAGGACCATTTCCTTGTGAAGTCATCCCTTTTTGTGTTATCTTATAGGAATCTAAGCCAACCCAACAAATGGTGGAGAGAGAGAGTCACTGGAAGGCACGCTATGTAAGAGAGGTCACAAAAAGACTCTCTTAAAGATAAAAAGTGGTAGATTTGGTAAAGCATTTTTTTTTTTTTATATTTTATGGGCTTCTCTCTTTGGTGGGTTGTATACTTTGATGGTGATGGACTGGTGGTGGTGGTGATAAGGATGGAGCCTCTTTCAAAGGTTCTCAAGATTTTGGCATTTAATATCAATTGTAATCTGAAATACCTATAAAAGAAAGAGACTCACAAGGGTTTTGCTTGCTTGCATTGCACGTGATGGGATCGCTTGTGCAAAATATGCTGTCCTTTTCTCCCTCTGTACGGGTTTTGTTATTACTTGATTTTTCTAGTTATCTCGTCCCCCATCTATCTAAATACTCTGGTGCTGCTGGCTTGCACAATGATGTTTGGTGTATAACACTTTTCACTTATTTTCTGTTGAAAACCTTTTAATTTTTTTTTTTCGATGTTCAACCTTCAAATTTTTATTCTTAACCCTTAATTAATGATCTATTATGTGTGACAAGTTAGGTGTTAGCAACAAAAAAATTTTGAGAGAATAATAGAAAAAATAGATGTTTTTAATATAAGAGTAGGAATCACCATCTGATTCCCTCTCCATTTTATTACGAGGCATCACTATCTTATTCTCTCTAAGACAAAACATGACGGACACGGGTAATTAATTAGCTGCACCTATTATTCAATTGAGGTTCCAAGACGAGACCATCACTTGCAATCATGCTATTTGTAATTTTGTTGTATGCATGCATGCATTTGCTTCTGGCTCTTAAGGGAAATAAATTGGTTGATATTTCAATTGCCAAGCGAGCTAAAGCAAGAGCGTTCATTTAGGCTAAAGATGAGATCAAACCAAGTCCTCCTGAGTGACAGTTTTGAGTCGGATGCCCAAAGAATTTACAATTCTTCCTTGATTCGTATTTGATTTGGACAGACAATAAAATAAACCAGGCACTCGACAACCATTGTCCTTAGGTTTCATATCTAAATAATATTACGGGGCAAATATGGGGTCTCTAATGACGATTAACGTTGTCTAATTTTCCAACTTACAAATACCAAATAGTGCAAAAACTGGAATTCCGTAATAGATCCACTATGAATGCAACAAGGATTTACATTAGGGCAGAAGGTAACAAAACTTTGGCAGTCTCAGCCTGAGATTCGTTGTAATGAATTTTGAAATAAAAATCTTGGTCTGGCAGGTGGAGGGAGCATGGAAGGCAAAGGCTTCTACTTTCTTGCTGCACCATTAAGTTGCAAAAATCAGGATTCAATCATAGGTTCAGGGTCAGATGGCCCAGCGTGAGTCTTGGTGGATTGTCGAACAGAATTGAAAAGGATGTCTTTGATAACCTAAGCCCACAAGGAAAAAGAAATGTTAAAGTCAACAAAGAACAAAGTTCCCAACCAAAACTAGTTAAAATAGCTAAACTGTTCATACTATATAAGGAAAAAGATCTAAATAAAATGCAAAGGCAATCACCTGTGACATTAGACCATGAACCTGCTCAACAGTTATCTTCGCACTGTCACGAGTGATCTTAGCAAGCTGTGAATCCTCCTGCTATTCATATATTGGAAATTCATATTAAAAAAAAAATACCAGGACTAGCAGAGTGACGAAGGGGGTAAGTATGAAGAAAAAGAATATAAACTCCAAAAAGGTAAAACCAGATGCTACATAAGCATATTTTGATGAATTCAAGTGATATTAAATCACTTTATAGCAGCACTTCTTAGCAAGCAATAGCAGAGATGAGAATATCACTCAACAAGCACTCACCTACTAGTATTCCAATACACCACAGGCCAAAATAACTTAAGGGATCCCTTATTAGATATATATATATATATTCAAGAAATTGATCTACTGTTGCTTTTACCCCCCAATGTTTTCTACATCTTTGCTACAATCTTCCACTTTATAGGTAGTTTTGCTTAAAAAATTGTTTATTCCAAATAGCTTGGAAAGATAGCTTTAGTTCACTAGAAAATGATCAGCCCTAACCTCGATTTGAAATTATACGTACTGCATGAGTAAACCTTTTGTCAGCTACATGATTGGTCCTAACCTAGATGGCTTTAATCAATAAAATCATGGATTCTATCAGAGCCATAAGAGGAAAAGCTAACCAACTGAAAATAAAGTTTCAATAGAAATGCTCATGTCAGGAAAAAGTTAAAAGTATATAACTCATCTGAACAAGAACAAATTTCCTCCTGAGATTAGTCAGTTACATTTGTTTTTGCCCAAGAATGATGGTAGCCAAATGAAATGCACATAGAATCTCAACCATCTAGTAAATCAAAATTTACTTGAATGGACAACATCCAAAATGATTTGCAAATCTTCATCAATTTCTATTTATGAGACATAATCAAAACTAGTCAAGTAGACCAGGATGGATATAATACCAAAGTCAAACTATGAATATGGATGTGTTCAAACAATTGTGAGCCTATTATGAGCCACTTTTAATGTTTTAAAGCTTTAAATTTCTAGAGGGTACAGGTAAGGATACCAGAAAGTCATTTTCAAAGATTCTAAATACCATGAAGAGAGTAACTTTCTCACCCTCTTAATAGAACAAAATAGGAGGCTCCACATGCCCACTTGTAATTGTAAATGATGGAAATCATAAAAGCCCCACGACAACAGTATGCCCATGAATTTGGCATGTCCACTCATATTTTGTTGATAGTAATAGGCAGTGGATGGACAGCAACATACAGAGGCTAAAAGGGATTACATATAAATAAAAAATTCTAAAAATCAATTATTGTAGCTACATATCATCTATGAGACATTTAGCAGACCGAACCCACAGTACCTTAAGGCCAAGGCTGAAACACTCAAATCAAACAAGACATTATGCAGATAGAAAAATGACAGTTACCTCCTTCCTTCTTGGAGGGGGTGCTATTAAGGGCCCATAGCGAGAGTGAGACAATTGATTCTCAGCTTGCTCCAGCTTTTCAGCTTCAAGATGGGGGAAAGAAAAAAAAAAAAAAGATCATCTCAGCAAACAATAGGAAAAACCTTTCAGTTAATCATATAAGCATGATCATCCATACTGCAATCGAAGACTAACCTCAAGCAATTTAACTACCTATATGCAATTCTGCCAATTTGAAATAACGACAACAATAGAAATTGATAAAAAGTCATATAAATAAAATTGATAACAAAAAGATTACCTAAATCCGAAATTTGTCCTGCAACATAGTCCCCATTACCAAGCAAAGGCGAAGATGAAAGAGTATTCACCCAGTACTTGTTCCACAGCAGATCCAAAAGATGGCAATCAAGAGAGGACTTAAAATAAGTAATATCCAATGAATAATACTGCAAAAAGCAAATATACATGCAGAGTTAGCCAACAGCGAATTATGCAAACACCTAAATGAAGATACAATGAGCAGCATAATAACCTGTTTACAATGCACACCAAAGTCTTCAATCTTATTCAAAGGAATGGTCTGATACTCAGAGATGGGTTCATCCGGAGGCTTGTATCCTTCAGGATACGTCCTGAAAGCTCCAATCTCAACTTTCCCAGCAGAAACAGTCCTAGTAGGATCAATCACAACAGCCAAAAATGGCTCCTGAAACTGCTGATTAAGCATTTGAGTTGAAACATCAATACCCGAAAGCCAGCATCCATAGCCAGGATGTGAATGGTACCACCCAACAGCATTCTCCAGACGTCCGGCCTGTACAACAAAGCATTCTTTGTATGAATCACATATACAACTGCCCAGTATTTGATAGAAAGAAAAAGGACAACTAAATCATTTTTTTAAAAAAAAACTACCAATAATTCAGCTAATACACAATATTATTTTTTTTAAAAAAATGAAATAATTAGGGTTTATTGAATTGTATTCTTATTTGGCCATTTGCTCATAATCCAAACAATGTCTATGGCCAATTTCTAATTTTGAAGAAATGATTTAGTTAATTTTGGGTTTTATTCCAAGATTGAAAATTTAAAATAATGAAAAGAAAAGAAAAGAAAAGAAAGAAATTAAATAGTAACCTGTTTGTTGGTTTGGGAATAATCGACCATATATTCATAAGCATCGGCCTGAGCATTAACCCTGGTTTCGGTACCTTCAACGGGCAAAGCAAAGGCGTCCATGACAATGATGGCGTCGCCGTCGGTTTTGCCTTGCATAAGGCCCATGACCTCGATGGTCCCACCGGATCGCGCATGGACGACCATCTTGAGGAGGGCGAGTGCGGAGATCTTCACGCGCTTGAAGTAGTGAGGGTCATTGACCCAGGGCTTCTCTTGCTGGAACTTGGTCTGCGCCCCTTCGTCGTAGAAGAAAATCGCGTCCGATGCTGACGTGTCGGCTGTTGAGTTTGTCGGCGGTGTCTCCATCGATACTATGTTGTTTTCCAGTTCCCATGTCTTTTGCGCTATTGACGAGTCCATCGATACTATGTTGTTTTCTCTCCCTCTCTGCCTACACCCTACACTGTCTGGAACAACAAACAAGACGAACACCAACAACACCAACAACAATTCTAATTTCTATATATATATATATATATTCTAATTTCTGTATATATATTCTTTTTCATTCCTCACTTCTCTTAATAACTCAACTCTGCTTTTATTCATTCCCCCTTTGCACACCGACACGTCGTACTGCAACAAACGACTTGTTGTAATACTTTTACCGTTAGGCTACTGCTTCACATCGTTTATAATTACAGAGCAGTACCAGTCAGAAAGCAAAGGTCAAAATTGCAATTTTGGTAAATTAATGTTCCTTATTAAATAATAATAATAATAATAAAGTTAAAGCTGGCTCATTAATGGTAAGTAGTAGCCTTAAGAGTAAGGAACAACAAACTAATAGATAAAAACTCATACTCTAATCTAATGTATTTTATTATTATAAATAATGATAATAATAAAGTCACCCTTCAATTTGGTACTGATGAAGAGAGGTCTAATAATGTTGCGACAATCGAGTCGAGAAACTGCTGGGACGAGATCCAGGTTGAAATTGAGATTGAAGAAAGAATAAACACAATCAAGGACTGACATTTCTTGACAAACTAATACCAACCATCTCATCTCATAAATTAATACAGTGGTGCTTCTTCTACACGGACCAAAAGTACCAAATTGGCTTACAAAAGCTTCAAAATCGTTTTCTACACTAGAAATTTAAAACCTAAATCTCCTGAAAAGTGAATAATGCAACAAATGAAGGGAAAACAAAATCCTGACTCCATGAAATTACCAACTTCACTACAACAGATAGATGCTCTCCTTTTCTCTGAACTAGCTTACAATTAATTTTACACTACCATCGAATACAATTTCCATATTATTTACCCCGTCCCTTGCCCCGTCGATTGTATCTACTCGGTTTCTTTCCCTGTTGCTCCTCAGCAGCACCAGTGGTCTTGCGGCGTTTTGTACTTGGTGTAATCAGGTCCTGTGACAGCCCTTCTTTCTGCATGCTGGAACTGTTTTGAGAGCACGTGGCGATGCTATCATTTTGATGCGTTACTGGTACATCAATTGAAGCTTCACTCAAATTTTCACCAACCTCCCCCGTAGGGGCACTTAGAGGAACTTCGTCATGGCCAGAAGCAACTGGATTATGATTCTCATTAGATGGCCTAGAGTCTTGTTCTCTATCCTGTCCTGGGGACAAGCTGAAGGAGAGCATAAAAGTTTATTAAAATCCAATTTGCATAAATTGGGACCAAATGTCCAAAGTAGCAGGGTCAGCCACCATTTACCTAGATTCTGAAGTAGGGAAACCATTAACAGCAAATGAACCACTTTTCCCAGTCAGTTCCTTTGAAGTCGGACACTTTTGTTTATTTAGCGAATCTGGAGTTGCATTCAGTGCCAACACCACTTTTAAACCTTCAACAGTAGGGGAACACAGAGAAACTAGAGTAAAACCCACATCCCCAAAACTTCATCTTCATTTTTGTCTTAACCCTGACCCCGGCTTAAAACTACAATTATAAGCTTCGGTACATCCACATACAGGTTGGTCTAGAATTCTTACCTTCTGCAGTTCCTCCCACCAGAGTGCCAAATGGATGAGTACTCCCATTAGTTTCCTTAGGGCCATCAATGTTGGCAGCATCAGCATCACTGTAATAAGCAGAGATGCAAGACTTTATAAGTTGGATGAATATTTTTTATTTCAATCCTTTCTTCTTTTAATTCTTCCCTTATTGTGTAATACATTTTTTAATTTTTTTAATTATTATTTTTTATTTTTTATTGAACTCTAGACAATTAACTAGAGAAGTTCTTTTACCCATTACCAAAGTACTGGTCATTTTTGGCATATTGCAAGTAATTTTTTTCTCTTTTTTTGGTCACTATATTGCCAGTAATTAATACAAGAACACGTTATAGCAAAATAAGCAACCGATTTTGTTTAGGTACTGAGAAACCTTAAAAGTTGATGCAACACAAACTTCAAGAAGGAAAAATTGAGATGATAATTATCCTAAATAAGGTGGTTATACTGGTGAATGGGAGAAAGAGACTGACCTTTGTGATGCTGTCTTGATGTCATCTAATGATTTAACTCTTTGTCCAGAGCTTAGTCTCCCTTTGACGCCACCCCACAAGCCCAAATCGAGTACATTTTGGTAACGAAGGACAAAATTATTGGAAAGTAAGAATTGAACCCCAAAAAGAAAAGGGGAAAAGAGAAGCTTCATGCACTAATGCAATATTCTAGGCTCTGCTCACATAATGAAATTTCTTTATGGATTATATCCAATAATACTTGTAATCCTTCCTAACATCTCAGATAACATATAATTATGTCTTCCATTTATGCTGATTTAATTTAAGCTACACAAGGGACATTATAACTCCACAAACAGTGCACATAACATTTAGCTACTGGAAACCACAACCACATGACAGGATAGAAGCACTAACAAGAAGCTCGAGAGCAATCTTAACAAAAAAAACCACTGTAAACTAAAAAAATCTTTAAGAGCATCACAATAATTAAATCTTTGACTCATAAAGCTTAACAAAAAAAGTTGACAAATAATGTAAAATAACAATTATTTCAGATGATTAGGTTCAACTTGCTATCGGATAGCTAACAGACTAAGTAAGTTCCATGTAATTCCAGATGCTTTAACAAAAAAAAATCTTCCCCCCGGATAGAAAGATTAAACGAAAGAAATACTCAAATGCACGGAATTTAAGAATTATTTGGCTACAAAAATACAGACAAAGTGCTATGATGTTGCTTTTAGTAAAAAGGTTAAAAGTATTACCTGTTGTTCCCATCATGGACTGAATGCCTTCCAAGGCCTTCATGAAGAGCAATTTTTTTGCAATTGACGTCAGCAAGTTGTAACATTTGTGAAAAACAATACCAACAAATCAAATGCTTAAAACAAAGCATGCATTCGCATATATAGACAAGTAAAAAATTATGTGAAGGAAAAAGAAATTTGTATTCATTCAATCTACAGTACCTGATTTTGTTCAGAAGCAGCAGTAGCTGGATTTGGTGGCACAGCTCCTTTTGGTAACATATCCTGCACCACCTGTGTGACTGAAGGGACAAAAAATGAGGCTCAATGAATTAGGTTATCTATAATTCAATTTCTAGCATCCTAAAATATTAAACAAGATCAAGTGATCCATCCTGTTACACATAACAGATATTACGAATAACCAACAGAGTTTCCCCTAAAACAGTAAAATAAACCACACCTGGAAAGCCATATGAAGTAGATAAGCCTGTGGCCACATTTACAGATGCAGCTACTGGTTTTGTAGAGCTGTGCACTTTGTCTCTCAAACTAGTTAATGCCTCACTAGCCACTAAAGAATTACTCATGCTCTTATTCTCTAGAGCAAATGAGGACCAATCAATTTTTGAGGAAGGTGGAGTCCTAAGCATTTCTTCTGTGGCTTTGGATCTCACTTTTCGTATTTCCTCCAAGATATTCCATGAACCAGAGGCAGGGGAATCCTTTTTCATCTGCAGGAGAGACAATAAAATAAAAAGAATCAGCATGCAGGATAGAAGAGACAACCTTAGATCTTGCCTTTTTCCTTTTCCCTTCTTCGTTTTCTTAGTTTCCCAATCAAGAATATTGTGTTGCATAAAAAGTTCAACATTTTGAAGCGTATCGGAGAACTGTACTCAAAACACAGGACTTCCAGTTGAATATTTTGAAACATCCACCTCAAACATAATTCAGCATCTACCATGAATTTGCAACAAATGTAACTGCGACACACCTCATCACAGTTCCCCCTGCCAAATTCATTTCAACAAATTCAAGAAACAGTCCAGCGCTTTGGTCTCATCATGGCCAGGTTTCCTTAAAGAGTATATTCTACCCTACCATCTATCACTATATCAGATCTTAGGCGTATTCCTGTCAATTTAACTTAACTTGCCACCAACCTGACCTTTGCTAATGAATTCCCAACTCTCAATTTGCATTTCATAATTTTAGAATAATGCCAAATCATTCTCCCAAAAAACTCACTTACATACATCATTGACCATGAACAAGGACCAAGCAAAGTCAAACCAACATCATTTTTTTCTTTTTGATTGAAAACTAAGAAAACTGCATTAAAATGAATGCGGAACTCGCAAAAGTGGACAAGAAATCTGCTAAAATAAGATCAGCATGAGATGACAGAGACAAGAGACCTATAAACAGAAAGCTAAAAAGTTTCAATATAAGCTGTCATAGCAGCAATTCTCTAAAAAAGAGCTCAAAGATACAATTATTAACCCAACATCCCCTTCTATCAGATGCAAAGAAAAAAGAAGAAGCAAATATCCTGAATTTCTTTGGAAACTTGGAAACTGAAGCCCATACAGAAGCTACAAACCAAATTTTATCCTACGAGAAACTAATGCCTTCGTTGCCTTTAGCATCAGAGCTAATTTGTATTCATCGCAACAGAGAAATGGAACGAAACCACAAAATATACATTAAAAAAAAAGAAAAGAATAGAAAAACCTTGGATGATGTGAAAGAAGTGTAACCAGTTGAATATGGCGTTTCTTCCTTAAAAAGCTGAATTCCTGTTGGTGATGGTGATCCACATTCAATATGGTTTGCAGATGGAGATGCCCATGGAGGCCGTGTTTGCATATACGATTTGGCCATATCTACTGGAGAACCTAATTCACCTTCGTTTACCTGCATTAGAAAAAATCAAACCTTGAATATAGAACTGGCATCACCTTGCATACATGCCTCAAATCATTTTAAATCTAAATTGGTATTAACCTTTTATTTTCCCACACTAAAAGAAGCTCCCAATGGTTGTCATACAAATGTATCACAAAGAAGTAATACATAAATAAAAATGAAATCCATTCCCCCCCCCAACAAAGAACCGCAAAATTAAATGTTATGGAGGCAGGGAAAGTAAATCACATTCTGAAATGTCAATTTCAGAAAACAAATTTCTGGCATCTCTTACAGGTGAAAAAAAAAATACTCAAGATGTCTAGTCGCGCCATTTAATGAAAAAATTACAAAAAGAAATGGGAAATATAAAAGTTGATTAACAATCTTAACAGTGCAGCAAGATAAGAAAATAAAGTGTTTAGTAATGAGGGCCACACTAGAAGTGACTGAAAGCAACCATAAAGTTTGCTGCTGACACAATATAAAAATCAATTACTAACATGTGGTGACATAGCAGAGTTCAAAGCGCAGGTTCCAAGTTCCAATTCTGAATTTGGACTCGATCCTGATTTCTTCTCCTCTAACCATTTTTTTGCCTCCATAATGGCTGTACAACGGTAATCAGGGATGTCAACATCTGAAATACAAATGTAGCAGCAGTTATAATCCAAATTTAGCAGATCAATTTTCAAAACTTTTCCTTGTTTTTGGTAGAACTATTACAAAGCAATACCACTGCCAATTGTTCGGTTTCGTGGTTCACTTAATCTCCAATCCTCTGTGTCTCTAATGACAGGGCTATCAACAACCCTTGATTTGATAATACCTGTCAGCCTATTGCACTCTTCCCTGGTCCAATATAAACAGCCATTCAGATCATGGAGTGAAATCATTTTCAAAAGACATAAAAAGTGATTAAATAGTTGACAAAAAACTTGGAAGAGGAATCAACTCATATTTTCTCATAGAAATGTGGCAACAATTTAAAATAAAAGCAAATATCCAAAAGGGTTTTAAACTTGAACTCAGAATCGAAGCAAGTGAGCCAAAACTTGAAACTTTTCATATGATTGAAAACAAATAAAACTATGCTGATACAAAAATTCCAACACAAGCTAGTTGCACTATATCACAGAAATTTAAAAAGCCACTGACTATAACAGAAAAATACAAAGCAAACAAGTGGTGAAAAAAGAAAAGGATCCAATGAAAACAACAACCATGAAAAGTCCAAATTATGATACAAAGAAGCTATGGATTCACAATTACCTCGAGAAAGTCACCTGCACTAGAAGCTGTTCTATTAGACGCTTGGTTTCACTCTTCCCGACGGTGGGTTGATGTGGGCTCCTGACGTGCTCAATAATGTCTAATGTCCCCTTCTAACATAACCACAAATAAAACATTATATATCTACATGTCAAATTAGAAAAAGCTAACCTCAATGACAATCATTGGACAGTGATTTCAAAGAGAACAAAGAGTCCGAACAGAGTTATAAAAGAACATAAAGGATGACAATTTACCTTTTTCATTGTATCAGTAGCATCATTTTCATCTTCATCATCAATATCCTCTTCTGAAAAATAGAAGTGATTTATATAATTTGAAGAATTGAGAAGCATGCGAGAAAGGCTGAAGAAACATTGCTATAAATTTGAAGTAGGGAAATAATTTCTTAATATTAGTTTCATTATTCACGGAAAAAAGAAAAGTACTGCATAGAACAGCGTTAAAATTTTAAAACAATAGGAGTAAAACTGCACACAAAAAGATAAAAATGAGGCTGACTCGGAATAATTAAACATAAGCAACAGAGGAAACAGAACCTGAATCAGAATCTGACGAGGAAGAAGAAGAGGAGTCGTCATTAGTGAAGACGGAAGAGAGGAGTTTGCCAGCGCCGGTAGCAAGCATGCGAGTGGGCGAGTAAATAAGTCTGGAGAGCCAATTAGGGTTTTGAGGGTTGGGGCTGGAATTGGGAGGAGACTGGGGCCTGTCGTAGGGAGTTTTAGGACCCCCGGTTCGCCTGGCTCGAACCATTTTGCCTCCGGATCGAGGCTCGGAAGCTCGCAGCGTTCTCGAAATGCTGCTTGCCATCGTGGCAGTAGCTGGCGGTGCGAGAAACGAAAATATGAAAATGAAGTTCGTTGCTGGAACCTGGAGAGGCTAAAGATACACGAGTCTATTGATCTGTTTGTGCCGTTAGTAGCGGTTGTTAACGGTGGTTATCAGATAATTTGACGTGGCACGATTTGATTCGTCCTAGAACTCTGAAGATCGAATTTTTGTCTCCTTTTTTTTTTTTTTTCTTTTCTCCCCTAATGCTTATATTGTTACAACTGTTTAAAAAAAGGAAGGCGTGCGTGATTTTGAAATAGAAGTTAACGTGAGTACACTATGGTTGGCTGAAAAGGTCATTTTTCTTTTTAATTTCACATTTATATAAATACAATAAAATTGCAAATTAATTTTGTTTGACATCAGTAGGCACCGCGGTCACAAAGCTTGGACGTGGCCAACTAAGATCATCCATTTATAGCATCTTGCACGGATTCATTTATTGCAATTTCACATCTTCTTCATTTAAGATCATTGCATAATGGATACAATCATTAATTGATAATATGTCGTGTGTTTATACAATTCTTGTTCCATTTAATTTGATGAAACGGCAAATCCGGAGGCTCCATACTTGGCTATAATGGGACTGGACTCTTGGTACCAAAAAGATTCACCGCCTTGTCCTTGAGTTCCTTCGCTTGCTAGATGGCTTGACCCATTGACGATTCTACATGGTGATTTGAGTGCATCCATCCCAATTGAATACAAATACCGAAATGGTTTTGGTGGTGCTACAATCTCAACTCCCCCTTCTAGCATTTTTACCACAGCACTCATTGGAGGCCTTGCCTCTGGACAATCTTGTACACACCACAACGCCACCATTGACATTCTTTCAGCTTCCTCTCTGTCATTTTCTTCTATCCCACAGCCTAATACCTTTGCTGCTAACTCACCTTTCTCATACTCATCCCACACTTGTTTTGGAAACCAATCAAGGGTATCCGAAGAACAATCCTGAGCATTCTTTCTCCTTCCTATTATCTCAAATAACAACATTCCAAAGCTGTAAACGTCACATTTCTGCGTAATAGGATAGTTTCTCAATAAAAATTCGGGTGCCGAATAACCTGGAGTCCCCCTGTAGCCTGACGTAGAGTCATGGGTGTTTTCAGGATTACACAGCTTCGCAAGCCCGAAATCAGCAACCTTAGCCGAGAATTTCGCATCTAGAAGGATGTTAGCGGGTTTTATGTCGTAGTGAATGATTCTTTGGTTGCATTCTTCGTGTAAATACGCAATACCTCTGGCCGTCCCAATAGCAATATCAAGCAGTTTTTCCCATTTAAGCACCTCTGTATCGGTGAATAAGTACTTATCCAGTGAGCCATTTTCCATGAACTCGTATACTAGTGCTGCCTTTGTTTGATCATAACAGAAACCATATAATCTGACCAGATTTATGTGATATGTTCTGCCAATGGTGCCTATTTCAGCCATAAACTGTGCTTCAACTCTTTTGTTTAAACATGTTTTCAGGATTTTCGCAGCAATTTTCACCCCATTCGGAAACTGTCCTTTGTAAACTACACCAAAACCTCCAGCACCCAACTTTGTTGAATAATTATTTGTGAAACTACACAGCTGCTCAATTGTGAACCTAACCGGCTTCTCCCTTGCAATATCTCGCAGGAATTTCTCCATTGTCTGTTCACCATCCTTCAAATCTTGGACAGTTTTCAAGGATGCTTCGGGAACTGTAGGTTCTAATCCTTTGACGTCTTTTGAACTTATTATTTTTGCCAAACAGTAAGCTACAGCGCCTATTATTGCTAAGATGGCCAGTACCAGAATTGTAACTGCAAATTATGTAAAATTAAATCAGCTGCGAAATTAGGCTCTCTTTTTCTCTAACAAGTGTAAGAGCTTACCAAGAGCGCCCGCCAGTTTGTGATGGTGACCCGTGTTCCAAGTTTGAGAAAAGATTGTTGGCAGTCTGAGGACAAGAATATTGGAGAAATCGGGAAATTAACATTAGAATCAAAATCAGTTTGAAGTTGAACAGTAATTAAACTTTGGGAGATCAGTTGAGCAGAAAAAAGTCATAGTTCGTACAATTTACTAATCATGTGAGGCACTCGTTTATTTGAGAGAGTATTTCCCCTGGATCCTGGCTTTTGAGAGCTTAGATGCTGCAGCAGCAAAAGTTGCCTTGTTAATGCTTTTCCCATTTTCAAAGACATTGCTAATTATGGTTCTGATACTGCTTAGTTACAATTTACAACGACAGACAAAACTAAGGATACAAGAAAAACACAAGGCACTAGCTTACAAACTGAAAAAAAATATATATATATACAAGTATTGGAAAATTCATGGAATGGAGAGCACAAGGCACAAGCTTAGTTATTATCAGCAAGTAGCTATTTGTATTTCATGCTTGGCCATTATTGGAGTGGTCTCCTTGTACCAGCGAGATTGATTAGAGGAATCTGAACCATCACTAGATTCACGTGACTTCCACCCCGTCATCTTATTTAAGTCCAAGTAGCAAAATGGTTTTGGTGGTGGTAAAACTTCCACCACTCCCTCCAGCATCTTGACCACGGCACTCATTGGAGGCCTATCTGCAGGAGAGTCTTGCACACACCACAAAGCCACCATACACAGTTTTTTTGCTTTCTCTTTGCCTTTCTCTTCAATCCCACATGCCAGTATCATTGCACCCAATTCACTTTTCTCATATTCTTCCCACACGTATTTTGGAAACCAATCAAGGCTCTCGGAGGCTCCAACAATTGCATTTCTTCTCCTTCCAACAATCTCAAATAACACCATTCCAAAGCTATAAACATCACATTTATGTGTAATTGGGTAATTCCGTGATAAAAATTCTGGTGCAGAGTAGCCAGGAGTGCCCTTATATCCACTAATTGTAACATGAGTCCTGTTCCTATCACAAAGCTTTGCAAGCCCGAAATCTGCTACCTTAGGAGAGAAGTTTGCATCTAAGAGAACATTTTCGGGCTTTATGTCGTAATGAATGATTCTCTGTTGGCATTCTTCGTGCAAGTAAACTAAACCCTTCGCTGTCCCTATAGCGATTTCGTGCAACTTCTCCCATTCTAGTGCCCGTTTCTTGCCAAACAGATACCCATCAAGTGAACCATTTTCCATGAACTCATAAACAAGTGCAGTCATGCGTTGGTCGTGGCAAAAACCATGAAGCCTAACCAAATTTATATGATAAGTTCTTCCAATAGTTCCCACTTCAGCCATGAATTGCTTTTCAGCAATTCTGCCTAGGTTCCTATTAAGAACCTTCACTGCAATTTTCACACCATTAGGAAATTGTCCTTTATAGACTTCACCGAAACCTCCAAATCCTAACCGAGTTGAATAATTGCTTGTAAAATTATTTAGCTGGAGAGAAGTAAACCTGACCGGCTTCTCCCTTCCGATTTCTTGAAGGAATCTCTCCATAGTTTGACCAGCTTCCCATATTACTTCAACTACGTCCTCTTCAGGCTTAGCAGCAGATGCAGCATTTCGGGTTTCTGTTTCCGCAGGATTTTGCTTTTCCCAAAAATATCGGATGATATGAAATACTACCATAATTACTATAGGTCCACCTATTACCGACGCGAATGCTATAACTGCATGTTCATAAAAGCGTTTCAGATTAGTGAAATAATAAATTTAATTGCTTAGCACAGCATTTAATGTTAAGCTTAGCATATTTCCGTACACACGGTGTAATAACTTTAAATGCTTAGCACAACTTAGATCAGTACAACATCAAAATTCGATTATTACACCATTCAACAATATATTGTTTGTTGAATTGTCGATCCTGTGTTCATAAATATGTGCTTTTGCTATCATGTGTGATAAAATACCACTAATCACAGCCCTGTGTCTGCGGGTCTTTTTTTTTTTTTTTGGTGGGTGGGGGGGGGGGGGGGGGGGGGGGGGGGCCCCCCCTTTTTAAGATTT
>NW_006263303.1:49324-402442 GCF_000493195.1 Citrus x clementina | reverse complement strand
ATACAAGAACATTCAAAAACAAAGATTAGTGACAGCTGAGGTCAGGTCTAGCAGCTTTATGAAAGCTAAAAGAGAAGTTAAGGAAAAAAATGAAAAAGAAAACTGTATTTGAAATAATACTAACTTTGATTGCCTTTTTACTTCCGCGTCTATCCAAAAACTTGTAGATCGAGTTCTTCCTCTTCACAACTCTAGAAGTTGCATGAAATAATGTACAGACAGTTTGTTAATTAGTGGAGGGAAGTTGGCCAGAGATGAGAATAAGCGAGATAAATATGATGGTTCAACGGAGGATAAAAGGACATTTAAAATAACCATTTAGGAAACCTCTTTGAGAGTTACATACAGTGGAAACTGGAGAAAATTCTAATGATACCTGTATACATCAAGTCACCTTCATTAATTTTACCAGAGTCAACACTCAACTTGCACATTTAAGACTTAGCCATATGATTATCTCGATAACAAGTTTAGTAGTTTACTGATATTTATAATAAAAGATGGAGTCCGGCTACGGTGCAACTGTATTAAAATTATCTTAAATTAAGTTTATTGTGAAATCTATTATGACACACAAGTAGAGTTTAAATTTATATAATTATGGAATGGGTATTAAGTTTTATATTCTATATAATCCAACATTCGAAATTTAAAACAATAAATTTTCAGTCCCCTACATGTAGATAATATAAATTTAACAACCAATTAATTTCATGAATTATACGTCACAATAACATTTCATTACTTAAACTTTGATTGCGTTTTTTCTCCTACCCAAAGTCTTGTTCTTGAGTTCTTCACAACCTGATTATTAGTATGTCCCGCTAAAGTTGTTTGAAATAATGCATATGAAGTTTCAGTGAAGGGCAGGGAGGAAATGAATAACCAAGAAGCTTCATTGAGAATGACATATGGTGGAAAATTGATGTCATTCGAGAAATTATTGAGTCATTAATAGACCTCTTGGTGATCTTTTGTTATGGATCATTCGAAGTCAACACGCAGAAGATGTACGCGTCCAATTTATTTCGTCTTTTTGGTTGCAAAACAAATTAGGAACATTGAGTGCCAGCGAAGAAAGGGAAATAAGCAACTAATAGGCAATTGAGAAGTAGAGGGGTCTAACCAAACGGTTGTGGCTCAGTTGGCGACGCAGGCTGGGTAAGTGGGAAGAGCTCTCGGGTTCGATCCCCACTAAACACACCATTTGGGAGGGGTAAAGAGCCTTAACTGTGACTATACCCCGAATTCGAATTAGTCGGGGCCCAATGTGGTCGCCGGAAATCGGATGGTTTAAACAAAAAAAAAAAAAGTAGAGGGGTCTACGAAAGTCTCGATCGTAATGAATCATTCTAACAAGTGAAGAGAAAGGACCAATGGAGGATGGCCAAAAAAAACAAACTGAAAATTCTTTCATAAAACAACCGGAGCATGTCAGTGTTTTACTAATAAAATGGTCCAGCTACTATACTCATGGGGTTTGGTATTCCATTCTTTTGTCTTTTTTAAATCCACCTTTAGATTTAATGTGAAAGTTGTATAATGGTCAGATGTGATTATTGGGCCATTAACATTAAAAACCCTTGTTGTTTATACAAAATAAGAAAAATCAAAAGTTTTATAATTATGACATATAAGTCCACAATATATTTATTTTTTTTTACTCTATTGAACTATGTTTTCAATTAAATGACTTATTCTTAAATTTATTAATATCTATTTAAATTAATAAATTTACTTATTAATTAATATATTAACTAATTTATTACATAGTTAAACTATGTAAATTATTTACTAACCATAATTGATGATAAATATAAATATGATTTTTTTTAATTTAACACGGCAACCAATTTCCTTTCACCCATATGAGCAGTTCAAACCCTATATCTTTTTTTTTTAAATAAGAGATTTTATGTGTCAAGTAGATGGAATACACAAAATACAAAAATAAATTTAATTTGATATTCTATGTAAGTAATGTTTTATTATTATTTTTATAACATAATATTTAATTAGCATACTAAATTATTTAATTATGTAGTAAAAATATTTTAATTTACTAAAAATAATAAAGTGTTAGTTTATGAAAATAAAAGGAGTAAATTTAATTGCACACGTAAATAAATTTAATTGAGTTTTGTCCTGAAAATCGTGGCTTCTAGAAGCATTAATGCAACTGAAAATTTGTGGGTGTGGGACTAATATGTGAAAATTTAAAAGTTTTTAATTTTTTTTGTTTTTATAACAAATTATAGGACTCCATTATAGTTGACCTTAAAAAAGACAAAAAAGGAATACCAAACCCTGGTTGCAAATTAGTTTTGCTCATAATAATAATAATAATAAGAGCTTACACCGAAAACCATACCATATCTGAGTTTTTTTTTTTTTTAAATTTAAAGGTTTACTTAAACTGCTGATTCAACAAGAAATCAAAGTCTAGGACTAATATGGGACATTCCTGGGGAGGTTTCGGATGATATTATTCTTCATGCCGACCCTTGTGCGCATTGCCTCCACTCTCGTTCTATTCATCTCATTGATTACCTTCATCCTCACCATGTGCTCTCTTGTTTGCACGGTTGCTAATCACCGAATCCCATGCTCTTGTACCTGAAAATACAGGATGCCATGTTCAGAGGAGGGGATTCCCAGGTTGCGCAAGTTGAGAAAGATTAAAAACACAACTTGAGGCCAACGCAACTGCAATGGCCACATTATTTGCGGGTGACGGGTGGGGTTTCTGGCGATAATACCGCTGATATTCACGGGAGCCGAAGATTTTAGTCGATGTTCCTTTATCTGTTCTCCTAGTTATGATAAGCTCAGACCCACCACCAAGCTCTACATTGTTGGCCATGTCATTGGATTAGATCAGTTGTTTCCCATCCTCATCCATGTAATTGTCAGAACAAAGTGAATTTTATTATTTTGTTGAAAAGTAAATAAATCAAATTAGGAAATAAGAAACAAAAAAAAGATGAACTTTGAAGACAATGACCTGCTGCTATAGTCATAGAACTCTTCTAACTCGGCCTCCTCCTCCTCGTCAGCATCGCCGAAATGTATTTTTCAATGACGTTTTGCTTCCATACGCTTCCTAACTGCTTCCAGGCTGTTAATTGAAAGAATTTGAAGATCACATAGAGAGAGAGTAGAGAGAAGCTTTGTAACTGTTTTATTCAATAAGATTTGAGATACATCCAGTTGGTATTTATAGCTGCTTAGCTCAGCATCCTGCAGCTCGTTCATTTCATTTTACAAACTCAAAGAATGTATTGTTATGGACTTTTTGATCACAGCCGTTCATTAATGACTAACTCATTACATCATACAACAATTGAGGAATCTCTGTAAAACTGTTTTGCCATCTGGAATCTTTTGGCTTTGTACGTGTGATCTTTATCTCACCACTCGTGTAAGCAGCTTCCTTGGTCAGCAAGTATGTTCCCGCTGGTACTCCCACATGACTTGATCCAAATTCAGCTTTATTCATTATTTCAACATCCTTTCTCAAACTTAAAGTCTCAACTTAAGTCTCTGGAAGAGACTTTAAGTTTGTTTCTGAAGAAGCTGAACTTCAGATAAGTAAGTGGTTTGGTTAATACATCAGCAATTTGATCATTGCTTGAAACAAAAGCAATTTCTACTTCTTTCTTTTTGACTTTGTCTCTGACAAAATGAATGTCTATTTCTATGTGTTTTGTTTTAGAGTGAAAAACTGGATTTGTGGCAATTGCAGCTGCACTGGTATTGTCACTTAATAGTAATAGAGTGCAACTGAGTTTTACATTTATTTCCTTGATGATTGAGCAAATCCATGTTATCTCTGCAGAAGCCAATGCCATAGCTCTATATTCAGACTCTGTTTTTTTGAACTTTAGCTTACCAAATTATCACTTAAGTATACACAGTAACCACTGGTAGATCTTTTGTCATCAGGATCACTTCCTCAATTAACATCTGAATAAACTACCAAGTCAAGAGAATCTGACTTCTTGAAACTTAAACCATAGTCAATTGTTTCTTTCAGATACCTTAGTACTCGTTTGCAGGCTATCCAATGTGGCTGCAGAGGATTTGCCATAAACTGGCTCAATCGTTTGCAGGCTATCTAATGTGGCTGCAGATGATTTACCATAAACTGGCTCAATTTATTTACTGCATATGCAATCTCTGGTCTAGTAAGCACAACATACTAAAGTCCTCTAATAGCTCTCATACATTGAGTTGGATCAGAGCATTTGACCCCCATATATTTACTCAACTTCTTAGTTGTTGCAAGTGGAGTATTTGCTCCATTGGAGTTCTTTAAATCAAATTTGGCAAGTAATTCCTTTAGATATTTGGTCTGAGACAGTACTAGAGTGTTTTCATTTCTTGTAACCTCAATACCAAGAAAGAAATTTAGTTGTCCCAAATCCTTAAGAGCAAAGGTATTACCTAAGCCTTGAATGATCTGTTCAATCTCAACATTATTACTCCCAGTGACTATGATATCATCAACATAGATCAACAGAATAACCATATCATTTCCATTCTGTTTGAAAAATAATGATGTGTCTGATTTTGCTCGACAGAAGTTCCATGATTTTAGAATTGCTTTAAGTTTGTCAAACCAAGCTCTAGGTGCTTGTTTTAAGCTATAAAGAGCTTTCTTCAATTTACAAATGTGCTTTGGGTAATCTAGATTCACAAACTCTTCTGGCTGAGGCATATATACTGTTTCAGTCAGTCTCTATTAAGAAAAACATTATTGATGTTAACTTGTCTTAGCTTCCAGTTATTTACAGTAGCAAGATTCAATCTTTATTGTTACAGCCTTAACTACAGGATTAAATGTTTCATGATAATCTACCCCTTCTGTTTGCAAGAAGCCATTTGCTATCAATCTGGCTTTATATCTACTTATTGATCCATTAGAGTTTTGCTTAACTCTAAAAATCCACTTGTTTCCTACAAGCTTCATATTTTGTTCTGGGGAAACTAAACACCAAGTCTGATTTTTCATTAAAGCATTGAATTCATCTCGCATGGCTAGTTTCCAGTCTTGATCATTTAAAGCTTCAGTAACACTTAGGGTATGTCTAGTGATAGGGCTTTTTTTGTATTGTAGGCTTTAAGTTTAAAGATTCCAACTTTAACTCTGGTTATCATAGGATGTGAGGGTTTGAGTTGAGGAGTGGATTGAGATATCTCTAGATTTTGAGTTTGAAGGTTATTCTTTCCAGGTGTGATAAAACAATTTGAAGGGTTTTAAGTTTTAGATTGTGCATTTGAAGCATTGTTGAGCACTAGACAAGTAAAATCATTGTTGTTATTAGAACTCTTATCATTAGAATGAGTAATTTCTAGGATTGGATTATTAGATGAATTTGCACTAGTTGTTGTTGTCTCTGACTCTCAGAAGGAAAAGACACTGTGATGAATTTACTGAAAGTGTTTGTAGACTTAGTTGACTGTTTCTATTTGGAGTTTATGAATTCTGGATTTGTTTGGAAAAGAAAAAAGCTTTCATTGAAATTTACATGTGCTGCAATATATATTCTTCCATTTGAGTTTAGGCACATGTAACCTTTATGTGTATGATTGAAACCCAAGTTTACACATTTGGAAGTATGGAAACTAAACTTATGATTGTTGTAAGGTCTTAAAAAAAGATAGCACTCACAGCCAAAGATTTTTATAATGGAGTAATTTGGTTTCTTTGAGTAAAGAACTTCAAATGGTATCTTGTCATTTAGAATATGAGTACTGGTTCTATTTATGAGGTATGTGGCATTTGAGAAGGCTTCCCACCAGAATTTTAGAGGTAAGTTTGCTTGAGAAATAAGGGTTAGACTAGTTTCTATAAGGTGTCTATGCTTTCTTTCAGCCTTTCTATTTTGGTGGTGAGTGTATTGACAAGAATATCTTAAAGATATCCCTTCATGTTTGAGATAAGTTTCGAATGCTTTGTATTCACCTCCCATGTCATGCTGTAAGGCTTTAATCTTCAGGTCTAAACTTTTCTCAATCTGGTTCTTAAAAGTAATGAATGTTGTGAGTGCTTGAGATTTGTGTGTTAATCCATAAATCCAAGTGTAACTTATTTTATCATCAATGAAAGCTATGTAATATCTAAACCCTTGATTTGAAATTGTGGGAGCAGCACCCCAGAGGTCACTATGTATGATTTCCAAAGCACTTGTTGTCTTTGTTTCACTGCTTTTAAATGATAATATATGTTGTTTCCCATACTGACATGCTTTGCAAAAAGAAAAATCAGACATTTTATTTCTAAGAGAAATGTTACAAGCTGACAAATTTTTTTCTAAGAGCAATGACATTAGGATGACCTAACCTCAAGTGCCACAGATCAAGCACTTTGCTACTTGTACATTTTTCACTACAATTTACTGATAGCACAAACTCTGGTTGGTGAGCTTTATTTACTAAGAAGAGACTGGGATTGGTAGTAGATGGTGATAGAACAGACTTGACTTGACTGGATTTAAGAGGCAAACTCAACAGTTTGTACAATCAATCTTTAGCCATTCCTCTTATAAGAACACTCCCCCTTCTCTTGTCCTTAACAGCACGAAATGATTCATTGAATTCAATATAGATATCATTATCATGTAAAAGCTTTGAGACACTAATCAAATTCTTGGTTATTTCTGGAACATAAAGTATGTGATTGAGTTTAATATGAGATAAGGTGTGTGGTTCAAGTGTACTGAGCAATTAATGACCAATAGAAACTATTTTGAGTTTAACTCCATTACCTACAACAAGTTGATCATTTCCTTTGTATTCTGAGCTGATGTTGAGATTATTGAAGTCATTAGAAATGTGATTTGTTACTCCACCGTCAAGATACCAGACACCATCTCTGTTCCCTCCATTTTCAACTACATAAACACTTCTCTAATTTGGCATTTGATTAGGTATTTAATTCTTTTTGAACTTGTACCAGCAGTGAGCAGCAGTATGATTCTTCCTATAACAAATTTGGCAAGGTCCCTTAGGCTCTTCTTCGTCAATCTGACTTTTGCCTTTGATCTTATCAGATGCATTCGAGCTTTGATTAAAATTGCCTCCACCAAACTATTTTCCATTTAAGTTTCCACGCTGTCTTCCACCATAATTGTTGTTATTTCTATTGAAGTTGAAATTTGCTTGCCAGTTCCTTCTCTGATTTCCTCTGTGATAAGCTAGATTAGCTTGATAATCCATGTGACTAACAGAGTGTTAATACTCAATCCTATTTTCATGACTCAATAGCATTCCATACACATAAGAGAGCATTGTGCTTTCAGATCGAGCATTGATTGTAGTGACAATCGAATCATACTCAGATCCTAGGCCAACAAGCAAGCAAAGTATAAAATCTTCATCGCCCATGTTGTTACCAGCTGCTCTTAATGCATCTAGAGGGGTTTTCATCTTTGTATAGTATTCATGAAGTGTCATCGGTCCCTTCCTTGTGGTTTGAATATGAGTTCTCAAGTGCAGAACTCTGGATCTAGATCTTGCCCCAAATTGAGTAGTAAGGATCTGCCATACGTCTAGAGAAGGTCTTCCTCCAACAACAGCAAGATTATTTACATCACGAAGCGAAATTGGCCTAATTATTACCTTCTCCTTCTCTTCATTACTCGTTCCTTGAGTAGCCCGCATAATGTGGCTTCGTGAGTTGAGATGCTGAGCAAGAGCCTTAGAGCTTCTGTACCCTTTACCACAAAGACCACAACTGTACGTCATTTGGGTCTCATTCTTATTTTTCTCTTGAGCAAGTGCCGCTTGTCTAGCCAGAAATAGAGCTTCTGTCACTCCGGGAACCCCAGCCACCTGTTTTATAGGGAAGAGCAGAAAAAAGATATTTTTCCACATTATTCAAGCGCATCAACTAAAAATTCATTTTCTTGAAGAGCTCCAAACCATCATAAAAATTAAAACAGATTTCATGCAGGGTACCTAATGGAGTGATTAAACAATAACGACCTCTTGGTATAGCAAGTAAACTGTCTGCAAACAAGTTTCTTAAGGTTACTTTATGATTGTTTTGGTTGTCAGTTTCAGCTTCTTAAAAAGAACTTACAATTACCTAAATCGACAAGTATGTCAAGGTTATGTTACGGTAGGAAGGAGTGAAAATTATTAAACAGAATAATGATATTCTAGAAAAATTCGAGAAAAAAAAAACCTCAACAATCTCCTCCCCAAAAACCCAAAATTTGATACTGTCTTGGTACAGGAAAAATATATTCCTTAACCCCTAAAAGACTCTACTCCAATTACAAACAAACCACTCAAGAACTTGGAGAGAGCCTTTGGCATTGAAAAAATAGAATTTTTTTTTTTTTATGCAATTTCTAAGCTAGAGTAGCTCAAACATCATAACTTTAGAAGAAAAAAAAAAAGAAGAGCGGCATTAAAATAGAAATCAAAATAAAAATAAAAAGTTCTAGCATTCGCATATTGCTAATGTAGTTGCCTTTCATATATTTTACTATCTTCTATACGAATCTATGTATGCAATTATGTGCCTAATGCTGTACCAGATGGCGGAACACAAATTTATATTTGCCTATTTTGGCTATAAAACATTCAATTTACAGAAGCACTTTTTGGACAAGCAATTCTTGTAAGATACATATATACTTCTTCAACAAAGTACCGCCGCCAAGCAGAAGCGCTTAATCTCATAAAATTTTAAAGAGAAGGAAACTGAAAATTAAAAGTTAAAGAGAGAGAAAGAGACCTCGCGTTTGAGATTGTAGCGATACCAATCGGACTTGTAGTGAAGCTTCTTCTCGGCGTCGTCATTGAATTCTCTGTTACATGCATTGCAGGTCAGCCCCGGCAAGTTGTGTTCTTTCGTCTCCTTGGCGATTCGATTTTACGACGCACAACTTTTATTTTTATAAATAAAACTCATCGCTAGTGAAAAGAGGAATATCTCGCAGGAATTTCTCCATTGTCTGCTCATCATCCTTCAAATCTTGGACGGTTTTCAAGGATGCTTCAGGAACTGTAGGTTCACATTTATTGAACTTACTAGTTTTGCCAAACAGTAAGCTACAGCGCCTATTATTGGTAAGATGACCAGTACCAGAATTGTAACTGCAAATTATGTAAAATTAAATCAGCTGCGAAATTAGGCTCTCCTTTTCTCTAACAAGTGTAAGAGGTTACCAAGAGCGCCCGCCAGTTTGTGATGGTGACCCCGTGTTCCAAATTTGAGGAAGGATTGCTGGCATTCTGAGGACAAGACGATTGGAGAAATCGGGAAATTAATTCAAGGACCCTGGATCCTGGCTTTTGAGAGCTTTGATGCCGCAGAAGCAAAAGTCGCCTTGTTAATGCTTTTCCCATTTTCAAAGACATAGCTAATTATGGTTTTGATACTGCTTAGTTACAATTTACAATGACAGACAAAACTAAGGATACAAGAAAAACACAAGGCTCTAGCTTACAAACTGAGTAAAAAAAAAATACAAGTATTGGAAAATTCAAGGAATGGAGAACACAAGGCACAAGCTTAGTTGTTATCAGCAAGTAGCTATTGTGTATCATGCTTGGCCATTATTGGAGTGGTCTCCTTGTACCAGCGAGACTGATTAGAGGAATTTAAACCATCACTAGATTCAAGTGACTTCAACCTCGTCATCTTGATTAAGTCCAAATAGCGAAATGGTTTTGGTGGCGGTAAAACTTCCACTACTCCCTCCAGCATCTTGATCACGGCACTCATTGGAGGTCTATCTTCGGGAGAGTCTTGCACACACCACAAAGCCACCATGCACAATCTTTTTGCTTTCTCTTTGTCTTTCTCTTCAATCCCACATCCCAGTATCATTGCACCCAATTCACATTTCTCATATTCTTCCCACACATGTTTTGGAAACCAATCGAGGCTCTCGGTGGCTCCAACAATTGCATTTCTTCTCCTTCCAACAATCTCAAACAACACCATTCCAAAGCTATAGACATCACATTTATGTGTAAGAGGGTAATTCCCTGATAAAAATTCTGGTGCAGAGTAGCCAGGAGTGCCCTTATATCCACTTATTGTAACATGAGTCTTGTTCCTATCACAAAGCTTTGCAAGCCCGAAATCTGCTACCTTAGGAGAGAAGTTTGCATCTAAGAGAACATTTTCGGGCTTTATGTCGTAATGAATGATTCTCTGTTGGCATTCTTCGTGCAAGTAAACTAAACCCTTGGCTGTCCCTATAGCAATTTCGTGCAACTTCTCCCATTCTATTGCTCGTTTCTTGCCAAACAGATACCCATCAAGTGAACCATTTTCCATGTACTCATAAACAAGTGCAGTCATGTGTTGGTCGTGGCAAAAACCATAAAGCCTAACCAAATTTATATGATAAGTTCTTCCAATAGTTCCCACTTCAGCCATGAATTGCTCTTCAGCAATTCTGCCTAGGTTCCTATTAAGAACCTTCACTGCAATTTTCACACCATTAGGAAATTGTCCTTTATAGACTTCTCCAAAACCTCCAAATCCTAACCGAGTTGAATAATTGCTCGTAAAATTATTGAGCTGGAGAGAAGTAAACCTGACCGGCTTCTCCCTTCCGATTTCTTGAAGGAATCTCTCCATTGTTTGACCAGCTTCCCATATTACTTCAACCACGTCCTCTTCAGGCTTATTAGCAGATGCAGCATTTCGGGTTTCTGTTTCCGTACGATTTAGCTTTTCCCAAAAATATCGGATGATGTAAAATACTACTATAATTACTATAAGTCCAAATATTACCGACATGGCTGCTATGACTGCAAGTTAATAAAAGCGTTTCAGATTAGTGAAATAATGTAGGAGCTGTCATTGATGGTTATTGTATAAATTTAATTGCTTGGCACAGCATTTAATGTTAAGCTTAACATATTGTTGTACACACGGTGTAATAACTTTAAATGCTCAGCACAGCCTAGATCAGTACAACATCAAAATTCGATTATTGCACCATTCAACAATATATTGTTTGTTGAGTTTCGATCCTGTGTTGATATATATGTGCTTAGCTTTCAAATGTCTTTTGCTATCATGTGTGCATAAATACCACTAATCACAGCCCTCTGTCTGCATGAGCACAACCTCAGATATGATAGAAATTTTAAAATAAATCAGAGGTATCATATCAATCATACAACAATCAAATAATGTTATGACGTGTGTATATTTAATTTAAAAAATCATCATACAAGTTGTAGTTATATTAAATTTAAATACGCATGGCATGCATACATTAATTGATTGTAATACATCATAGGTATTCTTGAAATATGCATGAAACTAAAATCTACTTCGTTAAAATCGTTGGGGAGTGTCGTCGGGTTGGTTTTTTTTTTCTTTTTGGGTGTGGGCTCATCTTTAATGACTTACATAATGGTGGTGGCCCGTCCGATGGCCCGTCTGGTAGCCCGTTTTCTGATGGCCTGTCTGGTAGCCCGTTTGCTGACATTCTGGAAGATACAAGAACATTCAAAAGCAAAGATTAGAGGCAGCTGAAGTCAGGTCTAGCAGCTTTATGAAAGCTAAACGAGAAGTTAAGGAAAAAAAAATGAAAAAGAAAACTGTATTTGAAATAATACTGACTTTGATTGCCTTTTTGCTTCCGCGTCTATCCAAAAATTTGTAGATCGACTTCTTCCTCTTCACAACTCTAAAAGTTGCACGAAATACTTTACAGACATTTTGTTAATTGGAGGTGGAAAGTTGGCCAGAGATGAGAATAAGCAAGATAGATACGATGGTTCAATGGAGACTAAAAGGACATTTGAAATAACCAATTAAGAAACCGCTTTGAGAGTTACATACAGTGGAAACTGGAGGAAATTTTTATGATATCTGTATACATCAAGTCATCTTCATTATTTTTTGGTGTATTAAATTATTTGATATCCGAAAATTATATTGAGTCCCGACTAATTCAGATTCGAGCCGAGTATTACTACTAGGGCGGCAAAGTTCTCCCAATAAATATTTAACGCAGCTGCATTCTTAAGTCTCGAACCAAAATCATGCCAGTTGATCTACGCACTTGTTGGTATCAAGTCATCTTCATTAATTTTACCAGAGTCAACATGCATAATTAAGACTTGGCCATGTGATTGAAGTTATCTTAAATCGAGTTTACTGTGAAATCTATTATGATACACAAATAGAGTTTAAATTTATATAATTGTGGTATATGTGTTTAGTTAAATAATTTTTCTTAGTTAGTCACTAATAGAGAAACAAAATTACATAATTTTGTTCTTTTTAAAAAAAAATTATAATAGAGAGATAGTTTAAATAATTAATCAATTAAGTTATTCTTTTATTAGGTTTGTTGATCATCTTTGATCGTTGAGGTTGATTTAACATAATTTAATTTAACTATTTTATCTTTATAATACAAATTGCCAAATTGTCAAAAGAAATGTGCATATATTATACTAGAATAATTAGGCATTTAGTTTTTATATCTTATATAATCTAACATTCGAAATTTAAGACAATAAATTTTCAGTCCCCTACTTGTAGATGGTATACAATTAACTACCAATTAATTTGATGAGATATACATCACATTGACATTTTATTACTTGAACTTTGATTGCGTTTTTGCTTCTACCCAAAGACTTGTTCTTGGGCTCTTCACAACTTGATGATCAGTATGTCCCGCTAAAGTTGTATGAAATAATGCACATGAAGTTTCAGCGAAGGCACAGAGGAAATGAATAACCAATAAGCTTCATCGAGAATGACATATGGTGGAAAATTAATGACATTCGAAAAACTATTAATAATAATAGGTGTCTTGATCATCTTTTGTTATGAATCATTCAAAGTCAGCACGCGTAAGATGTATGAATCCCAATTTATTTTGTTTTTGTGGTTGCAAAACAAATTAAAATATGAAGTGCCAAAGAAGAAAGGGAAATAAGCAATTAATAATTTTCTGAGTGATGAGATGCGTGACAACATGAGAGAGTCAACATACAGAACTTTCTATTAAAATAGTTAGTTTGATCATGTTCTGAGTTTCAGGTTATTTCTTACCATTCTCTCTTTATGTTATCGTGACATAAGAAAAGATTGTGCAAGAATGTGACAAAAGATGACTCTTTCTTCAACCAGGTTTATTTTCTATCAACCACAGGCTACGAACACTGGAGGCTGCCTACTACTACTGACTGATGCAGGATTTTAGGCAGGGGTGGAACTATGTTCACGCCTAGGGTTGCCAAGGCAACCACCAAGCTTTTAAAAATTTTTAAGAAATAAGATTAAGAAGTTTTTAAACTGTCCCTTAAATTATTTTTCAAGACAACCCCCAATCTTCTTTAAATACGAACTTGCAATATATTTTGATAATCCCCAAATTAAAATCCTTACTTCGCCACTGAATTTGGGTTTCAAATTTGTGAAACTTAAAACCTCCTGACTATTTTATCATTCAACAATGGGATATTCTTTGTTGAATTTGGATTCTATGCTGAATTGAGCTATATTTTAACTTTTAAGAATCTTTTTGATGATGATGAAAATGATGACATTCTGTAAGATACAAGAACTAGCAAGGATTTATGGCAGCTCTAGTGGTTTATGTACTGTTGCATGACACTCACTACACTAAAAACATATAAAAACAAACAAAATTCCAATTTGGGTAAACTTCAATTCAATCCATAAATATAATGACAATCTTAAGTTTATCATCTATTTTATTCAGAACATAGCAAATAAGGGCAACTTGAATTATTTTTTCATCTTCTAAACAGTAAATGAAGGTAAATTTATATTTTTGTACTTTTGAGAGAAAAATTAAAAATTGTGATTCTACATAGAATATGGGATAAATTAAAAGTTACCCTTTCAAATTTACAGTGTCCACAGCAAAAATATAATAGCAGAGGAAGAGATGGTCGGAGTCTCAGAGATGAGAAGAAAGAATGAGAAAAGATGAAGGTTCTGTGAAGACTAAGTGAACACTTGCGTAACCAAGAAGATTCGCGGACAATGACAGGGAGCGGTAAATGTCATTTCAAAATGGGCAAAGCATAGGTATAATGTAATGTAAATATCCAACAATGCCTGACCGGCTTCCAAGAAATAGAAACGGAGCTCCAGTGTACGTGCAACATCAACCGTGGTAAACCAAGCTAAAGGAAAATTTAGCATAGCCATTCTCAAGACAATGGAGGTCTACAAAGTCTCGATCCTAATGAATCATTCTAACAAGTAAAGAGAAAGGACCAATGGAGGATGGCCAGAAGAAACAAACTGAAAATTCTTTCATGAAACAACTGGAGCATGTCAATGTTTTACTAACAAATCTGTAGACCAGACAGTCATAATAAAATTAATAACAAGCGCTTACACTGAAAACCATACTATATCTGAGATTTTTTTTTCTTTTTTGTTTAAATTTAAAAGTTTACTTAAACTGCTGATTCAACAAGAAATTAAAGTCTAGGACTAATATGGGACATTCTTGGGGAGGTTTCGGATGATATTATTCTTCATGCCGACCCTTGTGCGCATTGCCTCCACTCCCGTTCTATTCATCTCCTTGATTACCTTCATCCTCACCATGTGCTCTCTTGTTTGCACGGTTGCTAATCCCATGCTCTTGTACCTGAAAAATACAGGATGCCATGTTAAGGAGATGGGATTCCCAGGTTGCCCTTCTTAATAGAAGGGCAAGTTGAGAAAGATTAAAAACACACCTTGAGGCCAGCGCAGCTGTAATGGCCACATTATTTGCCGGTGACGGGCGGGGTTTCTGGCGATAATACCGCAGATATTCACGGGAGCCGAACGTTTTAGTCGATGTTCCTTTATCTGTTCTCTTTGTTATGATAAGCTCAGACCCACCACCAAGCTCTACAGTGTTGGCCATGTCACTGGATGAGATCAGCTGTTTCCCATCCTCATCCATGTAACTGTCAGAACAAAGAATTTTATTATTTTGTTGAAAAGTAAATAAATCAAATTAGGAAATAAGAAACAAAAAAGAAAGATGAACTTTGAAGACAATGACCTGCTGCTATAGTCATAGAACTCTTCTAACTCGGCCTCCTCCTCGTCATCACCATCGCCGAAATGTATTTTGCAATGACGTTTTGCTTCCATATGCTTCCTAACTGCTTCCAAGCTGTTAAAAGGATGGCACCTATCATTGCAGTATAAACACATGAAATCCCTCTTAACCTGAAAAAATTTGAAAAGACAGAGCATGTAAGTGAAAGCAACAGCTGCTTATGGTAAATTGATTAACTGAGCTAATAAAATCAAGCAAAAACATAGAATACAAGTTGGGAGTAATTTTATAATAAGGGAATCCATTACTTTAATAAAGTAAGGGACAAGCTAAAAGGGGGGCAAAAAAAAAAAAACATTCGTTGTATTTTATCGCGTAATGTATTCAAAATCTGTGTTTTCTTATCTTTTAGCTTGTCTCTTATTAAGGTAAGGGATTCCCTTATTTTATGTAAAATCACCTTAAGACCAAGATAAGTAAGCAGGCCTTTTGGATCCTTCAAATACTCAACATCAGGAATAAAGAACCCATGACACTTGTGCATGTGAACCATGCAGTTCTCAATTGCATCGTGCGGAAGATCACACATGAAGCAACATGCTGGATCGAACTCCTCAAAGGCACCATCATCGTCATCCTCCTCCAAGTCATCATCAGCGGGAGACCCAACATTCAAATTGGTCAGAGAATTTGTGGCCTCACTAACCAATACTTCATCTGGACCAACCTCTTCCCACTCATCATCACTATCTTCACTTTCTTCATTGTTTGCTTCTCTTTTCCGAGGAGGCTTATTTACATCACGAAGCGGAATTGGCTTAATTATTACCTTCTCCTTCTCTTCATTACTCGTTCCTTGAGAAGCCCGCATAATGTGGCTTCGTGAGTTGAGATGCTGAGCAAGAGCCTTAGAGCTTCTGTACCCTTTTCCACAAAGACCACAACTGTAGGTCATTGGGGTCGCATTCTTATTTTTCTCTTGAGCAAGTGCCGCTTGTCTAGCCAGAAATAGAGCTTCTGTCACTCCTGGAACCCCGGCCACCTGTTTTATAGGGAGGAGCAGAAAAAGGAAAATTTTCCACATTAATCAAGCCCCCCAACTAAAAATTCATTTTCTTGAAGATCTCAAAACCATCATAAAAATTAAAACAGATTTAATGTGGGGTACTTAATGTAGTGATTAAACAATAATGACCAAAATTTGATATCGTCCTAGTAAAGGGAAAATATGTTTCTTAATCCCCAAAAGCCTCTACTCCAATTACAAGCAAACCACACAAGAACTTGGAGAGAGCCTTTGGCATTGAAAAAAGAGATTTTTTTTTGGGGCAATTTCTAAGCTAGAGTAGCTCAAACATCATAACTTCTAAAAACGGAGCGGCATTAAAATAGAAATAAAAATAAAAAAGTTCTAGCTTTAGCATATTGCTAATGTAGTTGCCTTTCATATATTTTGTTATCTTCTATACCAATCTATGTATGCAATTATGTGCCTAATGCTCTACCAGATGACCGAACACAAATTTTTATTTGCCTACTTTGGCTACGAAACATTCAATTTACAGAAGCACTTTTTGGATAAGCAATTCTTGTAAGATACATACTTCTTCGACAAAGTACCGCCGCCACGCAGAAGCGCTTAATCTCATAAAATTTTAAAGAGAAGGAAACTGAAAATTAAAAGTTAAAGAGAGAGAGAGAGACCTTGCGTTTGAGATTGTAGCGGTGCCAATCGGACTTGTAGTGAAGCTTCTGCTCGGCGTCGTCATTGAATTCTCTGTTACATGAATTGCAGGTCAGCCCCGGCATGTTGTGTTCTTTCCTCTCCTTGGCGATTCGATTTTACGACGCACAACGTTTGTTGTTATAAATAAAACACACGACGGCTCGCTAGTGAAATGAGTTTCCAATTTCCATCCGTCGGTTACGCTTACGCAAGCCCCGACGCGATATTTCTTTCTTTTTGTACATTCACGACCGCCTGACCTGACCTGACCTGACCCGTTTTGTATTTGGGCTTAGATTTTGTGATTATTGGGCTTCTGATGTATGAAGCCCGGCCCATGTATCGAATAAGCCTAGACCGTTCGATCACAAAATGGAGGAGACAACCAAGACAGATCTTGGATTGAGTATGGAGAAGGTAAATTCTTCTCTTCACTCTCGAGAAATTTGATTTTAATATGAACTTTTTGGGATAACAACAGACCAAAAAGGGTGAAAGAACGAGCGATATGTGTTGGCATCAAATGATCAGAAATTAATAAGATTTTCATGGTTTCTTATCAAATGTACAGTTTAAAGATATTTTAGTCTATTTTTAAACGATGGGTTCTTTTGAGATCAAACTAACTGAGATCTTATGGGAATAGACTGCACAAATCATTCAACATATACGCGGTGAATTGATTACTTATATTTTGATATCCTAGATGAGTTGTTTTTTTTTTCCCCCCATTTTTCTAAATAATAATAATAATAATTACGAGATAGAAAACAAAAGAATTGTGTGTTAGTCCTCTTGCCATATACACTTTTCAGGAAAGCAAATAGGGATCTAAATGCAACAGAATATGCAGAGTGGTATCTCTTGTCCAAGACCTAAGAGAAAAATATTAAGCTGTTGCACAAAATTACCTATTAATACTGCTTTTGTCAAAGCAAGATGCCAAGATTTTCTAGGATGTGATTTTGGACCGCACCGTCTCTACAGCCAATCTTTGGTTTTATTTTTGGGGAATTTTGGTTTGAAAAAACAACCCAACTTCCAAGGCTACTCTTCAGTCTTAAGGGCTCTTTTGTTTTTCTAATTTAATAAATTAATTAACTTAATTTCAATCAATTAAATTATTAAATCCTTTTTTAATTTAATAAAAATTTTCAATTTTATATATATTAATTCATAATACTTTAAAACCATGCAACTTTAAAATTTTTCAAACTTTCCCACACTTTGAAAAATAAATATATAAACAAATCATTCATATTCAAATATTTAAATTTAACTATATTTAGACAGACATGTAGTTATCCCATATACTGAATCATTCTCACTCGAACTACGAAATTAGATGGAGCCTTTTAGGTCAAATTTGCCTGCAGTAATAAGCAGTATCCAAGTCAATAGTTAAATAAATTGCCAAAAACATGCATATGTAGTTATCAGCTAAAAAATCTGCTGCTTCATAAACATAAGTAGTGGTCGGCACATATTACCACTTGGGATTCTACAGTTTGAAACTTATGTATAACCAGCACAAAATATGTAACAGAATTATAACACACATGTAGCTTTTACATGTTTGAATGCTAATGACCTCGCAACCCCAGTGATTTGACTGCTTTCCACTTCCCATCTATCACCATCATCTCTAACCCAGTTCTTTCGATCATTTGCTTCCACTTTCTATTCAACCACAGCCAGCAGAATTAACTAGGACCATTGATTACATAACATAATAAAACGAAGCAAAAAAAATGTCTAGAAGAAAAATATATTTGAAAACGTAAGCTACATAAATAAACCAATGAAAGGGTACTTCAAATGTAACAATTCATTAAGACTCTTGATAAGCTTATTTAACATGAGTTCTTTTACAAATAACAAAACTCTACACAAATGCAGGGGAGTAGTGCATGTCTTACCTAATTATCATAGAAGCGGGAACGGCGTCTCCGGGAACTGTGAAATACACAGGAAGACCATGCATCAAATTATACAGATCATGAGTCAATGGAACTAATAAGCTGAAAATAATATTTTGGGGAATCTAGAAACATCAATCAAAAGAAACTAGCTTCGTATAAATCCTTAGTTTGATACACATTGAACTCTGAGAAAATCGCCTAGGCCATGGAAACTAATCCAATCAGAAGTTGATTCAAAGATTGTAGAAGGCAAGTTAAAATGTATAAACCTATGAAAGTTAGATTCCCCTTTCAGTGGATCACTATATAATTAGAAAAATGAATTTCCAACTAATACTTCTAATAAGTTATCATTCAACAGAACTGACGTAAATTACATGGAAATAAACACTACTAACCTGCGATGACTGGAGCTACCTCTAGAGGGGCCACTTGTACTCACAAACTCATCGTCGGTCTCATCTATTCTGTACTCTGCAAAATCCACAGATGTCACTGAACCCTCATCAGAATTAGAGGTATCGTAACTCGAGCGGCGGCTTCCTCTTCTAGTATCACTGACTCTTGATCTTCTTCTGTTTCTAGCATTCCTTAAGTTATCAAATACCTGATACAAGATGCAGGAGGTCCACCAGTTACCTTCGTCTCCAGGAAAGTCCTCAAACTCATCTCCAGTTTCATCATCCCCATATTCAATCACATAGTCCCCCAAAACCACACCCCTCGGAACTTCTGAATGGATAGTGCTCAAAACATCTATGATCTCAGAGGACTGCTGAAAATTTTCCCAATCAAGTTGCCGAGCAGGATCAATTTTTGAAGGGCGAGAATGAGGATGCTCAAGCTGAGCATGTTTTCGGAGTTCCAAGTAGGTTCCTGCGAATGTACATTGATCCTCCTCACAACAACGTTTCTTCTCGTTTAAATAATCACGGACCTTATCAGCAACCACCCAGCCAGTAACTTCCCCTCTACACAAAGGGCAAGCCGGTCTGCAACTGTCTTCTGAAACCATTGGTTGGGTGTTTGCTGCAGAATTGACTTCAGAAGTTGAAGGAGGTGACACACCATAAGCATTTTTGAAACGGTCCAAACAGTTAGAGTGCAAATGGTCTGTGTCACATACAAAAGGTCGGCATCCTTTCTCATAAGATGAGCATAGGAGGAGCACACCATTGTGAGGGAAATCCAAGCATATTGGACAAGTCACATCATCCCAATTCGTATTCAACTGAACATCCTCCATGTCACAAGCAATCAGTCGGTGCCCTCTCCCATGAAAGGTTCCAAAGGCCATAAGACACTACTTACAAAGAAATCTACAAGCACAAGGAAAACATATTCCTCCTCCCAGATCAGATATGTAAATTACACCAATGAGAATTCCAAGCAATAAACTACCCAAGCTCCTACGTCAGAGCCAAATAGAATAAACCATTGATCTAGTAAAGCATGCTCGAAAGATGACTGCACATGGTAGAAGATAACAGTGATCATGAGTTAAGCCTGAAGAAAACAATAATAATGTGCTTGGGAAAAAAGCAAAAGATTAAAACTATTCATTTCCACATCAACGCTTCCACGAAGAAACATTCAAATACTCAAGAAACTTCCAATGAGTTCAATATATACTTGGGTGCAGTGTAGCATGCTAATCCATTTAGTTGCCCGGTAAATTGGAAGAACACTTGGTAGTTTGTAAAAACAAATTAAAATTTGGAACCTTTAATTAATTTCCAAAGCCCAAATCAAAGAAATAAAAGTTTGCCAATCTAACCCCGGTAAAAATGCATTGACTGAGTAAGAAGGGCTTCATTTTCAGGAAAACCAAACAACATTTAACAAAAAGCTGAGAAACTTCTCTCTCTCTCTCTCTCTCTCTTTTTTTTTTTACCCCAAAAAAAAGTACTGCAAATTAATAAAAAAAAAAAAGCAACTTAAGCCCATATTAATCTAACGATTTTAGATTTGAAATTCAACAGCTATCATCATAAAAAATAAAAGTCTAAGCTTGAGATAACATCTACCACGTATAAACACAAGCAATAAATTCCACAGTGACCAAGAAATTAATTAATCAATCAAATATCACTAATATTTTAAAAAATAAATAAACATTTTAAATCGATATTGAGTATGACGATAACAAAATTACTAACCATAGATATTGACCAAAAGCATAATCAACAAAATTGAGCAACCCCAAATTATCCGAGTTCACAAGCTAAGCACACACAAATTAAAAATTGAACATATGATTCTCAAATCAGCAATCGTGATTCGTGGGCATCAACTGAAAATGAAGAATAACCCCAAAAGGAAGGATTTCTTGGAGTCTTTTGGGATAAAATGAAAAAAAAAAGAAGAGAAGCACGTAATCGAAATTGACTTACTGTACAGAAGAAAAATCGGAGTGACTCAGGAAACCCAGAAGGATTAAAATTAAAAGCGGAGACTTTGCTTTTGCTCTGTGATTAGGTCAGTTTCGTTTCGTGGTAGGTGCGTTCTCTTTTATATTTAGTATTCGTTTTTCTTGTTTCATTTCCACTTTGAGGATAAAAATGGTAAAGTACATTTTATAATCTAATTTACGTAATTGCCCTTCTTTCTTCGACCCTATTGTATTTTGTGATTTGTGACTCGTGAGCAGCAGTGGCCTGTGACCTGTAAGCAGCTTAATAACTTTATAGTATGATTAATAACATTGTTTAGTAATTTACTGCTGCAATACTATTTATATTTGTTTAATGTAGATATATGGTCGTCGTTTTTTTTTTTTGGGTTATATTTAATGTACAGTACGTAGGTTTAAAAATATGGTTGTGCCTATGGTATTTTATAGTTTAAGTTGGTCATATTACATTGATTTCTTTTGCTATATAACAGTGCGCAATTGCGCATCACATCTTAAAAATATAATAAAACATTTTGACATGTAACAAAAATTTTCAAAATATAATAAAAATGTTATATAATGAGTAATGATACAGCCACAAACTCTTGTATAAACTTATTTTGTACAAACTGATGTAGCATGATAAGATTGGTTGAATTAAATATCACTTGGCCCACATGATTTGTTTTTATTAATTTATATTTTCATTCAACCAATGAATTAATACCACGTCAGTTTGTACAAAATAAGTTTTTACAAGAGTTTGTGACTGTATCATTACTCGTTATATAATATACTATGGATGGTAGAGTACCAAAATTAGACCTCAGACTTTAAAAGTATGACAAAAATGTCCTTTGTTTTATATAGGAAATTATAATGATGAATCAATTGGCAATGTCATTTGACATTTGCGATTTGGTTACTTGCTGGTGCGTATCGTGTCCGTCAAACCTCATTGTGATTGGATGCCCAAAAGTCCAAAGTAATACATTTTTGTACGTTTTTTTTTTTCATTTACTTGAGTTTCAAATTTGTGGAAAAAGATTTTGGGGACAAAAATTATTGCAACGAGTCCCACGTGGTCAAGTGATGGCTCCGCGCGTACTACATATGAAGTAGAAACAAAAAGTTGTTGTTAGTCAAATTTGACCGTAGAGGACTCAGCCGACTGGAGGTGAGGCTAAAAGGAATAAATAAATTTTCGTTTGGGACTCGAAAAACTTTTACAGACACATTAGTGAGTTTGCTTCCTACGAAATTCCCTCCATATTGTTACATGCTCAGATGCTCTCTTGACCGGTGGCTTCAGAAATCGACCGCCAGGAGCGGCTGCTTCACGATCTGATAATACGAGCCACGTATTAATCATTAGGCCAAGGTTCAACTATTGCTGATCCTCAATTAGATATTACGAGCCACGTATTAATCATTAGGCCAAGGTCCAACTATTGCTGATCCTCAATTATGCGGGTTACAATGCCGACAGCAATGGTTCTTCCTGATGATCGAAGGAAAGCCCTACCAAGAGCTCTGCAATTTGAGAACTCTTCCACACAGACAGGTTCCTGCAGAGCGACCTGAAAGGAAGAAACAGAAAGAGATGAAATCAACTTCTGCTGCTGCTACTGGGTTAGCAAACAAAATAGTACTGGAAGCTAGTATTTTGACTCTGATTCACCTCTACTATGGCACTTTGCTTTGCAGTAAGACAGCGAGGTGACTTCTTTGTAACCTTGCCAGTCTTTGTATCAAGTAATGACGTTATCTTTACAATTCTTGCAGCCTCCTTTGCATGGTGTATATGGCATTCCAACTGGGATAATTTCAACAACAAAATCTATATATTTTAGAAAACAAATCATCTTGAGCAACAAACTATAGGCAAGTGTTGAGTAAAACAAATGAGTACCTGAGAGCCAATTAGAATTGGTGGTGCAAAATCCAAAACGAGCACCTTCAACTCTAAGTGTGTGGCGATTGCAACTGGGAAATCAGGGTGACATAGCACGCCCCCAGACATAACACGACTTACATCAATACCTTGCAGACTCACAGCTATATTGTCTCCAGCTCTGGCAACGGAACAAGACTGAGAGTCTCGTTCTATGGAATGCACAGTGCCTACCTCTCCAGATGGCAAGACTAAAACCTGCAACACACACGTCATACTATCCAGCATAGAGCAAAATAGTTCATATATTATCTATAAAAATTCTATTATCAAGGATCTATCACAGAAACACAGGCAGGCATTCACATTCCATTCAGTGTTGAAAGCGAGTCAAAAAATTGCATACCTTCAATCCACTTCGAAGAGCTCCAGCCTCCAATTTGCCACAGGCAGACACCTGCCCGTGCTGTGATTTAAGAACGTCACATATGGGCATAAGTAGAGGCTTCGAAAATTCTCTAGGAGGAGGCCGTAAGGAATCAATTGCATCCAATAGACAGGGCCCCTTATACCTGCATCACAATTACCAATTCAAATTTATCTAATGAAAATTTATCCATAATAGCAACATTGTAATTTCTTGGAGGAAGCTATTACCCATAACAATTGTATTACTACAGAAAGATCATTATATATATATATTTTTTAAAAAAAAAAACACTCACCAAGATAACAGCCTACCATCATCAGGAGCGGTCACCAAATTTTGATTTTCTAGGGCACTTAATGGAATCCATGTCAGAGAAGCGTCCTTGAAACTACAGGAACGAAGAAAAGTTCCAAGTTGTACTTTTATTGAATCAAACCGATCTTTAGAGTATTGTACAGCATCCATTTTGTTAACTGCCACAATAAGTTGATCAACACCAAAACTTCTGATCAGTTGTGCATGCTCCCTTGTCAGCCCCTTGGCAGTGTTCATACCAACTTCAAATGAACCAACTGAAGCATCTATAACAAGAATTGCAGCATCGGATTGTGTTGCTCCAGAAATCATGTTTGGGACAAAATCCTTATGACCTGGTGAGTCTAGCACAACAACATGATAATTTTTGGAATCAAAATACGCAACAGCCACAGTCATAGTTATTCCCCGTTCCCTCTCTTCAGCACTCTCATCTAATGCCCAAGCATAAGCAAATGATCCTTTGCCCTGGTTATTACAAACAACACATCAATCTAACAAAAACAAGAACTCACGGCACAAATGCAGGCAAATATTTTACACAAAGACACAAAATCACAGTGAGGTACCTGCAATTTGGCCTCTTTTTCATATTTGTGCATTTGTTTTTGGGTTATTCGTCCAAGAAGAAACAACAGTCTACCTGAGAGAGTTGATTTTCCCGAATCAACATGGCCAACCTAAAATGACAAGAAAACAAATAAGCATTGTAGATATGGATTTAAAAAAAAAAATTAAAAGCTTTATTTCTTATGTGATAAGACTAAAATTCAGACGTAGACTTACTATTGCAAGATTTAGTTGAGTCATTCTATCTCCTTTTTTGTCTGGGAGCATCCACTTTTCAGGTTTATACTGAGTATGTGAATTTGTTTTTCTGGCACTTACATTGGTTGAATTTCCAGATTTAGCAGTCGACGACATGTTCTTCATATTACTGGTCAAATTACCAGTATGACTACTTGATTCAGTCCCATCGACTGAAGAACTAATGCTATCATCCACTGTACCGTGGTTCGAGCAATTTCCCTCATCTATAGTGCCTAGTCTATCTTTTGCCATTACTACAGAAGAGCTGGCAGAAATTCTAGAACTTGCACGTACTTCATTCTTCAAGCTATTTCTCTCATCCACGCTATCTTGCTTGTCTTTTGGCATCAACACATTTGCAATATCAGACTTTTTAGCACTGGATCTTGTATTAACAGAGCCATTTTTTTCAGAGACGCTTGAGGAAACTCTAGAAGATTTTAAGTCCAAAAAATTTCCTACAAGATAAAGCCAGTACAGAAACAAGATGAGTTTAAATCGAAAAGACAAACATTGAGAAAAATTATCTCATCAAAAATGCATTTGATCTATGGAAGTACAAATTAAATTGCATAGACATTAACAAAAAACTCAACCAAAAAAAAAGAAAAAAATAGAGTAAAGTGCTGCTAGACTGTGCCAAGATCAATGAAATCACATGCAAAGAAAACATCCTCCAATTCCCTAGTTGTCTAAAAATTGCATTAATGTACTTAGAAATTGATTTCTACAATAATTTAAGCATGTCAGTAGGATACCTTTTGAACCTGTTTTGGAGGAGTGCAATCCATTAGAAACCAAATCATCAGGTGATGGAACATCAAACTTGAAAGGGGCTGCACCATCAAGATATGTAAAGCTTGAAATTAGAATACATATATTTAAATCTACAACCAGTTTCAAGAAGCAAATAAAATTCTCCAAACATGAAACACAAAAATGTAGCACTACTCCAAGCATGATACTAAAACCAAAATTGACATTAAATTTCAATAAATTACAGATCTACGCCCTATCCTAGAACATGTGCAGACCTATATTAAATTTGGAATGGCTATGGGAACTAAAAGCCTCATGGAATTCATGAAATTTTCCTTTGGTATTCCCAAGCTTGTGGCAGTTATTGCCCTCTTCCATCAAAGAACCATCATTCTGCCGTTGAATTACTACAGCCTTTTTCGGCGTCCGTGGCGGCAATGATGCAAAAAGAGACTTGGCCATTACGGATGCTCCAGAATCTTTGCATATGCCGCCAGCTGCATGAAACAGATCTACTCTATATAAAGGAACAACCAACTAGAAAGCAAAATTGTATAACAAGTACCCTAAAAAAGATGACATAACCTTAAAAAAATGCAAGCTGACTAGTTGATGATGTTAAAAGAAAATAAAGCAAAACATAAGAGCTGATGCCCACAACCATGACTAACATGAATATTTCTTAATTTTTCTAAAGGGATGAGGATAAGGAAATGACGTTCAATCTTTACTATAATTACTAGTCCGAGTTTGGATAAATAGAAACTACGAGAGTACAAGGTCATTGACAAATACCTGTTTTCCTATTGTTATTAACCAAAGGTGTACGAAGAACTCCACATATATCACATACAGACATGCCATCTTCATTATCATAAGTGCAAATAGCACAACTCCAAACCCTGGGCTTGGAAGTTTCTTGCTTAGACTCAGATGCAGGTGTGGGTGCTTCCCCTGTTTCAACATAAGGGTCATCAAGTCAATTACATAAAGAGCATTCAAATCAGAGAGTCCTCATAGCTTTATTCGTATGACAACTACATAAAATATAAGAAGAAGAATTCTTCAACACAAATTTACAGCCATTGATAAAAGGGGCGTAAGGCTATCTTTAATTTGCAACACACAACAGCTAAAGTGCTTAATAAATACACTATTTTACTCCACTAATGGTTAACGACTACCCAGTTACTTATTGATAGCTAGTGATTCCATTCCTCAACAGTTCGGATGAATAGCGACAACACCTCAAATCCCAAACATACCCTAAGAATCTTATTTCCTATCTCAATATACGAAAACTGATTATGCGACATAGAATTCACAAATAACAACGAAAAAGGGAGTCTTGAGTGCAAAAAGGTGTTCTAACCGTTATCTTCTACATCGTAGTCGTAGTCATCATAATCTTCATACTCGTAGTAGTCGCCGTAATCATAGTCTTCGTAATTAACTTTATGAGGCATGCTCCTAGTGATCAGAATTTCAAACTCACATTTGCAATTAATAATTAAAAGGAGGACCTCAATTGAGAAAAACTCGAGCCACATACCTTGATATGTAATGAGATGAAGATCTTGTTAATGGTTAAAATATTAATCTAAAACGCGACAGCACTGACGACAAATAACTCTCGTATAAAATCGAAAATTTTGATTTCCAGAATATATCGGTTGCTGCTTTTCCCGCACGAATGTACTGCATCTATCTGCCTACCAACAGAGTGTAATACAAATAGTGAGGATTAATTCGATGGCGGCAAAATAACTTCTGATTTCATACAAAGTAGGCAGATTCTTAGATTTGGAAGAAAAAAAAATCAGGATTATTTTTCACGTGTCGGTCCGAATAAGATTTTGAGAGAAATAATCAGTTTATCAAATCCATGGACTAACCCAGTGAAACGGAAGAGACGAGAAACGAATAAATTTAAGATGCTTGCTTCTACATAGTTCTATTTTTTTTTTTTTTTTTGCCCTTTTTCTCTCTGGATTATGTAAGCTGCTAGTGCTGCAGTGACACCCCCTTTTGTTACTTAACTGGTTTAAGAAAAATAACCAATAGGGCCTTTTGTTTTAGATTTTATATATAAACCCCCCCTTTCCTGACTCCGCTTTAAATTAGTCCACGAACTGCAGTTTTTCCCCTGATAGATTTTTTCTCTTTTTTCTTGTAAGTCTAAAAGAATATGAAATTACCAGTAGATGACTCTGGATTATTTTATTTTTGTGGGAGTTCTTCTGACTTATTTTAGTGTCACATTCTCTTTAGCATTTTACATAAAACAAAATCTAAATAACGTGACACCGTCACAAAATGTTATATAGAATGATAGATAATAATATAAGTAACTGCTTAATACATGGGAGCTTGGAGACACCGTCACACCCATAAAGATTTGAGCTACACGAAACTTTACAATTACAAGAGGAGCAAATTCATTACTGTGACATACTATGCATTTATTGAACCAATTCGATAAGTATTGTTATTATACAGCAAAAACGATGAAGCTACTGAAGTTCAGGTAGCATTCAACAGTAATACAATAACGTACTATTTAGTCTATTCCCGGAAATATTTACAGAATGTGCTAACCGGCTAATCCTCAGACTGCAGGAAGGTCTTTTCTGATTTGCTATCACCTGAAGACTGAAGTGCTTTACATATACACATCTACACAATAATAAAACAATGATTTCTATCCAGCGGTTGCATCAGAAACACATTTTTGGTTGGTCAGTTGAGCATTTGAGTGAAAAATGCTCAACGATTCTGGTCAGCATGGTATAATAATCATCCAAAACAACTAAGATCGCATTCTTATGTAGCTCTTCAAAAAAGCTTCAATCATCTGTCTGACAAAACTGAGTCACTCCAGGAAAGTGCAAGATCTCGGACGACATTCGGAAAGTCTGCAAGTTGGGGGGTTAAAAACTGAGAAACAAATATAGAACAATGTAACCTGCGACTTCAAAACTCTTATTATTGATATTTTACCTCTTACAACTTCTGTAGCTAATGAAGGCATATCAATATCACTTTCGACTAGCCTGTATACATCCACAAGCTACAAAAGACAAAGAAATTTCAGCGCATTTGTAAATAGCACATAGCAACTGGATGAAATAGATAACATTCAGGTTCGCAAACCTCTTGAATGTGAAGCTTTGAATCTTCTGTGAGCGCAAGAAGCAGCTGTCGACGAATTCCTTCATCAGTGAAAAAAAGGCGAGCTCCATCTTTAATGGTGTCAGTTAGGTCCAATTTTTTTGGAACTTGCAAGCTCTTTAAATTTTGCCTGCAAAAATGGATAGTGTGAATACACGTTCTTAAAACTCTCAAGCAGATAGAAAAGAACTAAGAAAACTGGTTCTGAAATGATACAGACATGTCCTTTACTCTCAATGCAGGATTGCTGCTCATCCTCGCTACATTCTCCTTTGCAAGAGTAATAAGGTTTTCAAGCCGTTTCCATTGGAAAACGTTGTCTTTGAAAAGAACCTACGGTAGGTAGTAGGTTATTATTGAAGAAACATAGTTTAAGTAATCAATGACAAGGCAGTTAAAAATACAGTGAATTAGTATACAAAGAAGTGTCAGAAGTTATGTAATGGTTCTTTCAACTAAATAGTAAGCATTGAACTCAAAACAAATATGTTCTCCAAATATAAACTGATTGATTCACATTCTTAAAAAACTGCAAGTTTGGGGGAATATGACCTTAAACTTACCTGTATAAGGCGTTCACGGAGAGCTGGATTAGGATCTGTAAGCAGACGCTTCGCCACATATGGATAGGCAACCTAGTTATGCACAAAAGTGCAGATAAAGATCATGCATCAAGAGAGAGCCGTTGCTTGTAATTCATGAAAAAAGCAAGTGCTTAATCACAGAGATTACCATACATAATTTGTAGTAGGCGTTAAAAAACTTAAACTGTAAGAATTTTAAAACAGAGTACCATGACAAGATGTGCATTCACCTCAAGAAATTTAAAATCTGGCTTCAACGTGAAGCAGATGCCCTCTTGTGTCAGCAAAGAACGAATAACGAGAGAAAACCTCTCTGGAATTCGGATACGATAGTTGTAAACTAACTTGTTAAATTGCCCTGCAACAGAAACAGCACAACTTTTGGTTTGGGTGCCCATGACAGAAAAAATCTTTCAAAGTAGATGCAGAAAGAAAACCAACGACACAAGTAAACAACATGTAAGCACCCGTAACACTTCGGAAATTGAAATCAGCGAGTCCTTTCCCAGATGAGTTTTGCCAGATTGCTTCCAAAGCTGGAATAATAGGAGAGACATCAGTTCCCTTAGCCAAGAAGCCAAGCCTGGTAAAATCATTTGCCATCTCAGCATAGTCCTCATTCACAGCATGGACAACAGCATCGATCAAAATCTGTTTGTTTTGCTGAAGATATAAACCAGATCAAAATGGTTTAATTTGGTAAGAGGAGTATTTTCTTGTATATTTCCGAATAAGAACACACACCTATTTCAATTATCTGCCAAAGTCGCAAATAAATCTTAATAAAATTTTAACTTCTTTTAGCATTTATCTGGGAAAACAACTTACTTGACTAAGTTCAGCAACATTCCCAAAGTCCACATAAGCAATACGTCCATCACGCATAGCAAATATATTTCCAGGATGCGGATCTCCATGAAATAACCCAAATTCTAGCAGTTGCCTCAAAGCAGCACTCACTCCTACTGTTAGAAATCCACCTACATCAATTCCAGCTCTCTTTATTGCCTGAGGTACGTTGAGAAAAAGATTTTAAAAGGTGATATCTTATGATAGTGCTTGCTTTGAAAGTGATAAATGATTCAAAGTGATAAATGATTCAAATAACACCATCCATCTAAAGTATAGATGCTTAACCTGGGGGTCAGTGCAGCGAATACCATCAATCCATTCCATCACTAAAACACGTGAACCAGAAAGCTGTTTGTAAACCCGAGGAATTTTAACAGTAGGGTCATCTTTAAAGTTCTCCAGGAAGTCTTCCATATTCCGGGCTTCCTGAAAGAGTTAAAAAAAAAGAGTAACTATAGATGATTAAAAATATAGGAGACAAAAGACAAAATGAATCTAGGCAAATATGGTGAAGCCAAGGATGTAAACATTGTTTGCCAATAGTGCTCCCCTAAAATGTGGTGAACTTATAAGCACTTTATTTATGTCAAACATAAGAGCAGCTATGAAAAGTACCAGAGTGTAATCAAGCTCTTCCAAAAGCTTTTCACCAAATTCATCAACTATGAGCTCGGCATTGCAACCAAGTTTCTGTAGACTGATTCCATTTAAGAATGAAGCAAGAGTTCTGAAAAGAAAAAGATCTCGGTAGATTATAGGCTCTATCTCAGGCCTTTGCACCTGTAAGCATATGAAACCTGTTAATTCTTTCACAAAACTTTCACAATTTGAAGCAGGCAAGAGGAATATCTCCTCACACAAGATATCTACAATACTGAAATAAAAAACTGAATTTTGCTTGGCAGAAAATATAGTATTAACTTGAGGCAAAGGTTGCAGAGGAGGAATAGTAGAACATGGCTACTGCATTCCAAGGATTTCAGACACCAATGAAGGGAGTTTTCGATAATTCTCTATCATATAATTTATGTTAATTAAGCAAAACTGGAAAACATTCGTGAGAGGGAAGGATGCATTCAAGAATGTGTTAATTGCGAACCTATGGAACACAGTAGACAGACCGGCAGATGAACATCATACAACCTTAATAGCAACGTCCTCCCCTGTTTCACGCAGGGTGGCTCGGTAAACTTGACCCAGACTTGCAGCCGCTATTGTCTGTGAAGAAATTTTGCTGAAGACAGCTTCCAGAGGTCGACCCAATTCCTCTTCTATAATGTTAAAAGCAACCTATCAAACCAGTCACTGCTTAGGCAAAAATATTCTGTTCCACTGCAATCGAAAATTGCTTAAAAGATGCTCATAGATAGCTGTTATCCATTGTCATAGTATGTTTTACCTGATTTGGAAAAGAGGGGACATCATCCTGAAGAATGCAGAGTTCATTCATATAATCTTCTCTTATAATATCAGGCCTGTTTGCAAGCACCTGCAGCACAAGCCGATCACTCATTCAATATGTAAAACCAAGGACCAGAGGGGAATGTCCTAACTAATACTCATATCCATCCCTTTGTAATGGCTCAAACATTTCAAAACATATCTGTAGTCAAAAAATGAAAATTCTGAAAGGTAAAGACAAACCTGCCCAGCTTTGATAAAGGAAGGCCCCAAATTACACAAGAGATTCCGAAGTTGGCGAGCACGATCAGGAACAACCTCTTTGTCTCTTCCAACCAAACAATCATACATCAAATTAGACCAATACAATCCCAAACTCCATACTATCTCCACTCCACGTGACATTAGAGAAATTACAGCCCCTCTGGATTCCAATACCTTGTTCCTCACCTAATTATCAACAACAACACAATCAAATTCAAGCCAAAAAAAGAAAAGCCAAGATACAAGATTGTGCTGAAAGCACTTTTAAATAGTAAAATGTTCTTTTTATGCTGTGGAGTACAGTTTGAAGGAAAGTGTTTATAATGACATGTATAGAGTGAAACATTTTGCCGTTGATTTTCCAGAAAGATATGGTGAAGTCAGTCAAGTGCTGTTGAAGAAGCTATAGATATCTGCTTTTTCAGAAAGTGGTTAACTATGAAGCAATTCTTTTTACAGAAAGCACTCCCCAACACACGCAGAATATCATATATCTGTATCCCGACACTTTAATCCTCGACAAAGAATATGTCAGCACAGGTCAAAAAATATGCAATTACAGTACAAACCACAAAAAGCTTATGTGGTGAAGAAAGCACTTGAATGAAGTGCTTTATGAGAAGCTCTTGATATGAAGCCCAGTTGTCAACAGAAAACTTGACTACGTAAGCCAAAATTTTCATAACTCGTAACGAAACTAACAGCCAAGTTTACAGAAGGCGAACATCGAATATCAAGAATACAAGATAAATAAATAAAAATAATTACAGGACACTAAATCTAATCGTACTGTTTCAGGCGTGTACTTGCGAAACGGCACGCAAACGCCGCGTTCGATGTCTAATTGCTCCATCGCTTTACTGGATTTCACTAATTCCAACGATCTCTTATCCGCTGGCGCCGTCGTTACACCGTTAACTGAAGCATCACTCGCCGAGATTGAAGTTGAGAATCTCTCGCTTCTCTGTGGCGCCGTTGATAACCGAAACGAAGATTCCTTGGAGGTGGAAAATACATTTCTGCACTTGTTCGTTTGGCGATGCTTGTTTGTAGAGAAAACGAGTGAGTTTATGCAATTCGGATTAATCAAATCCATGGTTGATAAGACGGAGCGAGCGAGTGATTTTGGTGAGAAACGAAAGTACCAAGGGCCAGGTCGTTGCAATACAGAGATGAGAAGAATATTTGAAAATGCCGTTAAATGAAGTGAAAATGAGGCAGCCACAGAAGTGTGTTTTTAACGTGACGCTAGTTCTTTTCTAGATAAATTCAAGGGAAATACGCAAATGGAACGCGATAAGTGAGGCAAGAGAAAGTGATCTGTCATCAATTTTTTGGTCTTTTTCTGGGAGCACGGAATGAACCAACCAATTTTGTGATCTCGCCGCTCGCGTGGGACGTGGCTCCGAAAGGAAAAAGTTTTCTTTTCTCAACGGATTTTAGAAATGAAATAAGTTTTATCCCAACTTTATTATTTTATTTTATTTTATTTTTTCTAAATCCTTCTTTTGTTAGATTATGTTACCATATATGCTGCAGCCTAGCACACCTGATGATTGAATTCTTCCACTCATTTCACAACTGAGATAATTCACACTGATAATATTACATTACGCAATGACAAATATGTACTGTTTTCCACTTAGCCTTTCATTGAAAACTTCTTGTAAGTATAGTTTTCATAAGATCGTTAAAATTGTTCTAGATATTTCCAAATTCATTTTTTGATTATATGAATATTATTCAATATTACAACTCATATTACATGAGAGTGTAATTAATATTTACAAATCAAATTATTACTGGAACAATAGTACATTAATATCATATGAAACATTGCTTATATTTTAACTCTACTAATAATCGAGAGATATCTACATTAATATCATATGAAACACTGCTTAAATTTTAACCCTACTAATAATCGAGGGATATCTACTTAATATTATATGAAACACTACCTAAATTTTAACCCTACTAATAATCGAGGGATGTTTACTCTGCGAAGACCAATCTCCACTCAAATTTGAAAAAGCAATTAAATCCCCATATTACTATACGGAGTGAGAGCTTGAGTTCTAACCACTTAGGCAAAGGCCGAGTGACTATTTCCAAATTCATTTTGAGTTCATAACAAATATTCTATCAATTGTTATAATCATATACCACCTAAACCATTTGGCTAGGTGGTAAAGAGTCATTCCTCTGCCATGGAGAGATGGGTGGAGGCCTTTGTAGGAATAATCTTTCTTTACAACTATTGAATAGTATGTCTGAAGTAGATTTTATTTGTATTATAGTAAAATTTCTCTATAGTTATAATATTAAGACCAAACTACTTTTATTTTATGAATATGTAGCTATAAAAATTATTATTTTAATTTAATTACGATTGGTACAAGTGATATAGAGGTAAAGTATGCACTTCATTACTAATTAATTAATGAATAAATTATAAATATGCTAGTTTCCATAAGAACGTGTACATGTTGGCAAGTGATTACATACTCACAAGTTAAAAAATGTGCCAGTGACTAAATAATAAATTATTGTCCCATGCTCTCTATATAGTATCAGTATAGAGAATTTTATAGTATTTATAAATCTTTTATTTATACTGACCAACAAAATCATGAAAGGCTGAAAAGATAGAGGAACACCAAGTTTCTGAAAGTCCGAAATATTATTATTAAAAGTCTGAATGACAAAACTAGAGTTTTGAAACTCTTTTATACTTACTCTAACTGACGAGAATTTACTAAAATATATAAACCCCAAGTTATTATTACTTAATAAAATTCTACTAATAGAAAAAAAAAAGAGAAAAAAGAGCAATAAAATTTGGTATCTAGATAAAAAAAAATTAAAAAAAAATACACTCAAATATAATATCTAAACGAAAAAAGGGATAAAAATATTGAAATCAGTAAGAAAAATAAGAAAATAACTAAACCTACAAAATAATCATTAAAGAAATAAAATTTCCACTGAAAGCACATGTTTGAATACAGCATAACAGTATTAGATTAGGTTAATTTGGTCGCAAATTTTGAGATGAAATATTATACACTAAGAGCAAACACTTGTTACTCAAATTATGATCTCGAAAAAGTACATTACTCAACCTACACAACCATCCTCCATCTTATACTTTGGCAGACATGACTTTAGAATATTGATAGACCTTAATATATTTATCATTTACAGGTACGCAACTATGCATTAATGCATTGAGAGGAGGACATTAGGATAGACCAAAGAAACAAAAAATAATAATAATTCTGTCATCACACCTAACAGCACATGAATCAAAAACTGAAAATTATTATTTTTTATTTATTTATATTATAGATGGAGAGAGATAAGAGCTCCCTCCCCAAGGATTGAGAATGAAAAGAAATTTGTGTTATAGAGGATTTAGTTTTAGATAGAGAGAAACAAGTGAAAGGCATTGATTTAATACAGCCTATAAACTTAATAAAACCAATATCTATATTTTAAACAAAGTTAGAAATTCTTTAAAATAGAATATAAGAGTAATATTTAATCTTTCAAATGATTCCATTATTATTGACGTGGTGTTGAACAATAAAAGAATAATATTAAAATCTTCAAATGATTCTATTTTAAGTGACGCGATATTCATTAATAAGAGAATGTTATAGTTAAATAATAATTTCAGTTAATAAATAAATTTATCATTTGATAAATGAATGATACATTATCATTTATTTGTACTTGAGATAATTTCTGGTAAAATTACTTGGTAAGTATTGAATTATTGTTATAATAAATTATCATTTAAGTAGAGAAAATAGTCAGTTGTAATCATATTATTTTCTCATGCTAATATTGAATTCGAACCGGTCCGACTCGGGTGGTCTGAAACATCAGTATCGCCCGGTCCAAGTCGCAAAGAACCGAAACTGATGCGGTTAAGATCCGCATCCGGATCCAGATTTGATTAGAGTAGGATCTACTTCGCACGCGGGAAATAAGCAAAGAACACTGGCGGGAAACCCTAAAATAAATCTCGTCTACGCGCAAAAGCTCTACAAGGATCAAATTTGCACTTGCAACTGTCAATTCTTTAATTTTAAGCTCCAGGGTTTTCAGAGATGTTTTCGAGTAGCCAATTCGACGCCAGCAATGCATTTTCCGGCGGCGGATTCATGCCTTCTCAGCCGCCTCAGTCCGCCGATTATCCTTCTTCTACGGCAAGAGTAAGTCATTTCCCTCAAATTTTGCGTCTATAATTTCTGTTTGTTTCGACTAAATTAGTTATCTCTGTTCGCTTAGCGTTTTGAACCTTGGAAAATTTTAATAATGAGAAAGGTAGCTAGTTAGTTAGCTTTTTCGTATCTTACTATTTATTTTAGGGTTTCTTTTTCTTTGTTTGATTGTTACTCTGATGGGCTCTGTTGATGAAATCTCATTAATTTTACTTATTTCTGGCGGTTAATAGTTATTTATCTTTAAACTTGCCAAAGCATAATCATTGTTTCTTTTGGTATGTTTTCTGATGTCAATAACTGTTTCTTTGCGCACAGAGTCGTGATTCTCAAGGGTTAGTACCAGTGACAGTGAAGATGATAAGTGAAGCTTCCCACTCTGGTGATGATAAATCGAATTTTATGATCAATGGTTTGGAGATTACTAATGTAATAATCCTCAATGCACCCCCTTAATTTCTTTTGTTTAGACAAAACAGTTACTGAATTTGTGTGTTATTTTGGAAGTGCTTGAGGAAAAGGCCTATCATCAAATCATAGATAAATTGTGGGATTGTCTTTTATGTATTTGCTTGATGTTATTGTTTTGTATATTGGGTTGCTTCAGGTTACATTGGTTGGGCTGGTGTATAACAAAGAAGAAAGAGCTTCTGATGTTAATTTCACTCTAGACGATGGAACCGGGAGAGTTGTATGTAAAAGATGGTAGTATTTTGCTCCCAATTGTGAATCTAATCAATAAACATTTATCTTGCGTAGTTGGAAAATTTTAAATTGCTGCATTTCCTCTTGGAGTTTAAGTAAATACATAGATCAGACAATGCCAATATATTGGCCTTAATCAATTTATACTCTTCAAATCATGTGTGTTTAATTTTAATGCACTTTTTAATGCATTGGATAGGGCAAGTGAGGTTTTTGACACCAGGGAAATGGAGGCCATACAGTGAGCTCTAAATTCTTCATGTTACAAGCCTTTATTATTATTTTTATCTTCTGCAATGATATGCTTTAACATCCAAATTTCATCTTTATTTTCTCTATCTTGGAAATAGAGATGGAATGTACGTACGTCTCATTGGGAACTTGAAAAGCTTTCAAGGGAAAAAACAGATTGTTGCCTTCTCTGTGAGGTATGAATATAAAAATATTTGGCTTTCTGCATGTGGTGGTTGAGGAATTGTTTAATCAACCTATCATTTATGTGTTTGGATTTTCTTTTATTTGTTTGCTTTTAAATGTTTTCAATGTTCTTTGTGTTTCAGCTTCTTTATGACCTCTCGTACACTCAAGTCATCTGATAAATTGCCTCAATCATTTGGCAGTAATACTTCTGTGAAATTTAATGTCATTTGATGCTGGGAGGTGTTTTTAACTTTCCTGGAAATTGGAACTTGAAGTTTCTCATTGATTTATTTTTAAATATGGAAACCTCATTTTTGCAAAGAATATATCCCTGACAATTTTTGTAATAGATATGATAATTTTAAATTACAAAAGAAACTAAAGAAATGTTGTAAGATTCCTAGAACAAAGAGAAATCATTTCTGGGCGACTGTACTTTTAGCTGCCGTGATGGATCCCCTTTTTTCTGAATCACTCTTTTGCTCATGCAAGCTAGATGATATTTTATGTAATTGATGGATCACTCTATACAAAGGCAAAATGATTTAGTAGTTAGCATGTAAAATCTGATAACCTTTGACATCTTGGTTTTTCCTGTTTTTTCAGGCCAGTGACAAACTTTGATGAGGTTACTTGCCACTATATTGAATGCATATACTTTCACTTGCAAAATTCCAAGTCACAGGTATTTGTGAGTGGAACTGAGAAAAAATTCTCCTCAAAGCGATATTTGCATTCTATCCTTAGGATGAATATATATGATGCCTCTGCATTTTGTTTTGAATTGATTGTGTATTACTCTAAATCTAATTGAAGGTACAAGGTTTTCCTTCATCTCAGCCTCAGATGGTCGATTCATCACTGAACACTTCTGCCCGAACCGGTTTAAGTGGATATCAGACAGCCCCAACTAATGTGTGTTAAACAATCACAGAAAGTTTCCGTTTCATTGTCATTTACATCTATATATTTTGTAAAGTTCTAATTTTTTTGTGCAGCTCTCTTCACAATTTGGCGTTGACGGACTGAAGGATTGTGACCAAATGATCCTTGACTATCTGCAGCAACCATCCAGCAGGTCAGTCATATGCCAAAATTCTACCATGTGCCTTTAGCTAGTGTTGCTGTGTTGTGTCTAGGTTTGTTTCTTATTCATTCTAATTGCACCCCGTTTTTAGTTATTCCCTTTTTGTTGTCGCTAGGCTTGCACTGTTATTACTCTAACATCTAGTTTTTAGCTGCCTGGTCTAGTGATTTGATCAATGACTCGTCATCTTTTTTTTTCCTTCCAAATTACACTCAGTATATATTTCTCTTAATGCCACTTCATAGAGCTTTCTTATCTCAAAAAGAGGAAAGAAAGGTCACTTTACTGAGTTCAGGAATTGGTTCTTCTTTGCAGTGAACGGGAAAGGGGAGTACACGTAAATGAACTTTCTGAGCAGCTGAAAATACCCCAAAAGAAGATCATGTAATCTCTCTCTCTCTCTCTCTCTCTCTCTCTACGTATCTATCTGATTATCTATCATGTAGATACATAGAGAGTTATGTACGGAAGTGAGTTATGTACTAATTTCTTCTATCTACTTTGTACATCAGGGATTCAATTGCATCTCTTGAAAATGAAGGCTTGATCTACTCCACTATTGATGAGTTTCACTACAAGTTCGCCAGAGGTTGACTCAAGTTTCTTGCTGGTGGATGACGTGCTGTTTCCTGTTATTGCCATTGATTTCAGTTTTAAAGTATACTGTATATATTTGTTTGGATTGTTGAGATTATTGTCTCAATGTAAGGGATTGAACTTCTAGTTTGATTGAAACTTACATTTGGTATTAGGTAGTTTATGTACTGAAAGTAGTAACAAATGTATGTCCCGGTTGATTATTAAACTGTGACTGGTGCCCTATGTTTGGTAGTTTCTTTTCAAAGAACAAACAGCTAGCCCGGCATGTAGATTGCTGGCGATGTATTCATGGAAGAATGTCAACCATAGAGATTATATTTAGAGTGCTTTTGAGATTAAGGTTGGATACTCAAACATTTGGTAAATACTAACTGTTGAAATTTGAAAGTTATATTAATATGATTATTCAATTGTATGACAGAAAATTTATTATATATTTTATAATTTTGTTAAAATTATTATTTAAAACTTATATTTATTATATATTATTAATTTTTATTTTATATTTGTAGTTTTTTTTTTCCACTGCAGTTGCAGTTTAAAAATTACAAAACTTCAATCACCAATAAGACTTTAGAGGTTCAAGATTTTGTGTTAAACGTTACTTTTAGAGGACAAATATTAATATTATGAGACGGGTGGTAAATATTCATGCTATTACTCAAGATTAATTGAAAAATAGCTTTTTGACCCTTAAAAGGAAAACATACAACACCAAGGACTGGTTTGACATTGTTTTTAAGTGGTACAAAAGTGATTTTTAAAAAATTAAAAGTTATTTTAGTGATCAATTTTTTTTAAAAAATTATTTTTAGCAAAATTATTTCATTTTACAGTAGATTTGAGAAAAGGGAATGAGTTGTTTTTTTAAAATTTAATTTTGAGAATCACTTTTATTTTTAATACAACTTCACAATGTATTTTCATATGTATTACAAAAATTGATAATTATCTTTATTAACTAAGAAATAAAACCGGTAACTTTAAACTTTAAAGAGATTATTATTATTATTATTATTATTATTATTATTATTATTATTACTACTACTACTAACTACATAGAGATAACAAAATAAAAATAAAAATAAAAATATAAAATATTTATTTTAGTTATTAATTATTATATGTGCACAATAAAAATATTATATATATATATATATGTTTATAAATATTTAAATAAATTCTACTTAAAGTTATGTTCCACTCAATAATTTATATTCCTACAATAAATTAATAATAGGATTTGCTAAATATATACGATTGTTTTTAAAATTCATAGAATTTTTTAAAATGAATTTTATTAAATGTTTAACTAATTTTTCTAATAATTGATTATTTTTATAATAAAACGAACAACAATTATTATAAAATATTATAATATTACCAAATTGACCCTTAAATTAGTGATACTAATATAAGTAGAGAATATCAATATTTTGGATCATTTTTTTTTAAATTAGACTAATAATTGATACTACCCTCTGGACTAAAGGGAAATTTACCCATTGTATCAAATTCAAATAGATGTTCGACGAGTCGATCAGTTCTATTATTCCCATTTGATTTAAAATTCTATTAAATGAAATATTTAACTACGTTATTTATTTGCATATCAAATTTGAATCTATTCGTACGATGTAGAGAATAGATTGTAAGATTTAACTCAGTATAAGCCACGTGGGTTCTCGAAGGTCTGGGCTTGTTCGTTTTAAAACAAGGAATTGGCGCGTATCCCGTCTTATTTAGGCAGTCTACTTACAGTCGTGTAGACAAACGTAAACTCTCAAGTCTCAATTGACATTATCAAAGACGAGGTGCTGTAATCGTCACGACTGCTATGTGAAAAGAGAAAAGAAGGCTGTGGTTATTATTATTTTCAATAAAAGTTAATAATATATGGTACATATAATTTTTTTTAAATGATAATTTTGGCATAAATTGTAAAGATATCATAGAATTTTCATCATACAAGTGTAAAATAAAATCAATTTAACTTCCAAATAATAACTGTAAGTGTTTACCAATTTATTTAAGTATTGTACCTTTTTAAGTTGTAAAACCACAATACCAAACACGGCCTAAAGTGTACATTAAAACGATGTCAAAATAATCTTCCTTTCGCATCATCATTTCTACTAATTTTGTACTTGGTTTAAGGTGCGTAAATATTAAGATGAAAAAATGGTGTTTATTTGCAATCCTAAAAATTTAGTTGAATGATTTTTAAGTAGTTTTATTTGACTGGTTACATGAGTTTGAATGTTGGGAGAATAAATTATTAAAAAAGTTGTTTTACACTATTTCCCACTATTATCTCCAAATAATTAAAAAAAAAAAACCACTTATATGTGTAATGTCCATATTGCAAATGTCGGCGAGAGGCCTTTTCTCTTGTAACAAAAGAATACTTCCATCTTCACATTAGATCAAGATCAAGAATTCGAAAATGATATTCATTATTATTTTTGTTTGGATGTATGCATTATTGTTTTGTTTCTATCAATAATCAATTAGTGGATTTTTTTAAAAAGACAAGTCAGATGTAAGATGAATAGAGAATCTAAATTCGATGAAACAACATAGTCTTCTTTTTATCAAAACACCAATAACTCATAAAAGAATCTATTATTGAAAATGATTATATAGAGAGGAAAAAAGAATATTTCCATCTTCACTTTAAATCAAGATTTAAGAATTCAAAAATGATATTCATTATTATTTTTGTTTTAGATGTATGCATTATTATTCTTATTTTACCAAGAATCAATAGTAGATTTTAAAAAGACAAATCAGATGTAAGATAAATAAATAATCTAAATTTAATAAAGTAACGCAGTCTTATTTGAATTTGATGGCCTCCCTTAATTTATCATGGCTCTTATGTGCTAAACATGAGAATTTGGATTTGCTAAAAGCTATTATGCGCATGTGGAATAATCATAGTACGAAAAACTTTCGACTCATAAGAATCAGAACAAAGGTTGATAAGAATCAAGAAAAATCAAAATCAACGTGCTAAATCAAGCAAAGATTAGCCAAATCTCCTTATTATAAATGTATTTCGAGAATCATATCGCAGAATCATGGCACAATTCCGTTCATTTGGCTTTTAATTTTCACATCTAAGTACTAGTGACTATACAAAGTAGTAAAGTTTTGGATGTATGCATTATCATTTTTTTTTTTTTACCAATAATCAATAGGTAGAATTTAAAAAGACAAGTCAAACGCAGGATGAGTAGAGAATTTGAATTTGACGAAGTAACACAGTTTTCTTTCAATCAAAACTCCTATAACTCATAAAAGATTCTAATATTGAAGATGATTGTATAGATGGTATTGTTACTTAAAAAGTATTTCAAAGGGAGGAAATTAATCTTTAATCTAATTCAGACCATAATGGGCCGGCATTAGGAGTTATGGGCCTCTTCTTTTTCAGAAGAACAAGGGCTTGGCCCTACAACAAATCGTATTTGTTTCGTTTAGCGCGTGCATGTAAAATCTGGCCGGATATGTAGCGCATGTATGATGTTTCATCAATGTTCCGGCGATAAAATCGCTTGCTTATGATGCAAAGAGGAGAATAGATCTTTCAATTGCTTTGTTGATTTTTGGTTTGTGTAAGCAACCCTGGCTACACCTACACGTATAAAGTTGAGGTATGTGGATAAGATGTAAAAGTTTGTTAGTATATTATTATTATTATTTTTATTTTGGGTTACTCAGTAACATGATATCTTCATTTTCTATTAGGATTAGGATCCGTTTTGGCAACTCCAAGCTAGATTCACTTCAGAATCTGTCGAAATTACCAAACTCGCCTTATGGTTCTTTTCCTTTTAATTTCATATTTCATTTTCTATATATATAAACTGAGGTGATATACACACGCGCACACACACACACACTCGCATAAAAATACAATTATTAATTAGGCATGCATGCACTCTTTAATTTACTCTAAAAGCTTAGTTTGTAGGATTAGGATTATCTTTTGATCTGATCATGTCTTGATCAAATAATTTAATTGATGATTGATTATTAATAAATAAATAAAAATAATAAAAGAAGTTAAGTTTTACCTATATACTACCACTAAAAGACACACATGTCATAAGGTCTTTAAAAGTTCAGTAGAGCTCAAATCATGAGAGGATCTTATTCCTAATTTGTACGAAAGCAATACAACTAATTATCTTCCACAGTTATTTATTGGAAAATAAAGTTTAACATTAATAGCAAATAACTTTTACTTAGCAGTTAATACTGCTAAACATTCGTTAACTTTCTCTTACAACAACAACTAATTATGTTCCTGAGCTGTGGCTTAGAAGCTTGCTCACAGTACCACCACCACCACCAAAGGAGCCTAAGACCTCTCTCAAACCCAGCTATTGCTAGCACATGTCACCCGCCAATCAAGATTTACGATTTGATATATATTAGTAAGATCAAATCGTATATTTTGTTTGCGATTTTGCTTCCATCCGTACCTAATAATTAGCAGACATAATTATCTGGATTCTGTCAACTCTTGCTTTCATATGCAAACTAGTCGTGCGATGCGGTCACATGGCCAACACCTTTAGGTATTCTTTTAGGTGTTTGAAAGCTGAAGAAAACGACTTACATTTTGCTTTCTTCGTACAGTACAAGCCACGTGTAGCACCCACTCTTGATCAGCTCCAAAAAGATTGGTGATTTGACGCATCCCGTGCGGACACGTGTCAGATCATTGTTGGGTTGTCATTATTGGCTGTCACCATGGACTTCACGTGAAGCACCATTTGCTCCCTTCCTTTGTGTGGTCATTTTGAAAATTAGAATCGTCCCAATCAATTTAAAGCGAATGACAGGTGTGCATATTACAAATTGGGACCTGCCTTTGGTACAGATTCTGTAACAAACATCTCCCGTCATCCCACCATCCGATCTTCTATTGTTTAGTTTCTCACTCCACATCCAACGGCTGATGCTGCAGTCTGTAGCTTACAGATTCTGCAAGCTGGTCAAGTCCTTGCATGATTGGATAAAGGCCCTTGTCTCTTCATCTCATAAGTTATGATTGGATATATGATTTAGTGGTACAATGTTTTAGTCATTGTCTTGCAAAATATATGGATAAAATTTAGTCATTAATTACATCATACAGAGCTGCTTTTTGAAATCATTATTAGCTTGTGATAGTGTTACTCAGCGCATTACCCTTTATTTTTATTTTTCCATCTTGGGCATTTTGAACTCAATAGTGATGAACTTGTAGACGTCTACAGTGATATAATTAACAGCTTCATGATAATCATGATTGTCACCATAATGACTAATAATAATTGGATCTTGATAAACGTAACTGTCGTCACCAAGTTCCCTGGCATCATTAGATTATTACATGTATATAAAAATGAAACAACGTCATGCGACATTCATTAACTTAATTACAAAACATTACATAAGCTAACACAAACACCAGTTTCCACTTTATTTATAGTAAACAAGGAAACCTGCTACAGAAATCTGAACCCTAGCTAGTAGAAACTATGCATGCACACCTAACAATGCCTAAAAAAGAAGAGAAAGAGAGAGAGAGAAAAAAACCCACAAAAGAGAAAATGATCACATGAGAGCAAACACTTAAATGCATGAGAGTAGATGCAGAGATGATCGTATAGATCGACTACAATAATGCTTAAAAAAGAAGAGAAAGAGAGAGAGAGAAAAAAACCCACAAAAGAGAAAATGATCACATGAGAGCAAACACTTAAATGCATGAGAGTAGACGCAGAGATGATCGTATAGATCGACTACAATAATGCCTAAAAAAGAAGAGAGAGAGAGAGAGAAACCCACAAAAGAGAAAATGATCACATGAGAGCAAACACTTAAATGCATGAGAGTAGATGCAAAGATGATCGTATAGATCGACTATGAAGTTTACATATCCCGAACGTGGAAGACATTGGGATTTTTAATGACAATATCATACATGTAAACTGAGTTGAACTTGGAGAAGTCTCTAGGGAGAGAGATTAGATCAATGGAAGAATGTTTGTGGAATTGGAAAAGGTCAGGATCACCGCCGTAGTACCTCTCCCATCCTAAGCCTGTCAATATTTGTTCAAGTGAAGAATATGAAGACACAACTTCCCCTGTTGGTAAGTGCACCAAAACTTTTCTTCTCGAAGAGCTGCTGCCTTGTGATTCAGCTTGAGGGTTTTCGATAAGGCGAATTACCCCATTAGTGTTAAATACCCAAACACCAGAATTGTTGTTTTTGGTGAACTATATGATGAGTTGCGGGTTTTGTAATGAGAAATTGAAGAAAGAAAAAAGTGATTGGTTCTCTTGGTGAAGGAAGAGGCTAATAGGGGTATATATATATATATATATACGTTTGTGTGTTAAACGGACATATAAAAACAAGAAGAAAATACTCTCACGAGGGATAATAAAGAAATTTTGATGATGGGCATGTTTAGCTTTTATAGAGAATCTAGATACTGTGGGACCTAAGTGGTTTAAATATAAGAGTACATGGATGCCCCTAGGGTGTAATTTAGGGCACATGTACCATCGATGGGGGTGTGGGTTTAGGAGAATCTTTATGTTGTGTGTAGGCTTTCCTTAGCTTTATAATTAGAATATGGAACCTTGGGACACTTAGCAATTAAAAGTCAATCAAAAAAAGATTTTTTTGAAAGGCACCACTTAGATCACGAGATGTCCACGTGAAGAGAGTGTTGAAGATTTGTCGTGTAGCAGTGGGTTTGGTGATTGAAAGCTGCATTTGTTGGTTACTCATCATTGGGAAAGAAATGTTGTAACCTTATAGAAGAAATAAAGGTACTTCTAGTCCTTTTGTTGTTGGCTTTGCTGGTTCATAATAAAGAGATTTGGATTAATGGCTGCCGGCCAGAAAATTTTATACTATAACGTATAACTATTGATATCACTAATTATACGTTTGGAATATATACCTCTAATGAACCATCATAAAAATATGAGTGCCTATGTATATATATAGTCATTCTGTAGTAAGAATATTTTGAAATTAACTAAGTGAAGATATCATCACTAGATAATGACTCTCTCTCTCTCTCTCTCTCTATATATATATATAATTTAGAATATATCAGAGGTATCATGTTAGTCATATAAAAAATAAATAATGTTATTATTTATGTGTATTAATTTTTAAAAAACCATAAATACAAGTAATAATTATATTAAATTCAATTACACATATCATACATACATCGATTAGCTGTATTATTTCTGATGTATTCTAAAATTCTATTAACAATCCTACTTAATTTGGTCAATGTCAAGAAAACATCATTTCCTATGATAATTAAAGTCTTATTTACATTTGTATCTACAAATTATTATTACATTAATTTCTTAATTTAAGGTTCTAATCATTCACCACTTAGGTCATTCGTTTGGTCGTAAAAACTTCTCTTTTTTTGTTCTTTTTTCTGTTAAATGCTTAGAAGTTTTTGGACTTATCTTTATTACGCATAAATTTTTTAACTGTGCTCAAGAGTGTACCCTTGGTCTCTAATCATTTTTTTTTTTGAGACTGATTAATCATCAGATTACTGCATTACACAGATATTTACAACAACTGCTTATTGTAGCAGAGGTATTACACTGATATTTACAATCAGATATACATGATTGGGACTTACATTATTACAATGAATTCTATGAAGTACATGCCCAATACAAATAACCCCTCACAGGAGAGGATGTCCATACTCCACTTGCATTTCGCAAGGGAGAAGGATATAAAGAACATTTAGCCCCCACAATGCTTTTGTGGGGGCTAGAACCGCTGCCCTCACAAGCAGCAGCCCACCACTTCGGCCAAGGCCGAAGTGGCGGTCTCTAATCATTTAGATAATGAAACTTTGGTCGTGATTGTTCTGCTTTAGAACGCTCTTTATTGCAAATTCTTTTAGCCTTAAAAAGGTTCTGCATTTGCGACGGTGGAAACGTTGTTATCTGCATTGTTTAAAATCTATTCTGATGATCGCATTACTTTATTGACTTAATTATTATTCATTATTAATTTAGAAAAAAAAATCTTTCTATGATAAACTCAATGTGTAAAACCCAAAATTAATCTTACAATTAAAATGACAATATAAAAAAGAAAATTGATTTAATGAGTGATTTAACTATTTTCTTTTCTAGGTTTCCGTAAGTTAATATAACTTACAATAAAATAATATTGACTCACTGACTCAATTGATTCTACTGTGTTGCTATTTATCTTTACATTGAAAATATGATTGTAAATTACAATAAATAAAAGTTAAAAGAATCTTTATTTTCTAATAATTTTAGTCGTGATTAGACTTTTAAAAAGATCTTTATTTTTGTAATAAATTTGTGATTAGACTTTTCAACAATCATTTCAGAACCACGAAAGCTTAATCACAAAATCTTGATATGATATCTTTGTCAATTCAAGAAATGGAGTGATAAAAGTACCCCCGCTAATAAAGGACCACTTGGATAGCCTATGGTTATCAAATTATTTATCCCTCCTGTTACTCATTTTACTGCATAAATTTTATAAACCAACGTTGCTCACATGGCATCACATGGGCTTCATGGTCCTCCACCAACAAGAGTCGCGACCATCGCTCATACGGACTTGTCAAATCTATCAGTAGCATGAACTTCTTGTCGCTAGATGTTTGCCAAAAATACTTTTTAGAAGATGTCATGTTGCTCTATTTTTTTTTTTTGTAATTACTTTTAAAATTCCAAATATTATCTACCTCTAATTCACCCTCACATTTAATGCTATCTGTAAACCGTTCTTATGATGCAAAATGTCATAATATTTCCGTTACATACATCACAAACAAAATATATCTACAGAAAGTTTGCATGTTGATGAAGGCTAGCCATGAAACTCCCCAACCTAGAGTTCCATCCAAGGAAGCGGGGGCTGCGGGAACTGTGGAATTTTCTACTGGTCCCCTGCCAACTATATGGACCGATGGGGCTTATCAGCCTTGATTGTTATAAATTTATGATGGTCATGGCTGGACCAATAAAATGAGGTTTATCTAGGCTATCGATACTAATAGTACTATTAATATAATGATTATAAAATTGATATAGAAAGTTTTATATTCGAATTAATGAAGCATTATGAGCTTCAACTAGCTAGTAATAAAATCTTGTGAGATGATTAAAAAGGCTCCGAGGTTGCAGATGGAAATAAATTGCATTCAATTTATATACTAAAAAACAAAAATGAAAATGAGAAAGAGAACTTATAGTTGATTCGTAGGCTTTAATTACTGATAATTACAATTTACTAAGTGGTCCATTCAAAACTTAGTCGTAAAGTTGAAGGGCGATCGGATTCGATACAGTGCATGCATGCCCTCGTGTTGGGTAATGCAACATTGTGCACGCCTTTACGCATTCAAAGCCACGACCATTTGCTTCTCCATGTTTCTCTTTAAGAAAGCCACAAGGTCCTAAACGAAACAGACTGATCATTCCCCCCCATTATTCTGGAAATCTCAAGCGGTGACAATTTTTCTTTTTTGCTATTTGATTATCTGATTTTTGTCCATTGAGGATTTGACACCAGCTGCCACATCTTCCCTCTTTATGTTTGTGGATAAAAAGCTTATTATATTTGTCGACTTTATGGTTCCAAGCACAGCTATCTCATTTAAATCAAGTGGATATTGTTTGTTATCGTCCTTTAAATATATATTTATATCTCTTTAGTAATGTATTACACAAACTAAATTGGTTTAAGCGTATTCATGGCAAACTTAACTAGCCCAGGGACTCTCTAATAATTTGATAAGATCACATTATTTTTCACATTACATTTCCTTCACATTGAAGGCACTTTCAGTTTGGAAAAGCTTTACTGGGTGATTGTGTATGAGAGAATTCGGCAAGAATCTATGTGATGATGAAAGGTGCTGAGTTTGCAGCTAGATTCATCATTTCGTTTTCCCATATCCAGTTAGAAGGCAATGATTCGAAGTGCTTGTCAGCTTATACAGTTGTTTGGGTTTCGTATGACACAACCAGCTCAGCAAGATTTTTCAATTTTTTTTTTAAACCGTCCATGAATTTCTTCTCCTTCAATCTCTCTTGAATATCCATAGGATTAATGTTATGTATACTTATTTGGAATACTTAATTTATAAACCAATTGATATGATAAATAATGTTAATGGACATTATTTGATTAGTTAAAGTAATATTTAATTATTAAATCCTATTAATTTATATTTAAATGATGAATTTCTATTAATGACACATTAATTGGTATATAAATTAAGTAAGGATAACTTTACTTTTATTCACAAGAATGAGGTAAATCTCTTATGTATTGCTATAATTTTTTGAATTTTTTATAATTATATTTATTAAGAATTTTGATAGACCCATGATTATAATGTTAGTAGACTGTCACACACACACACACATATGTATGTATGTATGTATGTATATGTATATGTATATGTATATCACAATAATCTCCTTCCACTTATATCATCATTTTTCTATATTCAGATTAATATTATCCAGTTACGTAAGGAATTTATTGTGGGGACTGTTCAGCAATTTCATCATGCTCCACAAACTTTATCATATGCTCACTGCTTTTTCATCTCCCAGAATCGTATGATATAAAGTTTCATCCACTTGAAGTTGAAATGGATCATGCCCATCGTTCTAACCACTTCAACAAGCTAAAGTTTTCCAAGTATTGCTGCAAATTTTACAAAACCCTCATCCTTCTCAAAAACCATCATTTGGCTTATCAAATTAATCTGCTGCTCGAGATGGAATGATATATATGCGAGTGTATATATATATATATATATTATTAAATCTTGATGGAACATAAAACTTAATTTCTTAATTAAAAGAAAAAATAGAACATATATATCATTGTTGATATATACGATATATTAACTCCAAACGACTGTGCTCAAAATTTTGAATATTGGTGGAAGTGTTCTTTTCATCATGTAATTTTTTTTAATATTAAATAAATTCTTATAATCAATGAGAAACTTGAATCCTTCACTTTAGAATTAAGAAGAGGAAGTGTCGATTAACCAAACAGAGATTCAATAACAATATTAAATTCACAAAGTTTTGTATTTTCACGTATATATAAATCACTAATTTTGGAAGTGCAATGAATACGTAATTACTTGATACCTGACAACTGACAATTTACTATTTTATATCTTATTAGTTAAATTTTGTATCCCAACTCCATCGTTATATTATTATAAATATTTAATTATTTGGATAGAAATGTAGGTTCTGTATCTCATATAGGAAGGATTAATAATCTATACGTGGCAAGAAAGTAAAGGAAAAAGATCAAGGATGTCACGATCATAAATGGGCATTAAAAGAGATAGTAATGGAGGATCATGCGGCCTTGATTAATGACGTTGGACGATCATGGAATTGATTTTGAGATTGACTTGTGGCTGATTGTCGGGGATTGTTTCCTTAATGTTAACCAGCACGCGAAGATCCATTACATATATTTAATAGTGCTTACTTTCTTTAATTCTTAATTTCTTATGATTTCAGTTTATGTGCACACAAAGAGAGATGAGTTTAATTACTTAGATCTATTGGTCCTTTCGTAAGGTATATGTACCATAATAATTAAAGTAGTTTATGACAATAATTATTTAAACAAAGTAAACTTAATAGGAGATATATTAATTATAAAGAGGAATACAAAGGAATTTTATGAGTAGCTGGCAGCATATGTACTCGGTAACGTATTAGTCACGTAAAGGAAAGATCGAGAGAATAATACAAAAGTTAATTTGGAGGTATTGGCCAGGTATAACCTGTATTAGTAAGAAAGGAGTAGCCAGTGGAGTTCAATGGCTTAAAGGAATACTTCAAAAGTTAAAGTTAAAAGCAAAAGCAAGCAAACAAACATTATATTAGTTACACCAGGCTAGCTGTTGCTTTCTTTTTTAAATTTTAGCAAAATTTCATGCATGCTGATGCCATATTCCCTTTCACTCTAAGAATAATTTCTATAAGATCAATTACAAAAGAAAAAAGGATCTATTCCTTATAACTAACTTAATAATTTTATTGATAACTTAAATATCCTTTTTGTTTTCTTGAATCTTCACATGATTGGTTCTTTACTCAAGATCTTTCGCAAGATCAAATCAAAGTTGTACACACACACACACAGAGAGATGATCCAGATTGATCCAATAGCTCTAGGAAATTGTGACAGACTCTGAATGGCTAAACAAGAATGAATTCAAACTGAATTGCAAGATTAATCACAGATGACATACAAGATTACGTGGTTTAGTCATTTGTAAGAACTACGTCCACAGCTGAAAACATCAGAGCTAGCTTTATCGATTGATTCGAATGAAGAGATTACGAGAACATGTAGCTGAGATTATAGAGCACAAGATTTAACCTTCTCTTCACAAATCTCACACTATAACTCTCTAGAATACTCTCGAGAACAAGGTGGAAATAACATATATATTAGTAGCATAACAGCTGTATTAACGCAGAATGTACAGCTGAAAGACACGTGTCTAAGACCGTTATAACCAACTTTAAATCACTTAAGATTTACGCGCCAAACCATGTTGGCAACTTAAATTCGTTATGAATAAAACTTAAGCTTGGGCGCCATTTCAAGTTTAAGTGACCACATCCCTCACACACGACTTGTTAAAATGCTACTGTTTTGCATGTAAAGTACTTGAATTCACCTTATACCAACAATTCTCCACCTTGAATCAAACATCCTGCACTGACCTGTTCACCACCTCATGCAAATAAAAAATTGCGTATCCTAGCTAAGTCTAAGCACTTTTTGAACTTAGCTAATGAAACCACCTTAGTCAGCATATCAGAAGGGTTATTATCATTTTGAACGTCAACCACTTTGATAACCCCTCTTTAAGACCTCATTTCTTATTAAGTGAAGTTTTATATCAATATGCTTAATCTTTTCATGATGTTGTGGACTTTTATAGAGATGCAATACACTTGAACTGTCACAAGAGATTACAATAGCCTTTTGTTCAAAGCCAAGCTTAGCTAACAATCCTTTAAGCTATATAGCTTCCTAACTCCTAAGCTATATAGTTGCAGTGAGACCTTCTCTAACTCTATATATTTATTTACAGCCCACAATCCTATTATTTTCAGGCCTTTTAACCAATTGAAAGCTTATATAAAGCTTTTAGATTCTTCATAATTAATTTCATGAGCAAAATATAAAGCAAATAAATCAAGTCAGCATATCCATACTTTCTTTAACCTGTCTTTTTCTACCTATCTCTAGTTAATTGATAATCATGACACTGATGTAAAGCTGAAACTTCATCTTGAGATTTTTTTTTTTTTATCTAAATCATCAGAAGACTCATTTGATTTTACAGTCTCATTTCAGTTGTTTAGAGCAAATGACTCCACCTCAAATAAAACCCTAGATGTTTGAGCTAGTTGCTGGCTTTCATTTTTATGAAATTTGTCTACCATTTATTCTTTATTAAACACAATAGCTCTACTAACTATGCACTTTAGTGGAGAGAAATCAACACACCAAAGTTTATATCCTTTCACACCATCAGGATAGCCAATGAGAACACCTTTGAAAGCTCTTGGATCGAACTTGCCTTTACTTATGTGAGCATAAGCTTGACAACCCAATGCCTTAAGGTTCTCATAGCTTGTTGGTTTTTCAGAGCATATCCCAAGTGGTGTTTTAAATTCAATGGCAGTAAAAGGACTTAAGTTAACTAAATAACATGTTGTATAGAGTGTTTCAATCCAAAAATTCATTGGCAGCTTGGCTTGAACTAGCATACACCTTATTTCATCCATGAGTGTTTTTCTCATTCTTTTTGCAAGGCCTTTTTATTAAGGAGTTGACCTCATTGTCTTGTGTCTAGGTATACCCTCAGCAGCACAAAACCATCAAACATCTGATCACATAACTCCATGAGTGTTTTTCCCATTCCCTCTGCAAGGCCATTTTATTGAGGAGTTGACCTCACTGTCTTGTGTTTAGGTATACCCTCAACAGTACAAAACCATCAAACATTTGATTACATAACTCCAGCCCATTAACTGCTCTCAGGTTCTTAACCTTATTGTTTGTTTGGTTTTCAACCAACATCTTCCATTTTTTTAGTTTCTCAAAAAACTGATCTTTCTGCTTAATCACATATTTGACTTTTTTAAGGTAATCATCAATGACAAAAAAACTATCTTGCTCTACTTAGAGATATTTTTTGTGCAAGACCTTCAAAAGTTAAAATGTATATAATCCAGGCTAATTTTATCAACATTAGAGCTAGATGACATTGATACCTTCCCTGTGGCAATGGTACCTTCTAAGATCAAAGCCAAATTTTCCTTGTTCTCTTTAACATGACTATGGATCCTTGATTGTACTTAATACATCATTTTGAACCTTAACAATGCACTCAATCTAATCCATCATTCCAATTCTTTTTAAGATTAGTAACATGTCTTACTCTTTCATTTTAAAAATAGATCCATCATGCATTTTAAGTTTCAAATTTCCTATATCAACAACTTTACATATTTCACCGTTCCCTATCATTACTCAACTACTATCATATTCTTGATTTCAGTGAAATGATCTTTAAAAAGGGACATTTGAAAAAGCAGCTAGAATCTAATACCGATTTACCTTCTTAGTTGACTTTTGAAGCAACTAACACACTAACTGATTTATAGGCCTTTTCTTCGACAATGGCTACATCACCACTTTGACCCATTTGTTCTCTTTGTTTATTCTTCCTTTCTAGAAAATCTCTCTTAAAATGGCCTTTTTTATGGCATTGAAAATAATTCAATGCTTTGTTCTTGTTCTTGAATTTTCTTTGCTTCTTTTTCTTTTTTTCTTTCCTGTCATATCTCTCTCTTGCAGTTAGCCCTTTAACAATACGAGTTTTAAGATTTTCTTGTCTTTCTTGCAAGTCTCTTGTATTAAGAGTTGACTTGAGTTTATCTCTCATACATAAAAGCATCAACAAAATTTTTATAAGACTCAAGAAAAAAGGTGACCAATAATAAACTTTTCCTTCATCATCTAATGTTTCATCAATCATGGCTAGACTGTCACATACTTTATTGAATTAATCAATATGCTGATCTAATGATGAGTCTTCAACCATTTTCATGGTGATTTTTTTTTTTTTTTGTAATTCATATAGAGCGTAATTGCAAGAGATTTTTTTCATGTACAAGTTTTTTAGCCTCTCCCACAAGTCAGGAATTGTTGTTTCCTTTACCACTTTGCTAATCACAAAATTTACAAGACTTAGTATTATTGTGCTTTTTGCATTTTTGTCAATCTCATCCATCTGTTTTGGAGTCTTAGATGAAGAGATATCCTTTCCTTCCCTTTCCTTTTGATTGTTAGTTGAAGTCCATCTCTAGATCTTGAGTAACTAGCAGCAATTCCATTTTTACTTTCCACATATGAAAATCATTTTTCCATTGAATTTCTCTAGATCTACCTTTTGTGATGCCATACTTAGATCTTGATTAACAACCCTGATTTGATACAATTTCTTGAATATTCAGAGGATCAGTTCCTTACCTAAAATAATTCACAAGATCAAATCAAGTTGCACACACAAAAAGATGAACCAAATTGATCTGATGCCTTTAAGAAATTGTGACAGACACTTAATGACTTAACAAGAATGAATTGAAACTAAATTACAAGATTCGTCACAGAGAATACACAAGATTACGTAATTCTGTCTTTTGTAGACCTAAATCCATGGGTGAAACTATCAAAGCTAGCTTTAGAGATTAATTCGATAAAGAGATTGCAAGAACGAGTAGCTGAGGTTACAGAACACAAGATTTAACATTATTTCTCACATATCTCACACTATAACTCTCTAAAATTCCCTTGAGGACCGGCTAGAAACACCACATATATAACAATATTATAACTGTTTTAGAAATCCAGAATGTATAGCTGAAAGACATGTGTCCAAGACCATTATAATGAACTTGAAATCACTTAAGCTATCGCGTACAAACCACGTGAGTAACTAAAATTCATTACGAACACAATGCACGATTGGACGCCATTTCTAGTTTAAGTTAACCACATACCTCATATGTGACTTCATTTAACTCATTAAAGCTTGTTGAAACACTGCCATTTTTCTTGTAAAGTGTTTAAATTCACCTTATATCACACCTTTCAAATGTACTTTAAACTTTCAATACACAAATTACAGACCACAAATTACACAAGGGCATTTTCACTGGGATTTTTCAGTTCTTCGATTACTTCCACAAAGTTGAAACTCAATCCAGTCCTATATGTGTGCATTTCTAGAGAAAGTGTTAGCTAGGGTATTACATATACTGTAAAGTAGTGTAAGTACCTAAAAATACTGAATTTTTACTTCTGCTAGGTGCCTTGCATGCGTTCGAATATAAAAAATATTAACTGCCATTGTGGATTAAACCCTTTTAGTTTTAGGGATAAATTTTGACGGGTTAGATATAACAGCTCGATGAACTGTTTGTTCTTCCCGCTCCAATTGAAGAAGTTTTGTTTATGGATCCTTAGGGCTTTTCTAATTATAGATTCTGATAGGTGTCTCCTTTGTTGTGGCTGCCTGTTTAGCTGGTTTTATTTTTGGCATTTGGGCCTTTTGTTGCTTCCCCCCCTCTTCAATCGCAGTACTTTTTCAAAATAAATTTCCTTGCTTGGCCGAGACTTAAATATCTTCATTAAAATATTTTTTTTCTTGGTAAAATCTCGATGATCTTTTCAAAAATTTTGTTTTTCATTATAGCATGATAAAAGCCTGATTTCATCCCGCCAATGTGAGCGTATGCTTGTACTTTAAGAGATTTACTTATTAACTGGCACCCACATAGGCTGTTTCAAGTTTGAGGATTAAGTTGAGGTCTCAAGATAAGAGTTTTGCTCTATTACTTCAAATATTAAAATGATTTTTTAAACTAAATTAATTAATTTAGAATATGTATTTATAGTCTCCCATTTTAGCAGGGGTTCAAAATTTCGGACCCCTTGCACTATCAAATAGCAAATCAATCAACCATACCTATATAACAGTAATGAGTAAAGTATTTTGTAAAGAAAAACTTTAAAAATACAAGGACATATCCTGTTGGATTATTTCCATAATTAATGGCCGTTAATGTGTTGTGTATAATATATCGCTTGCAAATCATTCAATGTATTTCTCATTTCTGCTCTTCGCATGAATTAAGATTTTCTTATAATCTAATATGAACTCTAAGGATTGTATTCTAAAGAACGATAGTAGAAATGATAAGAGCATTGCACTAGAACCGACGGGTAGTAGTAGGGATGGTGGTGATAAGAAAAATGGGGACTTAGCTAGTTTGCCGTAGGCTGAATTAGGGGTTGAGTTTTGTAGTTTAAAGCATAAACATTGGATAAAGATACTCTCCTATTTTGAGCTTTCTTAATTTTTTTTTAGAGATTTTAGGCTACATATACATTATTATTTATCTATGATTAAATTTTATTCCTGTAATTTCTTAGTTTCATTTTATTATGACATCACTTTTATTATTTGTTATGGGGTTTATAAGAGCAAAAAATGGATTATGTAAAAATGATTTTGATGATCTAATGTGTGTAATAATATCGAATAGATAACACTTTTAATAAATGAAGAATAAGATAAGTTGGTTATTTTTTAAGTAATTGATCATTATATAAATTTCAAATTATTTCCATTGGATTACTCAAATTCACTTTCTATGTTGCCATAAGTGTACTGAAACATTTAGAGAGCCATCTTCATGTCAATCAGACAGGAACGCCGTTTGTGGATAGATAGTAAAGATATGCTAGTAGTTATTTTGTCACTTAGATTGTATCATATGATCACATCATCCGTGTAAATTTTCTAGATTGACTAATTAATTAATTACAAGTGATTTTTGTCCTTCGTAATTAGAAGATTTTGTTCAGTAATTATGAACTAATAACAAGATAGAGAAGTATTGGCTGGATAAACTTAGATAACCTGTAGTCAAACACAGGATTTTCTTTTTTCCCACAACCGGAAATGACAGAAAAATAAATTTCCACATTAAGGAGATTCAGATCTCCATCTTTTAGGTATAGGAAAAAGGTACTGACCAAACTTGATTAAGGAAGGGAAAAAAAGAAAAAAGAACTAAAATCTTATGAAATTTTAATTTATATCCTAAAGAAAATCTTCTGTAAGACCGAACATTAAGAACAAGTCTTAAATGAAATGAGTTGTGCCATGCTAATTAATTGATGACAATGTGTTATATATCAGACAAATGTTACCAAAACTTTTAAATTTTTTAATTAATAATAAAATAATACTTCCTTTAAAAAAAAGAAAAAGAAAAAGATACTCGTATTCACTGGAGTGTAATATAAATTTATAATATTTCAAAATTTAAAAATATATACACAAGTAGTCAAGTACTCAAAATATAGTTTCTTCCAAAAATGGTGTGGATATGTGTAATCGATGAACTCCTAATAATAGTGCTCTGACGTGTGTGTTGACTAATTAAAAGATTAAAAAAAAAAAAAAGTAATTAGGATTTGGGTGTCTGATAAGAAGAAGAAATTATTTGGTTTATCCGAAATTGGAGCTTGTAGTCACCACGCCACGCGGTAGTTCTTAAGTGAAACTAATGTCAAAATGGAGGAGAAATTAACTCACGCCAGTCATTTCCAACGTTCACGGTTATTATCCCATTAATAGCTTTGTTCCTGTCAAATATAAATGGAGGGTTCACCCCATCAAAGCTTTCATCATCAAGTGATCAAAAGCTTACTGATTAATTACATCGTCGACGCAGGGATATCAATCATATAGAATTAATCAAGTTTTATTATTATTATTATTGATATGATGGAGCTAAAAGCTTCTTCGTCCCTCGTCGTATTAACGGCTCTTGTTCTCTTGTTCTCGTCATCCTCAGTCAGCGTCAATGGCTTCGACATAATCAAGATCCTCTCTAACCACCCAAATTTGCTAGCCTTCAGCGACCTTCTCTCGCAGACGAAGCTGAATGAGGCCATTAACAAGAGGAAAACCATCACCGTTCTTGCCGTTGATAACAGCTCCATTGGGGGTCTTAACGACAGGCCCGTTGATGAAATCAAAAACATTTTGAGTGTTCACGTCATTCTTGACTACTACGATATGAACAAGCTAAAGAAGTTGCCGAAGACCTCGAGCTGGACCACTATGTTCCAATCAACTGGGAATGCTAATGACAAGCAAGGGTACATAAACTGCACGCGTCTGCCTGGAGAGCAATTCGTTTTTGGCTCTTCAGTGAAGAATTCGCCACCTGTCGCTAAGTTTGTCAAATCCGTCTTCTCTCAGCCATTTAATATTTCCGTTCTACAAGTGAGTCAGCCCATTGTGGCTCCTGGTCTTGGTGATGTGATTCTGCCGCCGCCGCCACCACCGTACACACCACCACCTGCTATGCCTCCCAAGGCGTCTCGTAAGAAGAGCAATGCATCCGCACCGGTAGCTGAAGGGGATGACGACGAGTTTGCCCCATCTGATTCGCCAATCGAGGCACCCATCGAGGCACCCGCCCCTGAACCTGTTGAGGCACCCGCCCAATCCCCTCCAGAACCCAAGGATGAGGCTGAAGCCCCTGCTCCTTCCAGTGCTTCACGCCTCTACCTCGCTTCAGGTGTCGCTCTTGCAGGTTTCACGGCAATGGCATTCATCTGACACTGACTGCGACAGAATCAACGATTTTTCACAAAAGAAGCAGGACATGCAAAGCAGAACCCTGTGATTCTGTTTGTCTGACCATTTTTATTTTTTATTTTTTCCTACGTAAAGATTCCTCACATTATTATTATTATTACTTGCGTAATTTTTTACACTATTGGGTTTTCAGCCTTTGATAACATGAAAAAATTACAATCAAAGACGCATATAATTTAACTATATGTAAGTTGGGGCCTCAGTTCCGTTTTTTGCTTCCCATTTCCTATCAACGTTCCCAATTAAACTCACCCGGTTTTCTAAGATAGACCTGTTCGATGGCCAGACAATGCGAGATTGCCTCATCCAATGTGAGAATTGAGCTTGACCTTTCAATTCAAGGGGAAAAACGAATATACATAATGATTATTTAGTATGAAATCCTTTATTTTATTTAATAGTTATAAGTGTTTATTTAATTTTATAAACTTTTATCATAATTTTTATTATTATTTGATTGTTTTTCTAATAGAACTTTTAAACCTTAAATAAACTATTTTACCCTTACTAATAAAAAACTCAAATTTTAGACTTTTAAGAATAAAGATTGAATTTTTTTTTTAATATTAAAATATTAAAAATATCATCTATTTACTTAACAATTTAATTTTATTCTTTTCATAATATAATTTTAAAAAATTTATCTATTAAAGTAATTTCATAAATTTTTATTAAAATTTTTTATTGACAACCAGACAACTAAATTTTTTATATAAAAGTTATACTAACAAAAGTTCTATTTAAATAAGTTTTATTTGAAAAAACTGTACCAGAGAGAGCCATAATCTCATATCAACCTAGGCTTACTTTATATATAAAAGATCAGTTACTCAAGCAACGTAAAATCTGTGGGCGTTGACTCATCATTAGGGCCAGTCAACGTACAATATCCCAAGAGCTTTCATCTGTGTCAGGTGACTCATTTTAGCAGTATCAAAACAAAACAATCAAACCAGTTTCAAAGGAAAAAAAAAAAAACAATCAAACTGCATCTTTGATCAATTAAACTAGCATTAAGTATCCACTGCTAGCCAAAATAACTAGGAAACTTCAAGTAATACAAAAGGGGCAGTGCTAGTGCAATTGCCAACATACTGATGAACGGCTCGGCTCTTCATTTCAACTTGGCGACTATGTCAGAAACGACTTCGTCCATGTCAAGATCCTTCATGGGTTTGAATGGTCGTTTCATGTCCTGCAAAGTGAAGAAGTGGAAATAAGCCAACTCATATGACAACCAGAGGTCGGAAGTTGGTGAAATAACTGACATTTTAAATCTTATGGAGTGGCCTATATTGAGTTTCAGATTACACCTAGTATGATTTACTAATAATATTGAAGGTACAAGAAATTTATGTGCATGACAAGTGCTATGCATTGCAAAGGTTAATACGCAAAATCAAAATTAGCAAGGGACAAGAACCCTAGAGAAGGGCAGCATGCAAGCAAATAAAACAAAATATAGATAATGTTGGTAGAAGTTTTCACCAGAAGACTGATAAACTTCTCGCCACCATCCTTGCGTATCTCAAAGCATCCCCTTCTTGGCTGTTGAAAGAAGAAATCAGAAATATCTCAACATTCTTAAAATATATTTGGATAAAACAAGTAAACATCTTAATATAGTACAATGCAAAGAAGAATAAAAGACTTTCCAAACGTGTGTTAAAGAAAATACTCCCTAACTTGTGTTGAATCACTTAAATAGCCATGTTAAAGAGACTTGGAATGCCCTAACTTGTGTTTTCTGACTCACTTGGACAGCCTATAACCCTGTTCCTCAATTCACAATCAATTTCAAGTTATTAACAATCATCTAGAGCATTTAACTATTTTGCTACAAATCATTGCCAAAATCCTTGAAGGTGCAGTCTGAAACTCTCAGAATAATATTAAGCAAAATCTCCAGGTAAATTCGGTCAGTAGTTTGTAGGCAAATATTAACGACAGGATTCCTCTCAATTCTATTCCAGAAGACGATATCCCTACGATGATGCAGAGTCAGTATGTAGGGTAGGGCCTTGGTGGGGTACAGTTTGAGGTTCCCAAAACTAATATTAGAGGAAACTCCCAAGGTCAAAAGAGTTTCAATATTTTTCTGGGAAATTGGCAACAATTGAACCCAATTAATTTCTCAATGAAAATTGTTCTGATGAAGTTGTGTTTGTGTTATGGGACAAAATGATATTCCTTTAATATTAGTGAGAGATCAAATAAGTGTGGTAATTATATTTTCCTTATGACAAAAAAGCTCCAGAGGGCCCAAAAAGAAAAAATGCTAAATTTGCCTGATCCATGAGACACAATATTGTAACACATAACTTTTAAATCTCGGAACTTGCCAACAGAACCCCAAAATAAAGCATATTAATGAAACAACCATCACTGTTTTTTTAAAATCCTAAAAATAAATATATAAATAAAAATAAAAACATCTAAACAATCTGTTTGTTGAAGTAGTAACTAGACCAGAAAATAACTCAGCTACTTCTCCCTTGAGAAAAGGAAAAATTAAAGGAAGCACAAAAAATAACTTGTCACTTCCTGAGTGCCCCATTGCCAATAAGGTGTAAGAACTTATGTACCTTTTCAGGATTTAGTAGAACGTTGATCCCTGGAACACCTTTCTCCAGACCATCCTTCACATGATTAGCCCTTGTCTTGAATGAATTGCATTGTTTGCTAAATTCAACAAAAAATTACTTAAGAAAAAATAATTATCACAGTTAAGAACAACATTTCATGACACAAAAGATCAAACAGCACCCAGAAGACTATGTACAACACCATGACAATTTCTTAAAAGTAGCTATACAGAAAATCTATGATGATTTGACAAATTTTTAACACCAAACATCATTATTGTACATTGTCAACAACTATACCCTGTAAACAACAATATTCTCAAGAGCATTACACAGAAAAATATTGAGTCTCGTTTTCTTGCGGATTAGAAGCCCTAAAAACTCATGTCTTCTATTATAGCAACGAAACAGAAGTATAAGACAATTAATATACAAACAACTATTGAATCCCGATGCGTAACAGAGACTCAAAAAACTACAACCAACAGGAGTCCAGATTATTAATCTAAAACCACAGATACTCAAATATGCTCTTTTGTTTCATTTTCTAGGCAACAAAACAGAAAATTAACACATGAACATTTACTATGCCTTAATTTTTATATCAAAGGAACGAATAACACAAACAAAACCTTTCTTTCTACTCCACTTCCACGGCAGCCAACCAGACCTAACAATAATAATAATAATAATAATAAAAGAATTACCAGTGCTCAATCACAACGGTTCTTTCCTTGGACTCGTCTCCATCAAATGCGTCACCCGCAGCTTCTTCTTTATCAGGCTCCACTTCCTCTTCAGCTTCCTCTGTCTCAGGCTCAACAACGTCCTCTTGAACTTTCACTTTCTCAGCCTCAATCTCCTCCTCAGCTTTCACATCTTCCTTCTTCTTCTTCTTATTCTTCTTTCCAGTGGCTTTCGCTTTCTTGTTCTTCGTCGGTAACTCGGCCTTGGCTAACTCAACAGACGAATCGGCCAAGTTCGAGTTGACTCGCCGAGTCACGCTCCGAGTCACCCTCGTCAGCGTCGTTTCCGCAACTCGCTTCACAGCAGCCCCTTCGACTCCCTCCGCTTTTCTCTTCCTGGGCGCCATTGAGCAAAAGCAAACCAACAGAGCAAGGGCAACTTGACCTTTTTTTTTTTTTTCTTTTTCTCCTACAACTCGCACGCACGAAACAAGCGTGCGTCGTGATTTTGTCACTTCTCTAATTTGTAGCCACTTTATATACCCATACGCAACGGTTTGGGTTCGTAGACATTTTTTTCTCTAATTTTCCCGCGCTCTATTTTCTATTGGATGATATTTGAACGGACGGTCTGGATCGATTTATGGTTTATTGTTTAAAGGATGAATGTGATCGTGGCCGTCTTGGTGTGGCAGAGGAAGAAATACTGCCACATCAGAACAGCTGTATCAGCCTGCTCTGGGAGTGGCACCTCTGACTGTCAAGTTGTAGTCAAGACCCCTCACAAGTCACACCTCTACTTTGTCGCCCCCTTTCAGTCAAAAGTTTTAAATGTCTGAATTGGGCAGTAAATAACAAGTACTACTTTGAGTATTTTCCGCAAAAAGCAAGACTCTCATCCAATTTATTTTTTTTTAATACTAATTAATCATCATATTATTGTATTACACAAATATTTATAACAATTATTATTGTAGCAGAGATATTACACTAATATTTATAATCAGATATACATAATTGAGACTTACATTATTATATTAAATTCTATGAAATACATGCCCAAATAAATAATCCCTCACAAAAAAAAGATGTCCATACTCCACTCATATTTGACAAGAAAAAAAAATTTTTAAATATGAAGAACATTTAACCCCACAATACTCCGCTGCCCTCACAAGACCACTTCGGCCAAGGCCGAAGTGGCTCATCCAATTTATTAAACATTCTGTACAATTTCATCAAAGGCAGACATTAAGTTGAATCAACTCTAGGGTGAATCACCGATAATAATTGTGCATGTTAGTTAAATCATAATCAGATCATAATAATAAATATAAATATAAATTTATATGTATGATCCATACTCATAATAATAATAAATAATCATTAATACCCCCACTGTAGAGCTCATCCATCTTAATCGGACCCTTTATCAATTCAATCTCACATTCCACAATTAATAAAATAGATCGGGTCTAAATCCTCCCAAAAATTTGATACGACAGAGAAAACACAAAACATATAACTCAAATTGTAATCCTACTTTTAACACTTGGAATTATTGTGGAGCTAAACGACCTTATATACAACTGCCGTATTTTACAAGGCCCATTTATTCTTACACTTGTATCTTAATTTAGATGTATAATAAAAAAATTATTCCGGTTTGACAATTATCCTAGGTACAAAAAATCAAAAAACGAAAACGCATTAGTTTATATAATAAATATCCAAGTCTTTTGATATCAACTTCGAGTACAAAAATGCCCTAAAATATGAAGGGAAAAATTGAGGAATCTATGAGGAAGCAGCAAGCCATAAGAAATAAGCTGAAAAGCTTCCCTAACTGCCCCAAGTCGAGCGTGTCCCCAACAGCTAAGAGTTGCTTGTGCTCAGAAAAACCTATCCAATGAAACACCCAAAAATCTATAATTTGGCCGTTTTACATTGTAAAAGTATATATACGAGAACTAAAGGAGGAATTGTACGGCATTCATATTGACGCCAGCTCAAAAGTCATCACCATTCATCAAGGTCGAAAAATGATTAAACTGTAGTGTAATTGACGAATAGGAACACCAATTTATCAAGAGCTTCAGGGTTAAACTTTCTTGCAAATAAGTAGCAAGGTCTTTTCATTCCATTCCACATGCAAGGCATGATTGTCACTTTTTTCTGCAGCAGCAAATGAATATAATGATATGTTAGATATTTTCCTTTGAAACAGAAAATTTTTTCAGATGCAATGAAAGAAGTTTGTACCTGTTCATCACTAGTAATGTGGAAGGTTTCATCAATGGCCTGCAATGAACAACAATCATCATATGCAAAAGTGTCTAATGCTAGTAGGACAATTAAGGAATAAGATATATGTTACATACTGCAAGACTCTTAAGGAACTCAGAGGAAATATCTTGTGCCCTATACGCTTTTGGATGCCACTTTCCTTCAGACCAATCGGCATGTGTGACAGACCAATTTGCAATTCCAGCTGGATCAATCATCTAAATAAAACAAATAGTTCGTAACAAAGAAATGGCAAGACTTGCGTAGTTTTCAGTCTAAATAACTGAACAGAATATGATGTACCGACGTGAAAAAGGGTTGGCAGGTAGTGCTCATCGGCATAGCAGTTGCGCCCTTCCATATTTGGCTGAAAAAATAAAACTGACTAAAATCAAGATGCTTGTGTTTGAAACCAAATTTACAGCATTCATACTTCCTACCAACATGAAACTTTGACAGCAGATAGACTATATGTATGAAATCAATGCAGATTTCACCAGGAGCAGAAGGCTCCAAGTAATTCAATAGAGATAAGTAATGTAATTTGTTTCTCTTTTATTCTTTCATTAGAGAATAAGCCGGAGAATTGACAATATACACAAACACAAACAGAAGAAGATTCTCAACATCTCAACAATGTACGCTACCAACACCAGAATACCAAAAGAAATCATGATTACCTTGCAGTAATGCTTAAATTTTGTGTAGTAAAGACTGTCTGCCATAATTATCATAGCATGTTGCCGCTTCAAGGTAAACCACTGAGGTACAAAGCAAATAAAAACAACATAAATATAAATAAATACACACACTAACACACACATGATAAATGGTTTGTTCATTCACAACTAGATATCGCAATTATATGCTTCACCGGTTAGACCTCTAATATCTAAATATAGGTTGCCATTACATGGTAGAACACCTGATCCTAGGGATCTACTGCAGATTCATCCCTATATACACATTACACAGCCCCAGAGACTTCTTGTTCCAGGAAGGCAACATGTCAAACAATAGAACTAAATATTAAGTTACTAAACTTTCAGTTTTTCACCTTGGTGATCAATCATCCATGAAGTAGCCACTTGACTCAAAATATAATACGTAAATTAGGTTTTATACCGCTAACATAAGTTCTGTGCCTATAGAATGGATGATACTCCAGGGGTTAATTCTGCCCTACCCCAAATCCTTAAACATTTTCCGCTGCGGGCACCCAATTGTTTCAACTTCTTTAAGCGCACACCCAAAACTGTCGTGTTATTTTAACGTTTAAAGGGTAAAATGGAAAATTCAGTTATAAAAATTAATAATCACGATACAATTTCCCCCCCCCCCCCCCCCCCCGGCGGTGTTTTCTGCTTTGTTTCTTCTTCTCTTTTTTATTCTTTTTCGCTCTCTTCTTCTTCATTTCTTCTTCTCCCAGATCGCATCATCATCCTACAATTTGAAACCCATTTACTAACAAGATAACTTTCCCCCATTTTCTTCTTTTCTCTTATCTCTGTTCATGGCTTTCAATTTTTTTTTTCTACCTTGCTTCTTTTTTGAGTGCTATTGGTTCGATTCGAGTGAGGGTTGGGGGTTACGTGGTGGGAGTTTTGGGTTTAGACTGGGGAATGAGGTTGGTTTGTGGTGGCGTAAAAATCGACTAGGGTTTTCAAAGAGTTGGTGCGGCCATCTTGGTGCTGCTTTGATCAAACAGTGGAGGTCATGGTAATAGCTTTGTTGTCAACGGAGTGTGGAGGGAGGTCTCTATACAACCTACCTAGTGTTCCAGTGCGTGGCTTTGATGGAAAGTTCCAGGAATTTGTCGGAATTAAAAGCGTGCTTTTGTTCTTGGGGTTGTTAGACGATATTCAAGCTCAGATATGGTTCATATGAATAACCTCTCAGGAAAAAAAAGAAAAAAGAAAAAAATATTTTTTGTTCTTTCAAAAGATAATATTTTAGTAATTTTTTTATGGAGACAATTTTTCAGTGATTAAAAATTCAAAAAAATGATTTAGTGTCAATAGCTAAAATGAAGAGTGATTCGGTCTTTTGGTAATTTAACAAGTTTAAATTTAACAAATAACTGACGGAAACCGTTAAAAGTGACAACGAAACTGACAGTTTTGAATGCGCGGTGAAAGAAGTTGCAAAATTGAGTGCACGACGGAAAATGTCGAAAGATTTGGGAGCATGGCGGAATTAACCTATATTCCAGTCAAAATATAGAATATATATTTACCCATCTAAGAATAAGATTGTGTAAGATAATTCTCAGAAGACACCAATAAACTGCCACAGTTTATTACTTTAGAAGTAATAAGCATATGATAGATTCTCCACAGTTCAACAGAAAAATTCAGACCCAGCTTTCCTTGCCATGAAAAACAGCAAGGGAAATTGAGGAAAAAGAACCACATCCATTCACGATATAAAGGTCAAACAAGAAAACATGAAGAGTTTAACCCACTATGAAGCATGATGTGTAATTCATGTGGAGGAGGAGTTTCGAACTAGCAAATGGATGATATTATATAAACAGAAATGAATTCGACCAGCACCCACACTGGAAACCTACGAAATCAAATCAAAGATACTGTATGTATTCGAAAACCTAAGAAATCTCAGTAACAAATATATAAATGAAACCTTTAGAAGGCAATAAGTAAGTTCCAAGTATTACATCTATGAGTCAATATACTTTAAATTATGTACCTGTGAACCTTTCCTGAAATCTTTCTTTTCGACTTCAGGCAACATATGCTCTGAATACCTGCCATTTCCATGTGGGCCAGGATCCTCAAAACTGGAAAGAGGAAGGAAAGAATCAATTAAGAAGTAAAAAGCTATGAAAATAACAACTTCACATATTATATAGATAAAGCTTTGATACTACATCAATTTGTTAAAGAGAGAGGGAAAAAAAAAAAAAGATTCCCTTCACTACAGAACGCTGCTTACCAATCCACATAGCTGACATTTGTGTACATCAGATAGTTATACACATAGTCAAAGTTATGCAGTGGAATACAACTGCAAAAGCAATTGAAAAGAATTAGACAAATGTAACCATGTAAGAAGATGCGCAGATTCCTGATCCATGTGGAAGAAAGAATATCTCTAACTCAATCACCTATCAGAGAGCAGGACAAATTGCTGGTTATCAGGGTCTAGAAGTGCATGTGCTAACAGCCTCTTTTCAGCATCAAGCATAGAAATTCTACCCCAAGCCACCTGAAAGGAATTTGCACTTGGCATCAACTATCAAATCTCATTTTACAAGGAACATAAACAATAGGCAGTAGGGAGTGATGTTGAGAATTCTTGGCATATTTGAGATTTATCATACAACAATCAACACTGATCTGTCACGCATTCTCCTTCAGAATGCATAATCTGGCCCACGATTAAATTAGACTGTCACTAGATACCAGATAGTGATATCCAAGCTCTCCAAGGATTGACAAGTCAAGTAGGTGAATTCATACTTGCGTATTTATATGTTGGAAAAGGTATTCTACTATAGTCAATGTGCATGAACATGCACTACTTCATCATATTTTATTATCATTTCTATTGTCATAACAGATCCATATACAAAAGGCTTATGACTAGGAAACTAGAAAGAAATGAACTTAACTTTTTATTTAAATTGAACGCTATGTGTTACTTCACATACCTTTTCACTGCGGATATCTCGGCCAACAAAATAACGGCTCACATGAATAGGTTTTTCACTAGATGCATGTACATAAACAGAAAATCTGTCCTCATGGCCCTGTATGAAGAGTGTAAGCCATATCATTTCGTGTACAAGATAAACAATGCTAAATAACAGTGCGTTTATCTAAATTTGGAAGGAAAGGAAATTGACATTATATCCTGTGAGTAAAAAGTTAGAAGTACTGACAAGAGATCTAAACTATAACTAAACCTTTTGCAAAAATATCCATGATTTAATCAGTTTCCACATGCACTAGCAATATACAAATCAGTCCCACTTAAGGCACAAAATTTGACAACATTTTATTATAACAGACTAGGCAGTGTACATTGTTTGTATTGTCGAAAAAAGAAAAAGGAGCACAAGAGCGGAGGGTCTGTATCATGAAGAAAGTGACTTCTAAAGTAATAGAAATATAATCCTATATCTATTCCTAAATGTTTTAACTCAACTTCTGTAGCTTCACATTCTTGTAAGTCCATCCAATTCATCAAACTCTTTCCAACATCCAATAGAGACTCCTAAGCTTATCACGAAAGACATAAGAAGCTAATAACCATCACGAACTCATCTGATATCCAAAACCTTTACACGCCTCCATGACTTTGATGAGAAATTTTGATAAAAATGAAGACCTAAAGTAAACTATTTATCTATCTTCAAAATCAAACCAATAGCACGGAGGCACATTCTAGAGGCATCAAAAAGTAATAACAATCAGCATTACAGATCTGGACTTGCTGACGTCAAGAAAAATGTTACTACCCCACACATCAATATAGCAGGAGCTGAACATAGAAATTTGAACTCGAGGAAAATAAGATCAAATATTTTCTAATAATCTAGATATCCCTGCACAAACTAGATGTAGACTCAAAGACATGTCTAGCTGGAATAAGAAGCCACCATCAAAAATCATAAGTTCATATAAATATATAAGGAATGCAAAAGAAAGATATGAAAAGAAAACAATAAAAAAGAAACTGAGCACTTACATGAAAGAACTTTTCCCACAGGTTCTCAAAAGGTAAATTCCCAGGAGTCAAAAACATGAAAGCTACTTTTGGATTCTTTGAGCGAACGGGTGGTTTATTCAAAATTTCCTTAAACACAACCTGAGCTATATTCTCTGCATCAGTTAGTTCCCTCGTAGGAGTAGCTGGCAGCTGTTCAAGCATTGTACAGCCCCTACCAGAGAAGAAATAGCACGAAGCTAAGCTCCCTGATCCTGATGGGTAAACATAGACTCCGGTTAGAAAAATGATAAAAAATGTAACGAAGGCAATAATCCATATCGGCCTCTTTAAATGTGGCCTCTGCTGTCTATATCCAGCCATCATTTGAAAATCTCGTATGCCGCCAAGTTTCCATGCACGAGCTGTCTTCATTATTGCTCAAGCCATGGTTGCAGTATTACCAACATTCCACTCAACTTTGAGATAGTAAAAGCAGCACTACCAACACACTGGGAGTCTGAAACATTAAAGATGTGGGGGCAAAAAAAAAAAATTGATTACCAGAGTACAGAGTTATAAATACACAAGCTTCACAAATTTACATCATGCATCCAAATTAACACCATTCATTTGGACTGTTGCTATCATTAGTCATAAGTCTACAGAAATATGAACTCAATACATCTGTAGACTCTAACCCAAATAGATGACACTAGTTCTCCGGGTTTCAAAAATCAAAACTCTACGGTCAATCTGAACTAATACTCCAATCAAATAGCATTTCAATACCAATCGATTAACAAATATACAATCATTATATAATATAGATAATTCGAAGCTAATATACATATATATATATATTTTATTTTAACAAAATGAATTTAAAGCGGAATTTCCGCTGACGTCACATTAAAAAGATAAAATACAAGTAAAAAACAAGCAAAGCTCAGAAATGCTAAAAGCACGAGTCACAAATCTTATAAAGCCGTGTGCAATCCGGAATAGAGTTTCTAAAATATCAATTGACGGCGGAGATTCGATCAAGAGATTTATAGTACCTGTGATCGGAAGCAGCTGATAGGGTAAGTACGCGATTAAGAAATCGGCGAGCGAGGAGTTTCTCTGTTTCTGTAAATCTAATTAACGAGGAGAGTGAGAAATTAGGGATGCAATAACAATATAATCAGAGGATGAAGAGAGAACTAAGATAATATTAACGGCCAATAGTGCTCGCTGGAAAGCGGAAAATGCTCAATCTCGGAGAGAGAGTGAGTGAGAGACATACACTAACAATGTAGTTCTGGGAATACGTAATTTATTACCGGGCGGGTATCGATAAATTAAGTACTTTTTTTTTATCTGTATAATTATAATTATACGCGATAATATACGTGTATTAATTATTACACAGTTTCATTTTCGTCCCGTCGTACTCCTCAGATCAATTATCATTTATCAATTTATCATTGTCCTCTCTCAGGCCGATATTACATAATTACCCTTGGTTCTCTTTGAATTTCTCTCCCCCAAATTTGCTTCACCATCAAAGGAATCGACTGAAAGTGCATAAATGCCCTCGGATTGTTTCTGCGTTTTTGCAGTTGTTAGGAGTTTAGGACTATATATATATATATATATATATATATATATACACACACGCACGCACGCACGCACGCACAATCATCTCTCAAATTCTTCTTTATGTTGCTCCTGGAATGAATGCTCAAGTGTTTGTCGGTGGGGTTTTTTTCTCTAGCTTATTCAAAACCCCATGACAATTATTACCTACATATTCATACGCATACATATTACTAGAATGAACTGAATAACTATGCTTTATATATATATATATATATTCTTCTTTCACATGTACACGAGAAAATAAATGATGAAAATCTACCGCTAAGGAATACTAATGATGAAAGCTGGAGATAGAATGGAGGAAAAATGTGTGTAAATTATATTAGATTAATACGTTTGTTTACTTTCATTACTTCACTTGCGCGGCATTTTCATTTATCACCATAGTTTTTACTTGTAAATAATCAGCACGTTTCGAAAGGAAAAAAATTAATATGCAACTATTAGGTCGAATACAGATTAAGTTCCTTATACATCAATTTAGAGATCTACTATTAGATATCACTTGTAAAATTATATACCAATTTGTAAATCACCTGTGCATTACTTACAATTATTTTAAATAAAATCTCTCTTTAAAGTGGGTGATTTTTAAGTTCTTATAAAAATAATTTTATTTGACTAGCCATCAATTTGACTTTTTCAAATGTACTTTAAAAAAAAAGAAAAAAAAAAGAATTGGTGAAGTTTAAACCCCTTGTTCTGTTACAAGAGATCTAACTAATTAAGTTATAATGTTAAAAAATAAGAAATAAGAATTAGTCGCTAAAATAATTAAATTAAACATTACAAAAAAAAAAAATTTATTCGAGTTTTGTGTTTGGACTCCGAATTAAGTGAAGGGAGGAGTACTTTTTGACAATCAGTCAAACATGATAATGCAAAACAAAAATCCGCCTACGTGGCGTAAAATAAACCAGTAGGAAGATAGCAAGGGGGACCTCCTCTGATTTCATCCGACGTGGCATCACCCAGTACATAACATTTCCTTCTTCATGGCAAATCTTGCTTTAAACTCGACGCCTTCATCACCTCTCCATGGCCGCTGCTGCTTTTTCTCTTACACTCTCATCCCCTGTTTCTAAACCCCACACATTCTGCACAAGTTATTATTCAAAACCCATAAACGCAAGTTTTTCAGCTTCACTTCCTTGCAAAAGAAGTCCTCGCACCGCACTGAAAATCGTCAGGGCTGTTTCCATCTCCAGCCCAGATCTGCGAACCGGTCCCGACGATTTGGTTGCTTCTATCCTCTCCAAGGTTTTATTTACTTTCAGCTAGCTGTATTACATGGATTGTGTTTTAGCACGGTTTAATTTTTAATTTTTAATTTTTTAATGTTATGTTATCCTTGTAATCAGGTGAACCAATCGGATGGAGGAGTTTCACTAGCCAAAGAAGAACACAAAGAGGTCGCTGAAGTTGCTCAAGAGTTGCAAAAATATTGTGTTGAAGCACCAGTAAAATGCCCTCTAATCTTTGGAGGTATTATAAGATTACACTCCTACACCTCTTTGTACTTGTCAGTGTTACCTATTATTAATTGACTTGTCATCCATCATTACCGTGTTCATTTTGTAATAACACAATGTGAAATTCACTGTTGATACTGCATGTGATATCAATTGAAATACAAACTATTATCATCTGTGTGGCCTCACATTACTCGAGAAGGTAATATTCATTTTATGATATCCATAAAGGAGCTAGAATATGTGTAAACCTGTATGTGGATTATATACTTGTAATGTGGGTTCTTTTGGATTGCTTATCTTAGTATTTGTATTGGTATTAGAATATTTCAAAAGATTTTAAGTTCTGTAATATTTTACTCAATTTTAGAGCTCAATGCAAAGTAAATTAGTTTACATGATCTCTATTTTCCAATTTTCTTTATCTGAGCTATAGAAATGGGTATTATTCATTTGTGCTTCATAGAATCAATGTGAAATTCAGAGTTGGCATATGCTTTCCAATGTTAGAGGCATTAAATTAGAAATTTTGTGCCAAAACATGGGATGAGAATACATGCTTCTTATCCTAGATTTAGTTCCTGATGACCTTGCTTCATGGGATGAGGAAACCTTATTTGGCAGCACGGGAGGTCTTTGTTACCTTCTTAATTGCCGTCAGTAAGTTGCAATAGTTGTAACGGAAAGGGTGCAATCACCCATATAATCCTGGCATCCTCTATTCTCATTCTAGCGTGAGTGTCAAAATGCATCGCTGGTCTCACTAGGATTGAAAATATTTTTGGTTACCTAACTTTTAATGTATTTCAGAATGGGATGTCGTGTACTGTTCAGTGCCAACTTCACCTGGGGGTGGCTACAGAAGTGCATTTGGCCGTCTTTTCTTCAAAACAAAGGAAATGATTCAGGCTGTTGAAGCTCCTGACACTGTTAGAAACAAGGTTTCCTTCACCGCTCTGGGTTTTCTTGACGGAGAGGTCTCTTTGAAAGGTAGGTCTCTTTCCATTTTCTTTTGCTTCCATATTGTAGAGAGATAAGCAGGTCTAGTGAATTATAAAACGAATTTGTCATTGTGTGGTGCGTACATGTGCAGGAAAGCTTAATGCTCTGGATGAGAAATGGATTCAAGTTGTATTTGAACCACCTGAACTGAAAGTTGGAGGATTGGAGTTCCGATATGGCGGTCAGAGTGAGGTTAAGTTGCAGATTACATACATAGATGAAAAGATCAGGCTGGGGTTAGGATCGAGAGGTTCACTATTTGTTTTCCAGAGACGCACACAAGCAGCATAGCTGGACAGAGTTAAAGTTTGTGCTTGTGTTCTGTAAATCCTGAATGCTTCTTTGTAATGCCAAGCTATGCCCGTGAATAGCAAATTTAGGCAGAAACTGATGCCTCGGCGCCATACCGTATCTATCGTACACTGTAATCACAACTCAACTGTTGTATGATAGAAACATGCAATCCTGAATTAATGCTTATTCTCGTCGAGCAGCAGAAAAGCCATTAATCAAGTACTGTTGTGTTTGTGCTTACACATTAACTTTGACAGTTAGTAATTTCATTCCACAATAGCTGATTCTCTAACAAATCACGGAAGTGGATGCAGGAATTTTTCTTGAAAACACAATTGAAATAAGAAGTTTAAGCATACAAAATAACAAGAGTATTGAAAGGCCTGACAATTGGATTACTGACAGAAATGTTATATAACAGTTCCAGTGATTGATTAAAAGAAAAGAGAGAGAGAGAGAGAGGGAGGAAAAAAAGGGCGTCGAGGTCCAGAGCAGGGAAGCAAAACTTAGCTCTGGCCCAACTTTAGGAAGGTCGTAATGGTCGGTCAAATTAGCAAGATAGTGACTGCACTCGTGAATCGGATTGTCATTTGGAAGCACTTTTACCAAGTCTTATGGCGTTCAATTACTCCTAAAGCACTTCTACCAACCCAGGTACCGTCTCTCAGCTGGAGTTAAACAACCATCCGCCTGTGTTTCCGTTGAACTTGAAGCCAATCTATTTCCACTCCACTCCGTTAACTACTAAAAGATCATGACAATATCACTCTATCTCCATGCAAGTGCTGGTGCTTATGCGAAGAATTCAATTCCGTCTCCAGGAGCAGGTTCTTTCATCTCTTACAATTGCAAAGTATTAATATTTAACAATCATATTCACAAGTCATATTTCACTCAACTCGTAATCTTCTCTTCTTTTCTTCATTTTGAATTGTAAAACGCTGTAGAAATTTTTCAGGCAAACGTTGTAAATACGCGGGCCAATCGGTGGTAAAACAACAGATCTTGTCGTGTTTATTCATTTCATTCTCTCTGACTCAGACTAAGTCCCACTAAATTTAAATTGAATGTTGTTTTGATTTTGAAATTTAAGCAGAGAGCATTGCCCATTCGTGTCATAACAGTTGGCAAAAAGAGGTCTCTGGGTGTACAATTAGTTGTGGATGAGTACATTGGAAAGCTTAAATATTACTGCAAAGTTGAGGATCTTCAACTCCGATCCAATCCCAAAAATACTGGGTATTAGTTTATGTTCCTTTCTCTACTCTTCTTTGCATTAGAATTTTCTTTTTCTTGCATATACCATGAGCTTATTGCGTGTTTTGTTCAATCCTTTGTAGTGATGTGAAGGCTCAGATTAAGGATGAAGACATGGCGGTGATGAACATTATCAGCTCTGATGATTGGGTATGGGTATAGCCTCAAACTCCTTTCTCACTGCTACATTACAATGTCAATTTAGCGTTATGGGAGTCGATTTTATTTATGTTGGTTACCAAATGTAATCTTAGGTTGTCATGTTGGATGAGAATGGATTGGACATTGGGTCTGAGCAGATGGCTGAGTTGATGGGGGATGCAGGGAGTACAGTGAGAATTGCTTACTGATAGCATGCTCTTCATTCTTCAGCATTAATTATCTATCTATCTATCTATTCGCTTACATTTGGTATCTGTTGGCTTACTGATCATGCTCTTCATTCTTCAGCATTAACCATCTGTCTCCCAACATGTTGGCTTACTTTGTTATTTGAACATGAGGTAAATTGGATCATAGCTGTTCTTCTTTGTCAAGGGAGCTTCAAGGATATCATTTTGCATCGGTGGACCTTATGGCCATGGACCAAAAATGAGAGAACGCGCTAACGTATCAATCAAGCTGTCTTCAATGGTCTTAAATCATCAAATTGCATTACTTGTACTTGTGGAACAACTTTATAGGTGAGAGAATGTAATCTGCAATCACCATGCTGGATTCAATATGTTTTGAATTCCAAATCCCAGTCTCTTATTGTCTATTGCAACCGTAAAAACCCTAGGATTGTCAAGCATGTATGCACAATATTGTAGCTTGAGAGTGTGAATTAGTATTGGTATGTGCAAAATTTTCAGAGGCTCACTCCTATTGATTTTCAATTCTAATATCTGCTCCTTAGTGAAACTCGGTTAGGTTGGAGTGAGTAGAATCTTGAGTATCAATGAGTTAATTCCTTTGCTCTATTCAGCTGGGTATGGTGACTAAGTATTTGCTGCTGTGTGTGTTAGAATGCCTCACAGAAGCTTCTTCTTTGGGGTTGTGGTATTTGACTACACTACAATGCTTATTTTCTGTTGGAACATATTATAATGGATACTTTGCTGCTTAAATTTCAGGTCGTGGACAATTCTGAAGGGTCAAAATTACCATCATTAGGTATCCTCACAACATGGGTTCTTACATTTTTTCCTCTGACTTAGCCGGCAATCCATGACTACTTTATTTATTCTTTTGGAGAATGGCATTAGCTTTCTTGTAGCTAATATGATCTTTTCAGGATGCCAATTTGGATGTCTGCTTGAATAGTCCAATGGATGAGCGTTTCTTGTTCGTGATGGTTAGTTGAAGAAGCACTCTGAATTTTGATTTGATGAAGTAAACTACCAAATGGACTTGCTCCCAAACAAGCATTTGTCAACAGACTCAATTTGTTTCAATGGAGAGATTGAAATGATACGGTATGTTCGGCGTCCAGTTATTATTGCTTGTTGCAGTACTGCTTCAGTGTACTGTATAATTCTTGATCCAATGTACTGAGAGTCGGAGACCATTTTGAACGAAATTTGAATAGTTTTTTTTATATGTTCGACTCTGTGTGACTCGTTTATGATCGCATTAGATTTGAGAACTTGGAATCTTCAGGTCACAAGAAAGTCACGATGAGGGGAAATCATCCGTTTATGTGTACCATCGAGTATCGACAAGACAAACAGAATCTCCCACGGCATGTTGTGATTGTATTTTTTGACATTAATAGATAAAATTTTAACAAAAGGACGAATTGTTATTCACCGTTTAAGTTGGTTGATTGTTAAAGCACACAATACCTGAAATTTATCATGCTACGTGCATATATTTTTTAATGCGGCTGTTGAGCTGCATGATGTATGTGGTCTAAATTAGAACGGATTCCCGTTGAACCAGCTTATAGGCTACGAATCCACCACGTCATAAACAAACTGTCGAATCCACGTGTCAACTTCCCAACTGCTTAAAAAATTGTCTTGTACAAAATCCAAGACATACGATGCCCATGGCCGTCCTGCGTAACTCGCTCGCTTCAATCTCAGCACAAATCGAGCCCCGTTTTCGATTCAGAACAATGAACATTATTGCTTCAAAAAATAGGAACCCAAATCAAAACATTCAACAGAAAGTAATCCCTCACTGTCAGGTTATTCCTGGAGCAGACTCTAGGGAAATAAACCACATTGTAGAAGAAACATTTGGAAGATACACATCCAAGGCATTGAAGAGGAACGGTAAAGGAGTTGCCATTGTTTGGTTTAGAAATGATTTGAGAGTTTTGGATAATGAAGCTTTGCTCAAGGCCTGGGATTCTTCTGAAATGGTCTTGCCTGTTTACTGTGTTGATCCTCGCCATTCTCAGACAACTTACCATTTTGGTTTCCCTAAAACTGGAGGTATCACATTATTGATTATAAGCTTTGATATTATTGAGCTGTATATTGATTTCATTAATCATTATGCATTTGTCATGGTTTTCATTAAAATCCTTTTTTTTTCTGATTATAATTGCTAAGAGATTCCCTTAGAAGCGATATAAAACCATGCGCATTTCCGCACTTGAGAATATGAGTTGTTGACATAGTGCAGAAGCGATATTAGATATTGTTCTAGTGTACGTTCTTGAAGTTCAAGAAAGAGGACTCTCACGAAAGCAAAAAAGATCTCAATTAAGAAAATAAGCTGAATATTATTAATCAAATTGTTGGAAAGAAATAAGTATAACAAATTTGTTTATACTAGTTATAATTGATACTAATCCTAACAAATTTATGATTCCTTATAAAAAAAAAGAAAATGATTTACGAAGCAAATCCTAGTTAATCAAGAAAAAGAAAGTTAAACTTACACTCTTACAATAACTCTGCTTGTCCTACATTAGTCTCACCCCCTTAGATGAGCTTGTCCTCGAGTTGAATCAAATATATGGCAATGAAGCAGGTCCATGATACTTGAACAAGTCTTGGACATTAAAAGTCTTGGAAATATTATAGTTGTCTAATATGTCTGCAACATAGGCTGCGAAATGGTCCAATCTTCTTCTACTTGAGCTTGTTGTATTCTCTAATAGGAATTCTCTCCTTCTGTTATTGAACCATCATTTAATCTCCTATAGTAAAGAACTTGAAGCGCCTATGCTTGCCTGTGTCTATTTTACACTTAGCAGCAGATTTTTCTTTCTTCTTCTTTACTTTTTTATGAAAAATGATTATTTTGTCTACTGTATAATCAACAATGATGTTCATTCTACGTAGTTTAGGCAAAGGATACAAATCTAATGTAGGTAAGGGTGGTCGGATGCAGACAGTCTCAAAAGGTGACTTCCACTGGATCAATTAGGCACATTATTATAAGCAAACTCTAGTTGAGGTATAACATAACCCCATTGGTGGGGATTTTCATAAATCAAGCCTCGCATAATATTGCCTTAGGTGTGATTTACAACTTCAGTTTTGCAAATTTGTTTGCCGATAACAAGTACTATTATACTGCAAGTATGTATCTAGTCTCCTTCATAAGATTTTTTAAAAGTAGCTTAGAAATTTACTATCTCGATCAGAGACTATTGTCTTATGTAATCCATGAAAGCGAACAATCTCTTGAAAAGACGATTGGGCAATGTTCCGTGCATCAGAAATCTCCTGCATGCAATAAAGTGCACAATTTTAGAAAATCAATCAACAATCATGAACATGGAATTCATTGTTCGTTGAGTTCAAAAAAGTCCTAATATGAAATTCATAGACAAATCTTCCCAAAGAGCCTGAAGATGAGGGAGGGGCATGCAAACTCATATTCTACATATGACCTTTAGCCGTTTGGCACTTCTGAACATCTCTTTTAAAGTGTGGCTCGTAATATCATGCCTCTTCTAATGTAATGCTTTTATCTTGGTCCATATGTTCTCCTAATCCTGTGCTATGTAGTTTATGAATTATGTGCTCCATTGAAGACCCTTAGGGAATACATAAATGATCTCCAAAGAATAGGAATCCATCGTATATCTTATATTTGCTTGAAGCTCCCAAAATGCTGTTCTTCCATACCTCTTTGAAGACTTCATCGTTCGTATAGAGATCCTTTAGGTATTCAAAGCCAATAATTTCACTCCTCATCAAGGTAAGGAAAACTGCTTTGAGACTCAAAGCGTCAACTATTTTGTTCAATTGTGTTGACTTATGCTTGAGAGTAAAGATAAATCTTTGAATGTAGGCAATCCATCTAGCATGCGTTCAATTTGGCTTTAAAGAATTATTGAGGAATTTGAGAGCTTCATGATGCTATTTAAAACGAATTCCTTCTGAATTAAGTAGGGCTCCTATTGTTGTAAAGTACGAAAAATAGCATATAACTCTTGCTCATAAGTAAATAACTTTTGTCTGGCTTCACTAAGCTTTTCGCTAAAGAATGTCAAAGGTTGTCCTTCTTGAGATAAGATAGCTCAAATTCCAATCTCAGAAGCATCACAGTCAACATCAAGTAACTTACTACAATCGGGGAGTGCAAGGACTGGTGTAGTAACATTTCTTTCAATGTTACAAAGCTCTGCTCTGACTTATTTGTCCAAATTAGCTACCTTTGCTTTAGATAATCAATGAGAGGATCAGGAATGGTACTGAAAGTCTTTGACAAACACCTATAAAATGTAGCAAGCCCATGAAAACTTCTTACTTCTCCGATATTTGTAAGTGTTGGCTACTCTGGTATAGGCTTCACTTTCTCTTCGTATTTTTCAATGCCTTCAACACTCACAACATAGCCTAAAAATATTAGACTATCAGTCAAAAAGCTGCACTTTTTCAAAATTTGACATATAAGTTATTCTCCCACAAGACTATGAAGACTTCTCGCAAATGTTGTGAGTGTTTTTCTTTGTTGCAACTATAAATCAAAATATCATTAAAGTAAACCTTCGAGTCTTAAAAGGCGTGACTAATTTATCTTTCATCATCAACCTTATGAAGGTATTTGGTGCACTGGGCAGTCCAAAAGGCATGACTAACCAAATCATATAAAACTATCTTCCGTTCATCACCAGGGTGGATACGAATTTGATGATACCCCTTCTTTAAATCTATCTTTGAGAATAGCTTCGATCCTCTCAATCTATCTAGCGTATCATTTAATGGAGAAATTGAGAATTGATATTTCACCGTGATTTTATCATCAAATCAATGTTCTTTTATTTGTTTTTTTTTTTTTTAACACTGAATAGAAATAGGTAGTTAATGGATGATGAAGGAAGTTTTTGTGTATAGAGAGTGGTTGATGGTCAGAAAAGCTTTGTCTGGTATAGAGAACAGCTTTGATGCCTCTTGATGCAGTGCATAAGCTATACTATATATTGTTCTTTTCTCCTGTATTCGATAGGTACGCTAAAACTACATCTAGTATCGCACTGTGTCAGTTGTTGGTCAAAATTTTGTTAGAATGCAGAGAGTGGCACCTGAGAATTTACCTTATTTTGTTTGATAGCTCATTTAAGATGATATTAGGGCTCTATTTGGAATTTGTATTGTGACGTTGTAACTTAAAACCCAAAATCGTTTTATTGTTAAATAATAGTTGCTAATATTTGGTGAATAACTTTTAAAATAATAATTTTGACGTAGTAGTAAATATTATTATGTTTATAATATAATTGTGGAATAAAATTATCTTAACTTCCAATTTGCTACTGTAAGTGTTTACCAAATAGTTGGCAGCTGCTAGAAGATAGTACCTTGGCAATGGCTGATTTGTTCTACCTTCATTAACGAAAAAATAGCCTCCAAAAACCAGTAACAAATCTGACAGTTAGCGCTGCTCTGCAAACACCAATTAACTTGTTTTTCACAACTAGAGCTTCCATTTCAAATTAGTTTGTTTAAAAGCCACATCACTACTGTACTAAAGAGAGGCTAAGATGTCATAATTCAATTGGTTGCTCTATTCCTCTGTAATAATGTAATACCTTCAATTTTTCCAGCACTCAGGGCACAGTTTCTCATAGAATGTTTGGCTGACCTAAGAAAGAATTTGATGAATCGAGGCCTAAACCTGCTCATTCGACATGGGAAGCCAGAGGAAATTATCCCTTCTCTTGCAAAATCGTTTGGAGCTCATGCAGTTGAGTAATTTCTCCTACAATGTGTCTTATCAATTGAAGTTTTAATTATTATGATCTTTCAAGCTAGTTATTGACTAAACCATTGACTCAATTTAGGTATATGCCCAAAAGGAGACTTGCAGTGAGGAGCTGAATGTGGAAAGATTGGTCAGAAAAAATCTGCAGCAAGTTGTGTTATCATCTCAATCTAATGACAAATCCACAAACCACCCTCAGTTAAAATTGATTTGGGGAACTACAATGTATCATTTAGATGACATTCCATTCGATCACAGTAGTCTTCCTGATGTCTACACTCAGTTTCGCAAGGCAAGTTTTGTGGTTACTGATATCATGTGCATGGACAAACAGGAAAATGCATTTTCTGTTGATGAAACCCTATTTTGCAGTCTATTGAAGCTAAGTGCACAGTCCGAGGCTGCATTAGAATTCCTTCATCTTTTGGACCTCCACCTAGCGTTGTCGATTGGGGTTCCGTTCCTTTGATCGAGCAGCTTGAACTTCATTCACCGAAGGCAAGTTTACATGGAACCCAAATTCTAATTTATGATGCTTTCAGAAGAATCAAGAATGTTTTAGTCGACACTTGCTTTGCTGTTGATACAGGTTAGTAAAGGAATGCGGTTCGTGGGGGGTGAAAGTGCAGCTCTGGGCAGAGTGAATGAGTATTTCTGGAAGAAGGCAAGAGATAGCCACTCTATTTTTGCATCTTTAAAATTTTAACAAAATGACAGTTAGTTAATCTTTTGCAAACAAAAATTTAAAGTTCAGTTGTCATTTGTCTTTTGTGAAGTTGTGTTGGAAATGTTAAGACAGAGAGAATATATGATATTGAGCAAATATTGATGCATGTGTACCATCAATATCCACGTAAATTTGCAGGACCTTCTAAAGGTATATAAAGAGACAAGGAATGAGATGTTAGGACCTGATTACTCAACAAAATTCTCTCCATGGCTTGCTTCAGGAAGCATTTCTCCCCGTTACATATATGAAGAGGTGTGAGAATGTGGTCATTGTATTCTATCACTATTTGTGTGCACGTATATGTTACGTAGTGAAAATGAGACTGATTTTGGATTGGAATTCTTGTATTTTCTTTAGGTAAAGAGTTATGAAAGGGAAAGAGTTGCAAATGATTCCACATACTGGTATCTTCTTGTATCTTTCTTTAGATATTAAATAATTCTTGTTGTTTAAAATTTAACTATCAGAGTCTAAATAAGTGAAGTTAAGATTATTTGATTTGATTTAGATTTGGTTATTAAATCATTGGAAGGAAATCTTGCTTTGTCAAACTTACTTTACAATTTTAGGCTGGCAGTGGTTTGGACGTCTATTAATTACTAAGTTCCTCAACTGAATGTTATTTATTTTTCTCTTTTCAGGGTTTTGTTTGAATTGATGTGGAGGGATTACTTCAGATTCATCTCCCTCAAATATGGAAATTCCCTTTTTCATTTAGGTAAAAGTAAAAGTAGTTTCTGCCTTTCTAGATTTAGTGGATAAACTTCTAGGATGACCATCTTTATTTTCTGATTCAAGAAATGCAAGTGAACCAGGTAGCGTGTCAGTATATATTACAGTATATTATTAACTTGTATTTAATGTAAATTCCTCTGTACATGTTTTGTTCTGCAATTTTCACTCTAGGTGGCCCCAGAAAATTGGAGTACAAATGGAGTCAAGACCAGAAATTATTTGAATCCTGGAGAGATGGCTGCACAGGGTATGTTGTTTATTGTGGACAATGCTATATACTGGCATCTTTTCTTTTATATTTTATAATCCGGTATCTTTCTTAAAATGGTATCTAGCAATAAGTCTCTTCCTTCCTAAAATCAAAGCAATGCTTATTTGCTTTGATCCTCTCCGCTCACATAAGCTTTTGGTAAATTTGTAGTTACCCTCTCATTGATGCCAATATGAAGGAACTGTCAATGACTGGGTTCATGTCAAATAGAGGACGGCAGGTAAAATCTTTTTTAATTCATATTTTGACACTAATTCTATTTTTCTTTTAAGAGAACATTGTGCTAAAATGTAAAAAGCTCAATTGCATTGTCAAGACACATCTCCTGTGTGAATCCTCATATAGTTAGTGCATTTTACCTGTATTTTTCTGCAGATTGTATGTTCCTTTCTTGTACGAGATATGGGCATTGACTGGCGTATGGGAGCTGAATGGTTCGAAACTTGTCTTTTGGATTATGACCCTTGTTCCAATTATGGAAATTGGACCTACGGCGCAGGTGATTGAATTTTCTTAATTTTTCCTTTCTGAAGCCTTATAGCAAGGAACAGATTTTAATTGCAGAAATTTTACTTCTTTGTAACTGAATCGAATCTAAATGAGGGAATAAACTTTTAATTCTCTTTTGTTTTGAAGGAGTTGGCAATGATCCTAGAGAAGATCGTTATTTTAGCATCCCCAAGCAGGTAAGTTCACTTAATTATCATTCAAAAAGTGAAAACTTATGGTTCATCTACTTTATGGTTTGGAATATGTGGAGATTTGAAGGTTCGTCTACTTTATGAGTTACAATTGTTTAAATATTTTCATTATTGGTCTGGTCACAAGTTTTCCTTTTAAAGTTTTTAAATTTTGCATCACATATTTAGAGTGCGTTTGAGATTGAAATTAAACAGTTGTATCTTAAAAATTACAATACTAAAATATTTAATAAACATTAACTGTTGTAGTTTAAAAGTTATATTGATATTATTTTTCATTTGCATAATAAAAAATCTATTATATTTTTAATAATTTTATTAAAATTATTATTTAAAATTTATATTTACTACATATTATTAATTTTTGTTTCATAGTTATAATTTTTTTTCACAACAGCTGTAACTCAATTCCAAACATGACTTTATTTATTTGAAAGGGTACATCACATATCTAGTTACATATGTATTTCTAAAGTAACAAAAACATGCAACCAATAACCAAAGTTTAATTAGAATTCTAAACAGAAACTTCCAATAAACTTCCAGGCACAAAATTATGACCGAGAAGGAGAGTATGTTGCATATTGGTTACCACAGCTAAAAGCACTTCCAAAAGAGAGGAGAAACTTCCCTGGAGGATCATACATCGAGCAAATTGTGTCTCTCAAGCACGGCAATATTAATCAGAACAGAAATCAGAATGATAGCCTCACCCAGACTGGCAGACGAAACAATTTCAAAGGGAAACATGCTCAAGTTAACAGATAAAATGCATTCATATTATGTAACTTCAAGCACTTGACAAATACACAGCACCTGTCAATAGACTTGCCCACAAGCTTTTAAGCAAACCAAGTGTCTTGCCTTTTTGTTTTTTTTTTTTTTCACTATTTTATATTGATTCAATTTGTAAATGAAATCATTGTCTCCAAGAATTACATGGGCAATTAACAGAACTAGATACAAAAAAATTACAACAGAAATGAAACAGCCAGCACAAACTTAGATTACAAAATACAACAAAAGGCGAAGCTCCTTTCAAGTGCAATCCCTGCCAGCATAGGGAGGGTAGAATCACGCCTTATTAAAATATGATGAGAAGATTCCTACAAGGACCCCCAATTGCTCTTGTGTAAACAGGTGTGCCGCAAAACTGGACAAATAAAAACTATTAATTCGAAATCGGAAATTTATAGATTCTGTTATCAAGTTGACATTACCAATTGTGCATACTTACATGAATTCCAGAGATCACCATCTTTTAGGTCTGAAAATCAAGTTTTCTTCACCCCAAGGCGAGATTTAAGCTACAAAAAGTCAAAATAGAAGACTCCATTACTACTCAAAAAGCCGTGAAGAGGGAATTTGTGTTTACATTGGACTAAAATAAAACCAATAAACACCACAACATCTAATTTTAGAATATTTGGTATAACTTTTCAAGTAAAGCTTTTCCGAATAGATTTTCTATCAGTAGAGGTTTTATGCATGAAGCTTTTAACCATTTAAAAGAAAAAAAATGTTTATGTGCTTGTCAGTTACAGCTTTTAGCAGAAATTATAAAATTATCATAATGGACAAGCATTTTAAGATACTTAACCATTTAAAAAATGCTCAGCAACCTCTACTGCCAAAAAGCCAAACTTTAAGCTTCTAACTAAAAGAAACACCAGAGCTTTTTTGGCATTAAAAAGGGTCTTTTGGCCAATAAAGAAGCTGTACTAGATGGGCAATTCTTCCCCATAACCTTTTCCTTTAATCTATTTATTAATTCACTTATAAAGAATGGCAAAGTAGGTAATAAATCATATTCATGACTATGATTTTGAATATAGAAGATAAGCTATGTGCTAAAAACAATGTTGGTAATAAATTATATTCATGATTAAATTACATGAAATTCTTTCTTTATAACATAATCTGAGCCATCTGATGAGAACGTACCTCCTCTATATACTTTAATTGTCTTAAAACTTGATCTGTTTCCAACTCCTGAAAGAAAAAAGAAAATAAACCAAATCATTATTATGATATAACAGTTAGCGTATCTATAAAACTGAAAAAGTGACAGTAGAACAAATATCTAAATGAAAGATAACCAACTAGATGCTGCTCAATGGAACAGCATACCACTTCTACTCTAGCACAAAAGAAATGTTGATTAATAATTACAACTCAAATGCCTAACACTAACCAGATTTTGAATGTTAATGCTTTAGAAAAAGAGTACTGATGGACTGACAAAATTGAGATGCAAAGTTTACATCCTAATTGATGTGGCACCAACATAAATTCACCACTTGGATGAGAAATTATAAGACTCAATAACTAATTATCACACAACCTTTTGAGATAATGTACAATCATCTACCACATAAATTGGAATATAAACTTTGTATCACACTTCATAAGCCTAGCATTAACCTTTTTTTTTTAAAAAAAAAAAAAGAGTGGCTTTTTATTTACATAAGTTCCATTTGATTTACATGCCATTTCCTGAGGCACCATTGACAGTTGAATCACTTGGCAAACATTTTTCGATAATAATAGAATAACAAGCATTAGAAAAAAGAGACTATGTACCTGAGGGACAGCACAGTCAGAATGCAATGGATCCCAAAGAATAGCACAAGAACAATCCCAGCTATCAGTTTGAACTTCGGAAAATGGTGCTCTGTAACATCAATGAAATTACTTTAATATTCCCCATTAGAAAGTAAAGTAAACATGATGTTCTCAGAATTACTCAACCAAATCAAATTATAAATTGAGAGAAAGGGAGGATAAATTATTAAGTAATTACCAGTAATAACGATTGCTGCTACTAAGAAAGAACATAAACATTAACAAAATAAGACATGTAATCATCGGTTATACATTGAACACAGAATTTTGTTATGACCGCAACAATCTTCCATTCAATAACCAAGTAAAACCATCTGAATGGCTAGAACAATGTATCTAAGGCTTAAATTCTATCCTAAAGTAATATGCATAAACCATTTTCCTGTAACCAATAGCTTCAAAATCATAATCATGAACCTGTATGAACCTAAAAGGAGAGTAGAAGCAGACACAAGCATACTCATAAAGTCTTTTACCTGCGCCACTTCCCACATTTGGTTCCTTCAACACATACATTTGTATCATTATTAGTCAATACTTCTTGACATTGGAGCCAGTTACTTATGGAGTCAGGCTTGGAAAACTGGTTTGAAAACTGAACCTGAAAACACAGAGTGAACATTTATTTACATCTATTCTAAATAAACAACTAAAAAAAAAAGTTTGGCCGTGCTGCACATTTATTTATTGTGAAATGCATTAGAAACAATCTCAAGATACACAATGGAAAGAGTATCAGTAAGAAAGAAGTATTTCAACAATCTCGAGATAGACAATGGAAAGAGTATCAGTAAGAAAGAAGTATTTCCCAGTAATTTTTATAATGCCACCTATTTTCCAGAAAGATCAAAGACTCCATTCATGACATTTTCAGATTTCCCTCAGAATAAACAAAAGAACTGAAAGCGGACTATCAGTCCTATCTTCTGACAAAGATTATTTTTATTTCAAGCTTTAAGTTCTCAACTTCGTTTTTGCTATGCTGTTATTAAAAGATTCCTCACATTTAAACCAACAGTCTCGGCTGGATCCATTTCCAATGGCTCACTGAAGGAATCGAGATTACTGCAACAATAAAGAAAACTAAGTTATTGAAAGACCCGACCATCATGTGATGCGAGTAGAAAACATGAAACAGAAGGAAAACAGAAATACGCGTTTTATAGAGAGATCTCATTGGTTCAAAAATTGATCTATCAAAGCAACCTCATTTACTGCAAATATTTCTAAGCCACTGAAATTTGAATAAAAAAAATGGCTCTTAACCTTTCAAACCAATCATAAAGTCACCAAAAGATAAGAGCTTAATTAATTTCTGAAGTTCAAAAAGAGTCCTTCAACGTTAGATTTCATCAAAGTTACCATTATTAAAGAATAAATCTCGATAAGGAAGCCACGACATGGAAGATTTGGGTAGTAAGTAAATTTTACAGGTCATTAAAAGCTAAAGTTACGACAGCTCACTATCACTTATGATCTCTTTACATAGAATCCCATTCTTAAAAAGCAATATAATACATTTATTATTCTAAGGGTTATGAAACTTTGGGGTGAGATGTGGTTAAACTTAAGGAAAATTAAACTTAAGCGACCATGTCCCATCCAACTTCTAAAAACTCCAAGTTAAGTAATCATTTCACCATTTGTGGTAAGTGACACATGATTTTTCCATTCCTGTGTCACATTGCATAACACCAGCTTAAATCAAAATGGACTCTTAACAAACATCAAATGTGAATATAACAAACTTTTCATTGACACAGCTAAACCTCTCTGCAAATGTGCCTCAGATCCAAGTTATCCATTCTAAACACAGTTACTTGCATACCCAACATTGAAGAATTCAAAAGAAATGCATCAAACTCATGTTCGAAAGCTGTTATACTCTATTAAACATTAAAAGTAAAAGACATACCTGGAAATTTGATCAGACCAGTCAGGAACTTCTGCTTGATAAGATTCACCAATTCTAACACGAGAAGTGTATGGCTCAGGATATTTCAACATTAAAGCTATTCGACCCATTTCAGATCTAGGTTTTCCATACATCCAACTATTGTTTGGTGACTTCAGAAAAGAATTCTCTTGTGAAACATTAGAATTTAAATTTGAACAGCATTGGCAAAGCCAATTGTCAGTTGGTAGTATCTTTATCCTGGGATTGCAGCAAGATGGATGAAACGCCTCATCACAATAATCACAAAGTAGCATAGTTGATGTATTATCCGCCTTGCCACACAGCTTGCAGGACTGGATAACACTAATTTCATGTCCAGTTCCTGAAACTTCTCCTGAAGCAACACTTCTCACAGAACATTCTCCTACAGCTCCAAGTAAACCATTACTTCTAAGCACAGAAACACAGAACTCCCTTGCTGAAGGATCTTCATCTAACACCTCCAACCTTGAAATATCGGAATTGGAAATGTCGCTACCTTCAGTATTTCTATTACAACAGCCAACTCCCATCTTTGACTTTGATGAACGAATATTTTTGGATCTAAGCTCTTTATTAGACCCTACAATCTGAGATTTAGAATCAATATTAAAACTAGTAGCGTATGCAACTGCTAAATAAGGATAACGATAAAGCCTACGTGAATGAACAAAAAGATAAGAAAAACCAAAGTCTCTTACGCTGGTTGGGGCAGGAAGAGCTATAACAACACTATTGTCATACTCAACTTGAGATTTTGAAGAACCCTCCTCAACTCTAACTTCATCCGTTTCTGCCTCCACTGGAAACACTATAACTGAATTTTTCTGTATCTTTCTTCTCTTGACCAAATTTAGCCCAGAATTTTCACTTATATTGCTCGCAATCAATAGCTCCGATACCTCTTTAGGGAGTTCGCTACATTCCGCATAACCCTTCCATCTTTCAGTTGGCCGCCACTTGCATAACAAGTCTTGCTCCCCATGGCTGGGGGCAAAGGTCATTGCAGCTTCAACAGAAGTCGGAGCTGAACTCTGTATCAACATTTCAATTTTTCACCTACACTAATAGTTGCACCACAGTGAGTATAAAAATAGTAGACATAATAACTACACTACAACTCGTTTTCCATGCTTGCATCTACATGAATATCAAAAGGATCTAGGTCACACTAGGATTGCAAATTCTCTCAACCACATGCCACCAGTAATGGAATCTTTGATCATTTGTGGCATGGCCATAGTCATTGCATCTCATGTTTATTGAATCACGCTTTAAAAATACTTGCAGTATTTGTAAATCCAAAATTAAGTTTTTCTAATTAATTCTATAATAAATATAAATAAATATAGTGGTCCTTCAACATATCAAAGGGTGACAAAAATTAATAACTACAATAACACTGCCTCAACAGAAGTCGGAGCAGAACTCTCTATTAACATTTAACCTAAGCTAATATTTGCACCACACAGCGTTTAAAAGTAACAGTCATAAAGTACACAAATCAAAGCCACCACACCAAAAACCATTTTCGGTGCTGCATTTATGCGAATATCATAAATATCTAGGCATATATGAATATCATAAATATCTAGGCCTTTGTTTGGCAATATATATAAAAATATATAGGTCTTCACATCGCAATAGGATTGTCTCCTACTCTAAGCTTTTGCTACGCAAAATCTCCCAAACTTAAACCATCATTAATTCAACGTAAAGTGAGATCTTTAAGAACGAGAGAAAGTTCAGATACTGAGAGGATCTTTACTAATATGTAGCACGGCCATAATTATTGCATCTCGTATTAATTGAATCAAGCATCATAACAGATTCTAATATTTGTAATAAATTAAAAGAAATATTATCATGTTCATTAACATAAGAAAATACATATTGAACTAAATTTTTAAAAAGTGATACTAGTTGATTACAACTTGTTTAAACTTTCTCCATAACATGCAACACTATAAAGTTTAATTCATATCCACAGACATGCAATTGCACAAATGAAATCTTACTTAAACTAGATCCACATCCACTATAAAAAGATTAATCTAATGCTTTCAACAAAACTGCACTGCTTCTAAGCTGCTGATAAATACAACTTATATATATATATATAGCCATACACGTTTAGCCAAACAAAACATATGCAGGTTAAAGATGAAACAACGATTGCGTATAATAAAAAACTACAAAATTAAAAATTAAATCCATCCTGAAAAAAGCTAAAACAATAGCAACAATACGAAAATTTTTTTTTTAAAAAAAAACGTAACGTAACGGAATTCCAAAAAACACAAGAAAAAAAAATCTGAAATTAAATCAAAAATAAAATCTATCTTGGCATCGAGATTTACCTGTGAATATAACTATCCGCTATTTATTTATTTATTTATTTTCTAAAAAGAAATTAGGCTGAGCGGTTATGAGTTTTAAGTTTTGGTTATTGTAGTTTCGGGATTTTGTATTTGTTTATTTGAAAGCAGGAAGCCAGCGCACACAACGATAAAATCTTTTTTAAATGGATGGACCCACCGGGTTCCGCAGTTTCGGTTTTTCTATTGGCGTCGAGTAGGAGATAGATCGATTGAGGAAAACGCACGCCTGAGAAGTACGCCGACATTACAACTGTTTTTACCAGTTTAGGCCCGCGTGTGAAATTTTCGAGTTGGGAAAAAAGCGCGTACAGCTTGGCTCCATTTACTAAAATTAAAGCGCTAATTGTTGCCGCTTACGACTTTAGCGCAGTCACGAACCATTAGTTTACTTTTCAATAATCGAAATAGATTAGAATCGGATTAAATTAGAATCGAAACGAGGAATGAGAATTAAAATAAATTATTTACTTAAACGGTAAGAATTGAAATCAGAATGAGTTAAATTATTTTAAATTATTAAAATATTCTTAATTAATTATAATTATTATAATTATTATATTAATTAATTATATTATTTTTTTATCATAATAATAATATTGTTAAAGTTATTATTATTAATGATTATTGTTAATATATTAATTAATTATATTCATATGTTCTTAGATTATTAATTAATTATAATTTATCATTAATAATAATAATAATCAAAATAAAAGATCATCATTAGCAAAATAATAATCCATTTAAAAATAATAATAATCATAATCAGATTCATCATCATCAGCTAAATAATCTATTTCCGAAAAAACTTAATAATAATCCTCAAATTAATCCATTTCCCAAAAATTCATCCTCAACAAAATAATCCATTTTCCAAATAATCATCCTCAACAAAATAATCAATTTCCCAAAAAAAAAAAAAATTAACAACAATAATCAAAATCGGAATCGTCATCGTCACAACAACAAATCATCATATCGGAACCGCGACCATCAGAGACAAATCGAAGACGAAATTGAAACGACGACGAAATCGACACAACTCAACGGAGACGAAACTGGCAACTAGTTGTTGTCCACAATGGAGACGAACCGCGACGACAAAGATGTTGGATGAGTTTGGCCGCGACGGTGATGGAAGTTGCTCCGATGGCGTTTGATTGGGAGGCTCGTGCGAGAGAGAGAGTTTAGGTTTTTATGGATTTTTTTGTTTTTTTTATTTTTTGCTATTTATATTTTTATCTAAAATGAGGGTATTTTCAAAATAAAAAAAAAATTTATGGGGGTAGAATGGGAAATGTCGGGAATGGGAGTCTAATTCCCAAGCCCCCTTGGGAATCAAGTTCCCATTCTTGATTCCCCCCACAAAAATGATTCTCATTCCCTTTGTTATTTTACCAAGTAAACACATGAATCATTCTAATTCCGGATTCCCATTCTTAAATCCGGCAAGTAAACACAACATTAAAGTTAAGGAGGACTATGTGAGTATTGGTTCGAGTTTTTATAAATTCAATTTCTCTCAATTAAGTAAAAAAATTATATAGACTTAATTTGTAAGTCTTTCTCCCTTATAAAATATAAGTAAAGCAGAGACATTTTCCTATGGATCATATATATGTGCATGTGTTTTATATAATTAATGTAATAATGTAAAACTCAAATTATATATCGCATAGAAATGCGAGTAGAGTAGAGATATCCTTTATGTGAGGGACTGAGGATCATATATTTGGGCATGTACTTCACATAATTAATGTAATAATGTAAGTCTCAAGTTATATATCGGATTGTAAATATTGTGTAATTAGTATTAAAAAAATGTTAATTTATTTTTTTATTTTTTGGATAAAATTTTGTAATATTTGAATTTTATTTTTGATATAATTTTTTTAGTTTATCTTAAAATTTAGCGATATTTCACTGGTTTAAAAGTAAAAAATCATAAATATATGTGTGTTTTACGGTTGACATCTGGTAAAGTAGATAAAATCTTGAAACTTAAAAGTTCAGATTTTCAAAACTTGCTGCCATTTGCCTACATCAGATTTCAAACAATTGGTAGCCAAATTTCCACCGACGCTAAACAATGTCGTTGGTGTTTAATTAGTGATCATCAATAATATTTTTTCATATAATAATTTATGTTTTGTTTATCAATATGCAAAGCAATATTAATTATCATATATATTTCAATTATTTTTATTATTTAAACATAAAGAGATATAGATAGCAATTTTAACATTTACTAATCTGTTCATTTTGGTCAATTCAATGTACAGGTTTCTTTTTATCATTAATCTGCCAAATATACATGTTAAAATATTTGGTAAGTGGTTGTATTATAATCTAAAATTACCAAAACTTCACCCAAAGTGATTGTATTATAATCTAAAATTACCAAAACTTCACCCAAAGTGATTGTATTATAATCTACAATTACCAAAACTTCACCCAAAGTGATTGTATTATAATCTACAATTACCAAAACTTCACCCAAATTATTTACAAAATCTATAATAAACTAGATTATTTGGAAAGCAAATGAAATTGCAACCGTATCCTAATTACTTACTATTTAATGATCATATGAATCATCTTATAGAAAAATATTGAGTTGTGATATTTTGAATCTCTTAATTTATCTCATCGGCACCAATTCTCAATTAATTTAATTTATTTTCAGATTTACGCTTATTCATCACTTTTATTTTTTATAATGATTATTCAAATGGCGCAAGTGTCCTTTCCAATTTCTAAATAAAAATTTTTAATTTAAAATTATCAGGGGTGAAAATATCTCTTAGAGGTTTTCTTTTGACCGTCTAATTCTAAATAGTGGCCAAGTGGACAATTGGCCCGTTTGGGATTGCAGTTGAAATTCAAAAAGCTGCTTATTTCATAATTTTCTTCATTTTATCAGTAGCTTTTAAAAGCAGGTAGGGGATTACTTTTCATAAGCAGCTTATTTAATAAGCTATTATACCTTTTTAGAATTTATATTATAACCCTATATTTTAATAAAAAGATAATTATATCTTATTTATTCATAAACCTTAAAATATAAATTATACATTTAGCTTTTTCATATTTTATGTAATAGATTATAAAGTTCTTTAGATTTTTTAAACTTAGTTTTTTAATGTAATTTTACATATTTAAGAAAAAAGATATCTCTAAACAATTTGATTACACATACTCTAAAAATAGAAAGTAATAAAAACATATATCTATTTTGGTCATTATATATAATTTTTTTAAATAAAATTCCACTTAAAATTAATTATATTTTTCACTCGTCCACTACTATCTTAGCCCTGTTAGAGCCTTTCTAACATCGTAAGGCTAAAATTATTATTTTACTCAAACGGTAAAAAATGGTATCGTTAAAACACGATTTAAATAAAAAATAATTATTATCCACCAAATACCTAATCTTTTGGACTTTTTTAAATACACAAAAATGTCCAATGGGTCGGGCGTCACATGGCACAGTATGGTACGAGCACATTTGGGTAGGGAACGCGGCACTGCACGCACAAACATGGGCTAGGCTAAGTGGGAATTTCAGGCACGTGAGATCTTAAAAGCATGACATAACTAGAAATGGGATAAAGTACGGCACATGAAAAGAACCACAATAAGCATGTTTCACTTTTTAATAAAAATAAACTTAAAATTTTATAATTTTACAAATGACTTGAAATTGAATGTTTTAATATATTTTATTAGCATATGTTTTTAAAATTTATTTAATTATTAGTTTGACAAAGTTTGGCAAAGTTACATACTCTTATGATTATTAATTTATTATTATTGGATACGAACTTGAGTTTTGGACTTTTGATTATGTTAAATTTGACTAAACACACAATGGACCCTAAAAAAAGTACACAGACTTGAAAAAAGTATGTCGATAGTTTGGCATGCCCTCTTAAAAAATTAAAAAAAAATTGTTGTATTTTTTTCTTAGGCACAACATAGCACAACTCACTGCACGTGTGCAAGATTGGGCCTAAACCAAAAGAAAAAACAAAAAAAAAAGGCATTGCACAACGCAACACAAAACACATTGTTGGCATTGCACGGCACGAGAACAAGCCCACATGGGCTGACACAGTCTGTGGGTCATATGTAAAAATACACAAACTCTTTTTTCTTAACAAAATTCCACCCAATTTAACAATATTTTTCACTTATCCATTGCCGTCTTAACCTTGTCAAAACCTTGATACAACTAAAAAATAGTTGTTTAATAAGAGTGTTTAATTATAAATTTATAATATAATTTAGTGAATATGGGGTCGGATCATAGGGAATTAAAATCTGACAGTCAATTATTAAATGAAAAATAATTATAGAAAAGAAGTTGAGAATGAATAGTTTAAGTAAAAAAAATGCTAAGGTTATAGGATCTGTTCTTGGTATTCAAATCGTAGTTAATTTATATTTTGTATTTATTACCAGTTTGAAAAAGCACCCTATAAATAAACATGGGGATTACGTCTATAATGTGTCATAACCATATTGGAGTGTTCCCACTATTATTTTGGAGTGTCGACATTAGGTCTAACACCTACATAGATTTAAGGGGGTTTAGGTCTATAAATTCTAACCACTTTATGGATAAATATGGAGATTAAATACATAATTTGCCACATCCATATTGGAGTGCTCCCACTACTTTATTAGTTTGTCAACAATCAACATTATTTCTAAACACCCATATAAATTAAAGGAGATCTAGATCTATAGATAAAAATAAAATGAAAATAATCGCTAGAAAACACAAATTCTAAACATAATTAGGGCAAAACAGTTAACGACTACAAGATGCAATCTGATTTTTTTTTTCCATTTATTTAGGGTAGAATAGTCATTTTATATTCAGGAGCAAAAAAAGTCATTTGATCAATATTCCATTTATTCTCTTAACTATGTTAATGGTAAAGTGGATGAGTGAAAAATATCGTTAATTTCAAGTGGAATTCTACCAATAAAAAAAATATTTAAATATTTTATAAAAAGCTTGAAAAATAATCGGTAGATAATTGCTCCTTTTTTTTTTGTCTCTTTGTTTTTAATTCAAAATGGTATTAAAAATATTAGCCGTCCAAACTTCAACACCAAACTAACACCCATTTGATAGCTAATAACTGGGAATTTTTTTTTTTTAAAAAAGCCATAATTGATTAGCTTCCAACTGGGATGGCAATTTATTGGATCAGGCTCGGGGTTGATTTGCACACACATAAAACATGAACCAAAGCCCACATGAAGACAATGACATTGATTATTGGTCTTGTTTCATACGTATCCAGGACTTACCCATGCTATCAAGTGATATGTCTTTTGCTCAGGAAAAGTGACGATGCTGATGTTGTACTTGAAGGATTGTTAGAGTTTCTGCAGAATTTTGAAAAAGGGTTTGGATAAAGAAAAGGATAAATTAGAGACAGTATTGAGAATGACTTAAGAGTAAATCCCAAAGTAGGAGTAGATGAAATAAATTAATATCACTTGGCTTGAAGTGAAAACTCTTTCAAATATTACTTACTGTCCAAAATTTCATGCTCAAGATAAGAAGAATTTTTTTTTAAAAACATATATATAAATATATAATATGTAAATAATGTTATAATATATATATATTAAAAAATTAACATAAAAATAGTGATTATATAAAATTTAACTACATAATTAATTATAACTGTACTTCCGCATTTGATAACAAAAACGCTGCGTTTAGAGCAGTGGGCCAAGTTGAAGTTGGGTTCCGCCGGCCACCAATGGCCTTGTATGTTTTGTGTTCCTCGATACAGCATCAATCCCATCTTCGTCTCTCCCAAGCTCAACTTTACACTCAGCGCCTCTTCTCAATAATCAATAGACGACGCTCATTCAGGTCCCAAAAATTTCTTCTAGAGAGTTCCATTAGCGGGGGACATCGACTGTCAGTCCCCTCTGTGTTTATCATATGTTATATATGCTTCAGAGTTGATGTACGGTTCAGATTCGATTCAAACGCAGAGAGATACATTATCTAATGGCCGTAAGTTTTATTCTTCTTTTCAATCTTCCATTTTGTCATTTTTTAAGCACTCACTTTATTTATTTATTTATTAATTTTTATTTTAGTTATTTATTGCCTGCGGAGAATCCTCATCACCAGTTCATATTCAAATACTTAGATTTTTGTATCAAACCTTCGACTCCATCAAGCTCAATGTAGCTCGCATTTTTTCCAACTCAAGGTATTTTGATGATTTAGACTATTTATTCTTTTGAAACAAGGTTTAGTTATTTCTTTACCAATGAAATGCTCACATTTGTTAATCTATTTATAGGACATGTAGCGATGATGATAATTTGCCTTGTACTTTGAACGATATTATGAGCTATGTTGGTGATCAATGTCGTTCCAAAACTCGGCATTGGTTCTCAAATAAGGATTCTGACAATGAAGGAAATCCCCAGGCAGTTTTTAACGCACTGGATTTAATTTTAAAGGAAAATTTGGATCGTTTGAAAACTATGAGGTAACCTTTTCAATACATTCCTAGTTGTAGTGTATTTCTGTTTATTGCCGTTTGTATGTTTGCGATTAACGTTCGGTGGTTTTTAGTCCATAGTTGTTGTGGAATGAAATCACTAGCTGGTGAATATAATTGGGGGGTGGGTAGTCTGATAAAAATATTAGCTGCAAAGGCAAATTTGATACTTTAGCTATTGTGCTTTCAAAATTAAGCAGAAGTATGATAGCTGCATACATCCCCTTGGATCTTTTTGTTTGAAACTCCTGTTTTTCTACGAGTTAGAAGTTGAATTATATTGTCTTGTAAATTATTAAGATGTCGGCTGCTAGATAAATTATTCTTATCAGTTTTTATTGAAGTACATAATTACTGATTGATTTGTATGAGTTTGTAGACTTTATGATTTTTGGAGTTCAGGCCAATTTTTATTAATTTCTAAGTGAAATTTTGCAGAGATACAGGTCCTGTGAGGTGCACCTTGGAAACTGATTACAGAAGACATGTAGCTGTAATTAGGGACCTGTGTTTAGGAGGGAAGATTGGGACAGCTCTATGGTTGCGGAGAAAAATGATTCAAAAAGGCACTGTTCCAGATGTGTTAACACATAATTATCTTGTTAATGAGCTGTGTAAAATTGGTGACTTGGAGAAGGCAGATCATGTTATTAGGGAAATGTCGGAAATGCGTCCCTCCCCCAATTGTGCAACCTACAACGCTTTTATCACGGGGTACTGTCGTGTCAACGAGCTGGATAAGGCTCTTCATCTTTTCTCCACTATGGCAAATAATGGGATTAGGCCAAATAGAGTTACACATAACATACTCGTACATGCGTTATGCAAGAAGGGTCTTTTAGGAGATGCTGTGAAGTTTCTTGGAGAGGTATTAGCTGATGACGATGGCAAGGCTACCTCCGATGTAATTACGTCAACTATACTTATGGATAGTTATTTTAAGAATGGAGATAAGTTTCAGGCTCTAGCTCTTTGGAATGATATGTTCCAAAAGAATATCCAAACAGATATTGTGGCGTATAATGTCCTTATAAATGGATTCTGTTTGAATGGAGATATTAGTTCTGCATTTGCTTACTTCTGTCAGATGCTTAAAAGAGGTTTTCTTCCGGATGTTATTACTTACAATACTCTTCTAAACTGTCTTTGCAAACAAGGAAAATTGGATGAGGCTAGTCATTTTTATGGTGTTCTGTCAAAAACAGGAGTTGCACCGGATCAGATTTCATACAAGACAATAATTCAAGGTCTCTGTATTCATGGGGACATTGTTAAGGCTAGGGAATTTCTGCTTTCTATGTTAGAGAAGTCGGTGGTGCCTGAGCCTCATATATGGAACGTGATAATTGATGGTTATGGAAGATGTGGAGATCTCAGTAATGCATTCTCTATTAGAGACCTAATGCTGTCTTTTGGCGTTTCATCAAATGTGTTTACCTTTAATGCGCTAATTCTTGCAGAAACAAGAGGTGGAAGTATTTTCGATGCGTTTTCTCTGAAAAAGGAGATGCTTTTAGATGGCATTTTTCCTGATGTATTTACTTATAATTTATTAATAGGCGCTTCTTGTAATTTGGGGCATATTCATTTGGCGCTTCAATTATATGATGAAATGCTGCGTAGGGGAATCACGCCTGATATAATAACTTATACTGAATTAATTAAAGGTCATTGTGCTAGAGGTAACATGAAGGAGGCAGAGGAGGTTTTTGCCAAGATACAAACATTAGGTTTAGCCATTGATCACATTCCATTTCGGATACTTAAGAAGAGATATCGCAGAATGAAGGAATCAGACAAGGCACGGGACATACATCAAAAGTGGTTGTTGAGGAACAAATGAGCTTTTCCACTTCAATAAGCTATAAATATGCATATACATGATGGAATTCGTGGTTGTCGAAAACAGGGCCTGACACTTGTGAGTTGTAGTTCTTGTTTTGAACCTTAACAAATTCTTTAAGATGGTGACAGGTTTCTAGATTGTGGGACTTGCAAATGCTCTTCAACAGGTATGTGCCATTTTCAGTGTTCCATTCAAATTTCTGTAGTGTAGTGAAATTTTCTTTTGCATTGACTAGCACTTAGTGCTAACTCCAGCATTCAAAAGGAAAGCTGAATAGAGAAGCTATTGCAATGTATATTGTATGATTTTCAGCTTGTAAGCTTAGAGGCGAATAGAATCATCCTGTTAGGTCTCCTACAAAATTTGGGTTTCTGTATACATGGTTCCAGGCTTTCCTGTGTGTTGAAAGTGTGCTGAAGTCTTTTTATTTTTTATTTTTTAAATGAATATGTTTGTGTAAAACAAATCTTATTCCATGTATACATCTAACTAATCTAATAATGTACGAACCAGAAATTTGAATGGTTGCGATAAGAATATGTTTTCTTCTTGGGATTCATAACCTAGTTATGTGATAGTAGAGGTTGAATACTTGTGTCAAGAATATGTTCTTTTTATTGGATTCATATATAATATAATAGTTCTTTCTTAAATCTCATCCAATTGCTATTGATTCATATAACTGCCTTTGTCATTTACCTTAATTGGTTGTCCATCTTAAAATGTTCTTAAGATGTGTATCTGTTATAACTCAGTAATAACTTATCCAAAATCCCTTTGACTCCTAACAAAATTAATTTTCCCACCTGTCTTTATATGATAGGCAGATAATGTGGGAGAAAATACAAAATTAACGTTTCATGTTGTGCGACAGTGTTCTCTTTGTTTTCAGTGGAAACTCAGGAGCAAGAAGATGTCCCAGATCGTATATGAGACCCCATCTGAGGAATAATGGGATACTTCCCTTTTGAGGTTTTCCATTTAGTTGGAGATCAGTTTGATTGCCTCTCCAAATTCTGATGTTGATGATAATTACGCTTGTGAGCTTGCTCTTGGGGTATCTCACTTCGTGCTTCAAGATGATATGAAAGCCTTTATTTCAACAATTGATTTGATCATTGTCGAGGTATATTCAAGCATCTTACTTTTTGAGTTGATTAAATGTGATTTTGTGCTCATTTTCTCCCAAAAATAAAAAAAAATGATTTTGCACTCATTGAAATAGGTTGCTTTACCAGAATCGATACTGCTTGGCATTGGGTCAAACTGTGAAGAAGTCCCAATGCTACTTCTCTCCAGATGTGCAATTGGTGGAAAGCTTGAACAGCATATGCAAAGCAGTGCCCAAATACCAAAGACTGCTGAGTGCACCTTTTTGTACCGCTCTTGTAACAAGAAAGACATTTTAGTCTTAAGAGCAAGAGGTGCTGTCATCAAAAACTACGTCTGATTCAGTACCTGTTTAGTTTCTGCTGCCATGCTGCCTTTTGTAGACGTGATTTTAATTTGCACTTGATCTCATCCATCTCTTTCTTTTTGATAACAGAGGCAGCCTTAGAGAATAGAGCTAGTTAGAGAAGAAATGGCAGGACGGAATAGGGGACTCCTACAACAGTGTCCTAGATTCAACCTCATTGGTGTCATGGAGATTCAACTTAGTGCAACTATAAATCCTGTTTTGATATTAGTTTGTACTAAGAAATAGTGGTAATGAGTGTTATTAATATTCCATTGAATCGAATGATAATCCTCCTTTCTATTTATCCTAGCATTAAGTTTTAAGGCAGAACATCGATAGAACTTAGAAGCAGAGGAAACAAAAGGGTTAACCAAAAAATATACTGAGTTGGGTTAACCATAAAATATTTCATAAGCATTGGACCATACTAAAATTTTATAAAAGGATGACGATCCAACGATATTATGAGTTCAGTTTGGGTTTTGTAGCTTTTGATTTGTACTTCTATATTCAATTTTTTAGCTTTTAAAATATACTATGGTGTAGAAACTTATTTTATTTTATTTATATTTTGGGTAAAAAAAAATTATATTAAAAATAGTGATAATGATTCTGAAAATGTTTTATTTTAGTACAAAATTTTTGTAATTTTTTTTTTGCGAATACAAATTTATAAATTATTATTTTTCATTATTATACATTGATTATAATAGGCTTTATGTGCAAGTTAAGTTAAACTGAAAAACTAATTTGTTAATCTAAACTGTTACCAAAAAATTGAAGCTGAACTGAAAAACCAATACTAAACCGAACTATTGGTTTTAATTTGGTTTTTATTTTCTTAAGGGTGGGCATTAATTCGGTTTAAGTTTGCAATAAATTTTTAGTTTCAGTTTGGTTCGGTTTTACCCACCCTTAATGACTAATATGTGTACTGTTGGTGCAAATTTTGTCCCAACTTATGATGGTGAGTTCGTTCTTTGGGCTGATCTTTATGGGCCTTTGTATATACTCTTCTGAGTCCACTTCCTTAGGCAATCAGAAGATCCTTGTCTTGTGATACTCTACAAACACAAGAAAATTATCAGAGGGCCGGTTTTGCCGGCGTAAACCCTCCGACGGTCAAGTCAGTCATCGGACTTTTGAAAATATGAATTTAGAAAGAGAAAGATTAGAGGGAGAAAGTTAGCATTTTCCCCTTTTTAGTCTCTTTTTTGTCTTACCTTTTGATGAGAATGAAAGACATATTTATCGACCAAACTGATTTGACTTGGGTCCTAGTTATTTCGATGACAAATGTCATTGTTCTTGTGACATTTGGCAATACTTGTCCTCTCGAGCCCATGTGGATTGACACATGGATATACAAACTTGTCTACAAATTAGAGGAAGAAATGTTCTATCCTTAGGTTATTTTTACTAAGACCTTGGGATCATAAGAGCCTTCACACTTAGTAGGTTTGTCATAGGATAAGAGCCTAGAACCTCAGCACGTTTTGGACTTTAAATCCTTGCCACCTAGTTGATTTATCCTAGGTGATTTGTCTTAGGATAGAAATCTAGGACCTTGGCTCCTTTTGGGCTTTGAAATCTTATTACTTAGAAGGATCATTCTAGGTCATTTGTCCATCACTTCGTGGGCTTGATTGAGAGGAAATTTATTAGATGGGCCTTATTAGACTTATTTTATTTTTGGTCCAACAGTTGCCCCCCCAAGTCTAAAATTTTTAAATAAATAAAAAATTTAGACTTTCTTATTACTATTTTTTAATATCTTTAAGAGGATTTTCTCCAAGAATTTCATCCTTAGGAGGAATTTTATCCTTAGGAGGATTTCATCCTAAGATGATTTTCCTTAAGGAAAGTTTCCTTAGATTTTATCCTTAGAAGGATTTTATCCTAGGATGATTTTCTTTAAGGAAAATTTCCTTAGATTTTATCCTCAGAAGGATTTCATCCTAGGATGACTTTCCTTAAATTTTATCCTTAGGATGATTTCATCCTAGGATGATTTTCTTTAAGGAAATTTTCCTTATATTTTATCCTTAGGAGGATTTCATCCTAGGATGATTTTCTTTAAGGAAAGTTTCCTTAGATTTTATCCTTAGGAGGATTTTTCCTTAAATTTTATCCTTGAAATAAAATGCTCCTTTGTTTTGTTGAACTTGAATAAAGATACAAAATTTTCATATGTTAAGTTTATGAAAATTTGGAATCGATCTAAGGACATTCATCATTGTCACTACTTTTTTATTTTTTAACATCTCATGGAGAATTTATTTGACTGGGAGAAGTAGTCTTTTATTCATCCGCATTTTGTCTTTACAAAACTTGTCTGACCATTGAGGAAAGATCAGACTTATATAAGTACAAGATCATGCTATTGATGGTAAATCCTGAGATGCTCAGCATTCCAAGCATGCCTCAAGATCTTTCCACCTAAGGTAGACAAAATATAAGTTCCTGGCCTAACTACTTCTCTGATTATGTAAGGTCCATCCCAGTTAGGACCCAAGGTGCCAACACCTGGTTCTCGAGCATTAGGCAAAACCTTCTTTAGAACAAGATCTCCAATTCTGAATTTCCGAATTTTAACTCGAGCATTGTAGTAACGAGCTACTTTGCCCTGATAGGCAGCGACCTTGATCATAGCATGATCCCTCTTTTCTTCCAAGAGGTCTAAACTTTGGCGTTGTAGCTCATCATTGATGACAGGATCAAAGTGTTGCACTCGATAAGTCGGTGTTCCTATTTCAGCAGGGATGACAGCTTCTGCACCAAATGCCAATGAGAAGGGAGATTCTCCTGTAGGAGTCCTTGGTGTAGTTCGATAAGACCATAGGACAAATGATAATTCGTCTGGCCATGATCCTTTGGCTTTCTCTAACTTAGCCTTGAGAATTTGCTTAATCACTCGATTGGCAGCTTCAACTTGTCCATTAGCCTGAGGATGGGCAGGAGAAGAGTAACAATTTTTTATCTTAAGCTTTCTACAAAACTCACGAAATTTGTCATTGTCAAATTGCCTCCCATTGTCAGTGATTATAGTATGAGGTACGCCATACCGACATATGATGTTCTTCTGAATAAAGTCGGTAGTTCTCTTCTCAGTAATAGTTGCTAAAGGCTCAGCTTCCACCCACTTTGTGAAGTAATCAATGGCAACTATAGCAAACCTTACTTGCCCCTTTCCTTTTGGCAGAGGACCAATTAGATCAACCCCCCATTGGGCAAATGGCCAAGGAGTGAGGAGAGGAGTTAACTTCTCTGGAGGTTGCTTGGGTATAATAGCAAACCTTTGGCACTTATCACACTTTTTTGCTAACTCCAAGGCATCTCGTTGCATCGTCGGCCAAAAGTATCCTTGTCTCATAGCTTTGTAGGCAAGTGCTCGTCCTCCAGAATGATTTCCACATATTCCCTCATGGATTTCACGTAAGACATTATCTCCATCTTCGGGTGTCAAACACTTGAGAAGAGGAAGTGAATATCCACGTTTGTAAAGTTGATTATCCATGATCACATACCTTGTAGCTCGGTATCTCACCTTCTTTGATTCATTCTTGTCCTCAGGTAAAGTTCCATTCATAAGATAACCCATAATTGGGTCCATCCAGGAACTCCAATGGTCAATGGTTGCCACTTCCTTTTCTTCACATTTAATTATGCTTGGCTCGGGAATGATGACTACTGGAACTGATCTCAGTAAGTCTTTTTCTGGTGAGAAAGCCAGTTGAGCTAATGCATCCGCTCGTGTGTTTTGCTCCCGAGGAATTTGCTTCACCTCACAATTGAAGTCCCTTAACAACTCATTAACTCGATCAAGATATGCAATCATGTTGAAATCTCGAGCTGTATAGTTGCAATTTACTTGATTAACTACCAACTGAGAGTCGCTAAAGACAAGTAAATCCTTTGCACCTAAGGTTCGAACTAGCCTAAGGCCAGCCAGAAGAGCTTCATATTCTGCTTCATTGTTGGTAGCGTTGAAGCCATACCGAAGAGCGCATCCAATCTCAACATTGTCTGGAGTGATTGCTATAAAACCTCCACCACATCCTCGTTTACTAGAGGATCCATCGACATAGAGAGACCATCTATCTTGATGCTCCTCTTTAGGATCAAGTGATATAATATCTCCTTCAGTAAACTCAGCAATGAAGTTTGCCACTGCTTGCCCTTTCAATGATGTCCTAGGATGATATAAGATGTCAAACTCTCCAAGCTCAATAGCCCACTTTGTCATCCTTCCTGAAATGTCAGGCTTAGCTAAAACTTGTCTAATTGGTTGATCAGTGAGGACGATTATGGTATGAGCTTGGAAATAGGGCCTTAACCTTCTTGCTGAAACAATCAAGGCTAGAACAATCTTTTCAAGACTTAGATACCTTGTTTCTGCATCAACCAATGCTCTACTTGTATAGTAGATAGGCCTTTGCACTCCATCATCTTCTCGGACAAGGACAGAGCTGGTGGCATGTTCAGACACTGCAAGATAAAGGAAGAGAGGCTCGCCCTGGATTGGCTTAACAAGCAAATGAGGGCTTCCTAAATATTCCTTAAGCTTTTGAAATGCTTCTTCACATTCCTCAGTCCACTTCATTTCTTTTCCTTTTCTAAGAGCCTTAAAGAAAGGAAGGCACTTATCTGTGGCTCGAGAGACAAAGCGATTCAGGGCTGCTACTTGACCCGTCAACCTTTGAATTTCTTTAACATTCTTTGGAGACTTCATATTAACCAATGCTTGGATCTTCTCAGGATTGATCTTAATACCTCTTTGATTTACCATAAAGCCAAGGAATTTTCCTGACGACACACCAAATGCACATTTAGCTGGATTTAACCGCATCTTGTACTTCCTAAGGATATCAAAGGTTTCCCGTAAGTCTTTTACATGATCTTCAGGATTAAGGCTCTTGGTGATCATATCATCTACATAAACCTCCATGGTATGCCCAATTTGTTGAACGAACATACTGTTTACCAACCTTTGATAGGTGGCTCCGGCGTTCTTGAGTCCAAAGGGCATAACCTTATAGCAATAAAGACCTCGATCTGTGATAAAGGCGGTCTTTTCTTGGTCAGGTTCATGCATCCTTATTTGATTATATCCTGAGTATGCATCCATGAAACTTAGCAGTCCATGCCCAGCTGTAGCATCCACCAGTTGATCAATCCTCGGTAAAGGAAAACTATCCTTAGGGCAAGCTTTGTTAAGATCAGTAAAGTCTACACACATCCTCCACTTCCCATTAGCTTTCTTTACCATCACAACATTAGCTAGCCAATCGGGGTACCTTGCCTCCTTGATAAAGCCGGCTTTGAGAAGTTTATCTACTTCTTGCTTTACAGCCAAAGATCTTTCGGCGTTCAGACTTCTTCTTTTCTGTCGAACTGGTTTCATCTTTGGGTTAGTACTTAAACGATGTACCACTACCCAAGGATCAATGCCTGGCATATCATTATGCGTCCAAGCAAACACATCATGATATTCTTTCAGAAAGCTAACAAGCTGCTTCTTCAGCGGATCAGGCAATCGACCCCCAATCTTCACGACTTTACTCAAATCTTCACCAAGTGGAAAGTCTTCCAAGTCATCAACTGGGCTCGCCCTTTGATCATCTTTTACTGTCCTAGGATCAAGGCTTGTGATTTGAAGAGTTTCTTTGCCCAACCTGAACGCTATCTCATAACACTCCCTTGCTTCTTTTTGTTCTCCTCGCACGACTCCAACCCCAGCTTCAGTTGGAAACTTCAACGCATAATGATAAATTGAAGTTGTTGCTTTTAAAGCATAAAGAGTCGGCCTTCCTAAGACAGCATTATAAGAACTTGGTTGATCAACCACAATAAAGTTAACCATAGTGGTCACCTTAGTTGGGCTTTTTCCGAAAGACACTATGAGCTCTATAACCCCTTCAGGAACTACACTTCCTCCTGCGAAACCATGAAGTGGAGTAGTGTAAAGTTTCAGCTGTGATCTTTCTAACCCCATTCGAGCGAAGGTTGATAAGAATAAAATATCAGCTGAACTCCCATTATCAATAAGAATCCGATGAAGACGTTTATTTGCCACTGGGAGGGTGACGACTAAAGCATCACAATGAGGATGATGAACTCCCCTAGTGTCATCCTCGGAGAAGATTATTGGTATACCACGAACCATTGATCCTTGAGATTGATTAGTCAAATTAACCTCAGGACCATTGGGTTCATGTCTTGCTTGGCGAGCTAGATTTTTCCTTGACTTCCTGGAGTCTCCTGCAGCCGGCCCTCCCCAAATGTGATTGACATCAGACATGCTTTCATCACTATCTTCCTTCTTTTTTCCTTTTCTCTTCTTTGAAGATTCTGGTTGCTCACTCTTCACTCGATCCTCGGGATTTCTTACATACTCCTGTAGTTGCCCTTGTCGAACAAGGCTTTCTATTTGTTCCTTAAGCTCAAAACACTCGGAGGTGTCATGCCCGTGATCTTTATGAAAATGACAATACTTGTTTGGATTTCTTCGGGATGGATTTGTCTTCATAGGAGGTGGGGTTCTAAACAAAGTTGGATTTCTTACCTGCATGAGAATTTGCTCCCGAGGAGTATTAAGCTCTGTAAAGTTAGTGAATTGAGAGGCTAACCGAGGACGAGTGTCTCGGACTTCAGAGCGTTCCCCAGGACGAAATTGGTTTCTTCTTAGAGATTGATCGGGTCTGACCACTCTTCTTTCTCTCTGATCATCTTTCTTTTTCTTTCCTTTGGTTGATTCTCCTTTCTCTTGATTTCTGTTCTTGAATCTTTCTTCCGCATTGGCATATTTCTCGGCTCTCGCAAGCATCTCGGAGTAAGAAGTGGGTGGTCTTTTTGAAACTGACCACCATAGCTTTCCCATCCTGAGCCCTTCCATAATACCAAAAAGTGCTATGCCATCATCATAACCATCTACTTGGGTGATCTCATTATTATACCTTCTGATGTAGTCTCTTAAGGTCTCCCCTTCCTGTTGTTTGACGGTCAATAGGTAAGTCACTGGTTTTCCTCTTTGTCGGGCACTTCGGAAGTGAGAGGTGAATTCTCTACTCAAATCTCCAAAGGATGAGATGGAGTGTGGCTGCAACCTTCGGAACCATCTTCGTGCTGCTCCTACTAAGGTAAGAGGAAAAGCCCGACAAAGAATTGCTTGTGATGCTCCTTGCACTTCCATAAGGGTGCGATACAATTCTAAATGCTCAGTTGGATCCCTCTGTCCATCATAAGGCTCCATTTGGGGTAAATGAAACCTAGGTGGATACTTTGCTACCATTATATCAGAAGTAAATGGTGGCTCATGTTCTGCTGTTACATCATCAAGTGGGCCCATTTCTCGAACCATTTGCTCAAGTCTCTGCATCCTTTCTTGTAATCCTCTGTCGACTTCCTCTCCTTGGTTTAAAACTTCTCTGGTCATTCTCCTCCTAGATCTTCTTTGGTTAAGGGAATGCCTGAGATCATCTTCATTTAACTCTTCTCTAGACCTTGTTCTAGAGGAGCCAGAATCAACCACATTACCTCCATTTGAGTTCTCACCTTCCTCAGCTTGAGCTGGAAATTGGCCGAACATTCTATTGAAGTTACGAGCCAACTGATCCACTTGTTGTTGAAGTCGAACAACACGAGGCTGTCCTCGACGTCTAGCGTGGCGAGGTGGATTCAAATGAGGATCTGGAGGAGGATGGATAGGCACCACGTCATCATCATCTAGGTCTCGTTGTCGTCTCCTTCGTCGGAAGTGAACATCCTCATCCACTCTGGAACTTTCATCATCAGCCTCAAGGTTATAGTACTCATTGTTAGAATCCATGCTCATGGTAGGGCTTCCAAGACTTTTATCGGAAGATCCCCACAGACGGCGCCAAACTGTTGGTGCAAATTTTGTCCCAACTTATGATGGTGAGTTCGTTCTTTGGGCTGATCTTTATGGGCCTTTGTATATACTCTTCTGAGTCCACTTTCTTAGGCAATCAGAAGATCCTTGTCTTGTGATACTCTACAAACACAAGAAAATTATCAGAGGGCCGGTTTTTCCGGCGTAAACCCTCCGACGGTCAAGTCAGTCATCGGACTTTTGAAAATATGAATTTAGAAAGAGAAAGATTAGAGGGAGAAAGTTAGCATTTTCCCCTTTTTAGTCTCTTTTTTGTCTTACCTTTTGATGAGAATGAAAGACATATTTATCGACCAAACTGATTTGACTTGGGTCCTAGTTATTTCGATGACAAATGTCATTGTTCTTGTGACATTTGGCAATACTTGTCCTCTCGAGCCCATGTGGATTGACACATGGATATACAAACTTGTCTACAAATTAGAGGAAGAAATGTTCTATCCTTAGGTTATTTTTACTAAGACCTTGGGATCATAAGAGCCTTCACACTTAGTAGGTTTGTCCTAGGATAAGAGCCTAGAACCTCAGCACGTTTTGGACTTTAAATCCTTGCCACCTAGTTGATTTATCCTAGGTGATTTGTCTTAGGATAGAAATCTAGGACCTTGGCTCCTTTTGGGCTTTGAAATCTTATTACTTAGAAGGATCATTCTAGGTCATTTGTCCATCACTTCGTGGGCTTGATTGAGAGGAAATTTATTAGATGGGCCTTATTAGACTTATTTTATTTTTGGTCCAACATGTACCATGTATTTTAAATTTTATCAATATGACATGTTCTCTCAAAACAGTTGCTGAATACGTACTTCATCTACATTCTAAAAGCGAAAATGAAAATGAGCTCCATGAAATACACCAAACAGCCCCTAACTTTTCAGTTGCGTGGACAAGAGGATGAGTGGTTTAATGGTTTGTAATTTTGTACCTACTAATTGTCAAAGGATATTTATGTAATTTAATTAAAAGATGGCAATATTGTAATGGTGAATAGAGCTAGCAAAATTTGACACGATCCGACTACTTGATATGAACACGGCACGAATAAATGAGTATAGGTGGTTAAATTTGACACAATTATTGAATAAGTCAAGTCTAAATCAACACAATTTCTTTCGGTGTCGAGTTATGGTTAAAGTTCGTGGCCTATTGATTCAATTAGTTTGTAGATTTTTCTCATCAAAACTCAAATGTTGGATATAATTCTTTCATTTTATTTTTCTTTTTTTGTAAGGATAAATGCATACAAAGTGTTCATTTATAAAAATTTATTTAGATTTAGAACTTCAATAATAGAAATGTTTAATGTACACTTTGTTATCTATATAGAACTTCAATAATCCACATAATGTTGCCTTTTCGATCAGCTTGCTTGCCTATATACGTCGACTAGAATATACATTATGGATGTGTTTGGGATTGAGGTTAGGCAGCTGTAACTTAAAAGTTACATCATTAAAGTGTTTGGTAAACACTAATTGTTGTAATTTGGAAGGTACGTTGATATGATTTTTCACTTGTATAATAGAAAATCTATTATATTTTTAATAATTTTATCAAAATTTTTATTTATTATATATTACTAACTATTGTTTCACAGTTACGGCTTTTTTTTACAGCAGCTGTAGCTTTCACCTCAATCCCAAATGCACCATATATTGTTAATTATCCGAATTAACAATTATACACTCTCTAATTGCTCACTCTCTCAACAATCCTTCACTCGATTTTTTTTTTCTTAATTTTAGGATACAATAGAAGGAATAAATGCTCTCTATTTATAGGCACCAAGATTGTACCTAATAACCAACTTCCATGCAATTATTTCAATGATTTCGACCACCATTTCTACCTTTGAAAAAACTCTTCAATTGCATCAGAAAAAGTCTTCATCAAGTGGCAAAAATTCTTTATTTTTGAAAAAAAAAACCATGCATACGGCTCCAAACTCCTCCAAAAGTGAACCTTTGTGGCCACCTCCAAATATAAGTGTTTGTCCAATTTTGAATCTATGTATTGACTTTTCAACAGTACTAAATTTTAGGACAAACGGAAGTTCTAATGCTGACGTTTTGTCGAAATTAATCATTTATAAATCTCTTCATATCTTAAAACCCATCAAACCTCTCATTATTATTATTTTTAACTAATTTCAAACTTATGTGCTTTTTTACCTTTTTACCTTATTTATTACTAAACGGTAGGTTTTACCATATCTAAGGTAAAGTAGTAAGAAAGGAAAGAAAAGAAAAGAAATGTTTTTAGTCTTTTGACGGTTTTGATGAGGTTCGAAATATGATCATTGAAGAAAAGATTAATTTACCGAAATAATAAGGTGGTTTTGATCATTTTCCCTAATAAAATTGTTCAATTAAATGTTTCAACGCCGCTTTTAGACTACTAACAAATTATTCGATTCAATCTGGTCTGTAGGAGCTTCAAATGTTGGAAAACGCATAAGAAGAGTTGACTTCTTCGGATACAAGTGCAATTTCTCGGCTTATAAGCAAATTCGTACACCAAGCAAATGTGAAACAAGTTTCTAAAGCTTGTTTATAATGGGTATGATCGCGTACTTAGTTATTTGACTAGTAACGTGATTGTTTAATTGTGAGATCTCAATAAATTAAATAATAATGAAACAGATTGTGAGGAATGTTAACAAGTGCTTCTCTAGAGAAACAGTTGAAGACAAACTATTGGCACTTTTAAGTATTAAATGTGAGAAATATTACATTTTTTGTTTTTTTTTTTTTGGGGAGAATAACACTATGTTCCCAATATCTAAATATTTCTCAGTTTTTCTACTTGGGTACTTAATATTTTTGAATCTCTCACCATGTTCCTGACGACAAAACTTTAAACAACAAAAAGAAGAAGAAAGGAAAAAACAATTAAGCTCCTTTACTATTATATCCTGCTATCAAAAGGCAGGTAGAATTTTGTATGTTAAAAGTCGTACTGACCCTGCAACAATTAAGTTTCATCTTTAAAAGTATAACATCGGCGATGTAATGGGGTATTAAAAAAAAAAATAGAGACAAGTGATAAAAATTAAAAATATTAGAGACCTAAGCGTCGTTCTCCTTTTTACTTATGAATGCTTGCCAAGAAAAAGTTCATTCAAGGAATCATTTCATGTTTCTTTCCACTAATCTCAGGAGGAGGAGAAGGAGGCAGAAAATGGATGGTTACCGCAATAAACTCAATGAAATCAGCTTGCCCTGCAAAGCCTGAAAATATTTCTAAGAGATGTAACGCCTATTATTACTGAAATATGTGAATATTTTAATTTGGTAGGGGTGCAAGTGCTCCTTCAAGAAATCATATTGCTTAAAGAAAGCATCACTTTCATTCTTCAAGTCATTGCTGCATCTTCAAGAACCAACATTCAATGCAACTGCCCCTCCTGGAAAAATTCATCCAGTCAATTTCCAAATATAACTCTTATGATTTAAAATAAGAAACTTTCAATGTATGCATGAAGAATTTCCACCCTACACTGAATACAAAAAACCGAGATCGATTAATGTAAGGTATAACTCTAATCCGTTGTTTTCATGATAGCAATATTAAATTCACAGAAAATCAAATACTTCAAAAAGCAAGCATTCAAAATAAGACTAATTTTGACAACAGAAATTTTAGTAACCAACATCAAATCCATTGCTCTACCAAGACAGTCACCTGCATAAGAAAACTTGAGTAGAAAAAATTTATACCCAAGCTAGTCACGAGGTTGGCACTATGCGTCTGAAAACTGCCTGAAAAGTCTGTCCCCCATTTCGAGCAACCTTTTGTCCTTCCTCAGTTGCAGAACTCAAGAGCTTTACTACTGGATCTGCTTCAAGCTCTTCTTTTGTAAGGGCTTCAAACATGGGGTGATTCTCTAAACAAGACCTCATCCATTCTCCTAGCTCTTCGACATCAGTAATTGTGTATATAATCCCTCCAACACCAAGAACATAAGCATACTCATCTAACAAGTGCGGACTAATCACTCTACGCCGATGATTCTTCTCCTTGAAATGAGGATCAGGGAACAAGAAAAACATCTTTGTAAGTTGTCCGTTCTCAAAGTAATTAGGAATGTACTTCATGGAATTAGTTCGAACAACTGAGATATTCTGATATTGACCAGGATTCGACACCCTCAGCGCTAAAATCCGTTCCTTGACATACTCTGTAACTTTATCTCTAAGTTCCATCCCAATCATCAACACCTCAGGGAAAAGTGTTGAAAGACTAATTAGAAGTCCTCCGAAACCACAACCAATGTCTGCAAACTGAATCTTCTTAGAACAATTAACTTGATCAGCTGGGGGGAAAAAATGAGGGTAATGAAGGGAATAGTCGACATGAGAAGGGGAGATCGGAACAGGGAAGTGGGAATCACTTAGTGGGTTGCTGTGTGCTCGCGCTCGATAGAATCGTTTTCGAGGCAGGCCAGTTGATTTGCTAATAGTTGGGTTTGTCTCCTGCTCCAACATATCTTTCTTCTACAAGCTACAGAACACAGGGCGCTTACATTGAGTGAGTGAGCGAGCTTTAATTGCTGCCATTATCAATTCATTTATTCATTATGTGACAGGCACAGGAAATTATTAAATTAACAACGGGTGCATCAAAATAAAAATGCTACCAGCATCAACTGGGGAACCTAATCACTCAATCCAAAATCACACTACATATATGACAGCACATAATCGCATGAACAACAACAACATTAGATCACAGACACCAGTTGTTAAAATAAATAAATAAATAAATAAACAAACAAACCCAGTAAAAGAACAGTTGTTCGACGTCGGTACCTGTAGGTACCACCTGAAGGCGATGCGGCAGAGCGGAGACAGCAACGATTAGGGTTCCGTTCCGTTGTGTCTTTTATGAATTTTATATTTCGTGTCCATTTGGTGTTTAATTAAACAAAACGGGCCTTCAGCTCAGACCACACGACTGGGCTATTGGCCCAATAAGAATTAAAAACAAAATGTTACTACTTATTGCAACAACCTCTTTTAAACGACAAGCCGATTCAATTCAACGGGTTGCATAAAATACACATACATATATATCAATTATTATTTAGTCTACGTATTACTCTAGTTAGAATATATAATGGATCTTCTAACCTAACCTAACTTATCTGAGAGCTTAATTTATAGAAATGGTTTACTATAATGTTTTTAATTTAGACGAGAAAAAAATAAATGCAACAAACAATCTCTTACGCTAACTAAAAACTAACTTACGTACACAGTAAGTGCAATAGTAATTCTGTACATGTAGTGAGTGAATCGTACATATGACAATAATTAATTATTCAAGAGTTCCATTTATACATCTTGACATGCAACTACTCTGTTGAATATCTTGCACCCTTTTGGAAACAAAAATCATACCAGCTCTCCTCCTCTCTTGATCGATTTCTTGTATCCTTGAGTTAACAATTCAAGTAAATTATATATATATATAATATGTAAAATTTCATTATTAATCTCCTTTTGCAAAACTACTTTTAAGTTTTTTTGTCATTATTTGTTTGGAAGGTGTGCGTAATTATGAGATCAATAAACTATTTGTCATCTTTTGATCATATTTTGAAGTGTTTGACAAGTAGGATATCAATGCTTGAATGATCTTTCTACAACTGTTTTTACGGTTTTCCATCTTTTCGATCTGGAGTGTTTCATTGAAAAATATTTTCCAACTACTTCACAGTGAGAATCAATAAACCGTTCATTAATTATTTTTTCAAAAAATAACCCAGAAGGAGAAAGGAGAAGCATTTACCTTAGAATCGTGTTGATCAAATGACACCATGAACAATAATTTTATTCCACGAAGGTTATGCAAATTTACACGCAAACTTAATTAATAATATGCATGATTATAACAAGATGATCTGAATTGGTGTATCGTAACTTTCCATGATAAAATATGTTTCAACGACACTACTACAATGAAATAAACTCATAAAGTAAAATCAACTGTGTTCAAACCCTAACTCAATCTTCATACAAGTATATGATATTGTTAATATTACGAGGCAAAAGGGGAATTTTCCTTTTTTTGGTCTGTTGACAAACTCAAAGTAAAAAGAAACTAATTGGTGACACAAGAGATGGTCATTAGCTAAATTTGGATTTATTTCTTTGTCATATTGGTACATTTGTTCGGCAGAGAATTTGTGGATTCATGCAGTATGTGCTCTAACATAAACATTTATTGCTATTTCATAGCTGAGTTGCCTGAGTATCATCATCTCTTCAAATTTTCATAATCATATATATTTGTACAAAGGTTGATGAATTAATTGCATCAATATCAATGATTGGATCTTCCATGCCCAGCTTGTTGGATAAACTTATCAAGTTCAGAGTTCTTCCCTCTTTCAATCATCGAGCATACCAATCAATCACGTATATATCATCATCATATTTCTAATAAATCTTAAATTAATTAGAAAATTGTCTGTAAAGGTTAGTTGGCCATCGGAGAACAGGTAGGCGCGATCAAGACCTTTTTGAAATATCATAATTTGAAGTGTTTGATAAGTTAACAAAAGATTGTGATAGATGGTTAAGTATTATATTTGTTTAAATTCTCCGAACTTATTGAGTTATCAAAAAGATTGTGATAGATGGTTATGTATTGTATTTGTTTAAGTTCTCATAACTTATTGCTCAATAATGGAAAAGTTATACCTCTCAATCTTTCCAAAATCATAATTAACGGCAAAGAGATCATCAAATGGAAAATGTATTTTAAAATTTCAGTGCGATTCTCGACAGATGTACTTAAAAAACAAGAAAGACGACTGATATATGCAGTTAGCGAGAATTAGTTATTATTTATTAAACAAGTTATAGAAATTATTGAAGTAAAACCCCTAAAGAAAAAAGAGAATTTGCCATCATCAACACGCCGATCAATATATAAAAGGTCTAAGTCGAAGGTGTGGATATGAGACTAGATAGATTCAATATGAAAATATTAGATACGGATGTTTGCATTTTTTTCTTAGACGAGATTAGGCTTAGGAGTTCGTAATTTCTTTTATCATTACCATCTATTCTCTAGCTACTAGCCTCTTGGAAATTTTTATAAAAGTCTATGAGTCTAACTTAATCCAAAAGTTAGCTCAAGAGTTAAGGGTTGCCTAAAACTTATATATTTAATCAAAATTCAATAATCAGTCGATATGAGATATTTTTTCTTTAATTTTCGAACACACCTGTCACAGGTAAGTTGGTCTTTTTGATAGGTTGTTGTCATGTGGTAAGGTAATGAGAGCCCACTCATGCATGAGTTTAGCTCTAATACATAGAAGCCTATGGTCCTAACGCGACCCAAAAATTAGTTCAAGAGTCGAGGATTGTCTAAATCTTATAAACTTAACTGAAGTTCAATATTCAATCAATACGAGATATTTTTCCTTTTTCCTAACAATTTTAATTCTGTATAAACATTAATTACAAAAATGCTGATGTCTGCAACTCATAGTTTCTGACTATACACAATCTTTGTTGATATTTAATTTGGGACAAAAAATGTTAGCTAGCTAGCACTCTTCCTGTACGAAGGAGGTAAACTAAAGAGGAGAAACGGGAAAGAAAGCGCAACAATGGGAAAAGGATGTGCATGTACCCTGCTTACAGACTAACGGTTGTAAAATTTGAAACAAAAAAGAAGCAGATCAAACAAACTGTGTCAAGTAAAATTTTACCTTTTCTCCGAGAAGAAAAGTCAATAGATACTCAAAAAAAAAAAAAAAAAAAAGATACAAAAACTACTACGAGTGAAGAAATTAAATAATGTTTCCCATATATTCTCATTGATTATTAATTCAGGCTTTACAATAGCCTTTTCTATACAGAACAACGAAAGATCAGAAGGAAAGGAATCATGTCATGATGATTTTAATTGGAAATGGCCATAAGGAAATTTAGCTAATCTTTTCTTGAGTTGGCAGATTTTGGATTTTCTCAATTCTTCCAAATTTTACACTTGATTCTTTCGGCTTGCCAATTTTGTTGTGATCCACAAAAAAATAAACATTCAAATTGATCTCTGAAAAGGAAAAAAAAAAACATTTGGTGAAGTCTTGCTATTGATTTTACGTTTTTAGCAGTGTTGAGAAAGCACACAAAATAAGCCGATCCTATGAATACTCTTTTAACAGTGTTTGTATATCTACACCCACACGTGTGTGAATAGAGAGAGAGAGAGAACAACTATAATGAAACACAAATCACGAACTAATTAAGATCCGAAACATGAGAACAAAGACCCAAGGAATCTGGGAAAATGGTCTCAAAGAAGGCAAAATGCTTTCCCTAGAATCAACCATTATTAAATGGAACCCTAAACCATTTTCCTAGTGTTGCAACTTACAATTTCAAAAGCTCCCACAGAATTTGGGGCTGTTGACGTGGCAGATACCCATTGAAAAGGGTCCACCATCACGTGCAAATTTGGCTAGTAATACAGATGTTTGGTACTTAGGTTTCAATAGATATCAACGGGATTTACGTGCTGAAGTGGACATTGTCTACGTGACTTTGTCTTATTTGCATGACCAAATCCTTATTATCAGTACAGTTTCATTAATATTTAATTTTTCTGTTGTTAAGAGTTGCAATATATGCTCCAAAGATCTTATATAATTTCATGATTGATGTTTTTAATTTATTCCCTCGGTCTCAGGGAATTTATTTCCTATATATTATTATTCTAATTTCCCTATATTCGTGGTTCTTCTTGGTTGTTTCTTAATTACTACAATTCATGGTATCCCTAGCTTCAACTCACTCTTTAAAATCTATCTGTATTGTCTCGGATCCACGAAGGCATGAACAGTATTCTATTCTCGGATGTTACATTCAAATTATACAGAGAAATTATTTAGTGTGTGTTCCAATTTTTTAAAATATAGATGGAATTAAAAGATCAGAAACTACATTTTAGCACAAAAAAAAAAAGATCAGAAACTACAAATTAGCTGTAATGCATTTATTTTTGTTTATTTTGCTATTTTAGTACACAAAAAAAATGTAAATTCTTATTATGACTCAATATCAACAACACTCAATACACACACACACACACACACACGCACACACACACACATAGTCATTCTCTATTACAGGCAGCTTCATTATTTATTTATTTTTATGTAGACACGCTATTAAACCATTTTAATAGAGTCAATGTAGACACGCTTTTAAACCATACGGTTTAATAGTATGTCCGCATGAAAAAATGAGAACACCCACAACCCTATACATACATGTGTGTGTGTATAAGATCCGAGATTAAAATTTAGAATTAAAATCCAAAATGGGGTTTATAGTATCATAAATCAATTTACAACATTATAAAAATCAATCTACGACATCAGAAATCCGTCTCTAACTTCAATTTCAGGTCAAAAGTTTTCTCTATATATATATTTACACTGCTTATATCACTAATAAGGGTTATGAAAAAGCGCTTCTAAATCAAGCTCAATTGAAGCCTAGCTAGCACGAAACTAGACAAAAAATTGTTGGTAAAAAATATCTGTACTGAAAATGCAATTAATTATTTATTTCCTAGAGACATGGTGAGGACCATATGGCCATTTTACCGATATGTATTTTTAAACTAAACGACAAGTGGGCGATCATGTAAATATCCTAAATAAAGGATTTCTTGAATGACTGTCTTTCCATGTAATTTGAAACATTGGAATTTGGACGTGGCCATGAACCTTGCAGGTGAAGATACATAGTAGGTGAGAGCTTCACAGTCACACCCTCAATTCTTTTCTTCAAACAAGAAGCTTTTAAATTCTCACATTTCTTGTTCATGGTAAGTAAGAAAAGCTCTCTATCGTCTTAGTTATCTAGAATCCCTCAAGAAATAACCATTATTGAACCAAAACTGATTTGAAAATTCTCCACGCAAGTAAGCTACTTAGTTCCTAGAAGTTTACAATCATCAGGTTTTCCTCTTACTTAGGGACAACAATTCATCTTTCTAGGGTTTGTTTGGAAGCTCCCTATTATTTTCATTCTGATTACTTTGAACAGTTCGCTTCATGTCATTTTATTTTAGCACAGGGTCAACATAATCATAAGGGAAACATACAAATTGAGAAGGAGATAATAGAAAATGGAAGGAGATAAGAAGGAGGAAACGTTGCCACCGGGATTTCGATTTCATCCTTCGGATGAAGAACTCATCACTTACTATCTCGTAAACAAGATTTCGGATGCTAGTTTCACAGGAAGAGCAATTGCTGATGTTGATCTTAACAAATGTGAACCGTGGGACCTCCCAGGTAGTTGTAACACACTGCAACTTCGTTACCATAAACATCCTATTAATGTCAGTATATATGTCATTTATATATACGATTGACATAAAAACTATAGTCCCAACAATTTGAGCTTTTATACATACCGTAGCAATTGATAATAATTTCTAAGCTGTCTAGCCATGTTCTTATATATATGCATGCCTATTGTAGAAATATTCTCATATATGTCTTCATTCATGTAGACTCTAGGGTTTTCAAATTTCAAAATTTTTCCCCTTCATTGAATGTCAAAAGCCACGGACGCATAGCCAAAAATTTTCCAAATCAAATTACATGATTTTTATGATATACAGCAATCAGAAATCTGTTTGGACCAGTCTTGACTGCATGAGAGGAAAAGCAAGTATATCTACATAAAATTACAAATCAATGATTATTTTCTAATTTTTTGTTATATATTCTGTCAACCAGGGAAGGCGAAAATGGGAGAAAAGGAATGGTATTTCTTTAGTCTTCGGGATCGGAAATACCCGACTGGTGTGAGAACAAATCGAGCAACAAACACAGGATATTGGAAGACCACAGGAAAAGATAAAGAGATCTTCAACAGCGTCACATCTGAGCTGGTTGGGATGAAAAAAACATTGGTGTTTTATAGAGGGAGAGCTCCCAGAGGAGAGAAAACCAACTGGGTTATGCATGAATATCGCATCCACTCTAAATCTGCTTTTAGAACCTCTAAGGTATTTTCCTTCTTCCAAATCTTACATATATATCTTTTTAAGCGTTGCATCAGTGAACGTTAAATCCCCTTTCCACTCCACACCGGTGTTAGTGGGCTTCGAGTCTGAGATCCAACTAGCACCCATGCACACATCTTATTCTTATTATCAAAATTAATGAATTTTTTTTTGAGTGCACGACGGTGATTAAGAATTATGAAACACCTTTACCGGCAGCTTAATTCTCTGAATTTGTTTGGAAAATTATTGAAATTATATTTCTGTCTTTTCTGCTAACTGGCTAGGCTTTGCATGTCATCACAACAAGATATATACATGTTTCTTAGTTTATTACCCTTTAGCGAAGTTGCAAGAAAGCACCAAAATAATCAATGGACTTTGAAAAACTTAGATTAGAAGCCAAAGAAACTTTCAACACAAACTATATACTGAAGCAAAAACAAAACTAGGTAACATCGGGATTCTTAGCTAAGGCAGATACCCTATTCGCCATGATAAAAGAATGGTCTCTCCTTTGTTTTCATTTTTTATTTTTAATTTTATCTTTTGTCTTTGATGGGCAAATAAGAAGAATTCACATCCAAACATAATAGTTGCTTCTCATCTACACCACTCCAAATCGTTACTAAACAAAGTGGATGTAAGATAAGAGAACAATTATGTTCTACAAATCAGCGTTGCATACATGCATGCAGCTCGATCGATATCGCTTACAACTTAACGGTGTTTTTGCTTAATTTTAAGAAAGAATTTTTTTTTCGCTTAGTTTTAACAAAGCCTACTTAAAAAGTGTTTGATAAGAACTTACTTGATGATTAATTTTTAACAAACATCTTTTCACTTATATTTAATCGATAGTGATTCAATATAACTGTTATAGATTAATTAAAAGACTCAGAACCCAATCTCGATCATTCGCCTAGCCTGCATTTGTTTTAGTTAAAAAAGGTCTCAACACCACAGAGTGGTTAATTCGGCAGCAAAACTAATTATCTCCCACAATTTTTCAATAAAAATAAGTTCTAAAAGAAATTATAACTTTTATTCGACTGCCATAGTGACCTGTCGAGAGCTTCTTTTTCTCTCTTTCCTATATTTTCTCTATTTAAAAGTTGTATAACTGGAGGTTTCCAGAATTTCAAAATTGGATGGAATCTGATTTTTCTTTTTTGGGCGTGTATTCGACAGGATGAATGGGTAGTTTGCCGTGTGTTCCAAAAGAGTGCGGGTGCCAAAAAATTCCCCACAAACCAATCTCGAGCAGTGAATCCGGCTTACAACTTGGATATAGGAGCAAGTGTTATACCGCCACAAATGATTCAAGCAGAGAATTTCCAATTTCCAGTTGGAAGAAACTACACGGGAAATGCAGATCAACTTGCAGAATTTACAAGAATGTTCCGAGGCGGCGCATCATCGAGTGTAAATAATAATTTCCCAATCCAGTCCCAAATGAACTATCCACTTGCAGGAGGATTCACTATTTCAGGACTAAATTTAAATCTTGGAGGTGCCACAACACAACCTGTTTTGCGACCAATGCCGCCGCCGCCTCCTCATCCTCAGGCAATGCATCAAGAAGAAGTTACTTGTTCAATGATGACGAGTTCTGCCTATGCTGCAGATCAGAGTCTGACTGGCTATGCTGCTGAAATTAATCAAGCTAACGGAGCTGCTGGTGGCAGCAGATACATGAGCTTGGAACACTGCATGGATTTAGACAGCTACTGGCCTCCTTACTGATCGATTCAATTCATGACGAGTAAAGCAAACTAGCAGATAATTGATTAAGAACTGTTGGTGTAGACTAGCTATAAGTTTGTTAATTTCGGAATTTGGATCAATTCTATTGCGTATCATGTTGGAGGTGTAAGTGGGTGAATTTACCTGGCTATTGGAAACAAATCTTTTTTTATTAGGAATAGTAGACAAGACGCCACCCCTACACCACCCCTTCATCTAGGAGTATCTTTTTTAATTAGTCTTGCATTTTCCAGGGTTATTTATTGTGTCTTTCAATTGTGAAATACGAACCGAAAGATTTAAAGAAGATAATCGTAGCTTTAATAATCAACTTCATTTAATCATCTTGTCCCCCACACTCCATAGCCTCTTAACAAACACAAGTCGCCGCGCATCCAACTACTGAGATCGATAATGTGCTCATAAGCGTCTCTCATTTGCAGCCAATCTCTATCCTCGTGTTTTTTTTCATAATATTATTAAAGTGATTGTTCTTTTCATAAGTTTTGTTCTTCACAATTGATATAAAAGAAAGCAACACATCTAAAATGAGATCGATATGAGTACAACGTCATGACCATAACTGCTACCTTACAAGGAATGGTAGAAGGTCAAAATCGTACAAATCAATTTCCAAGGATGAGCTTTACTCTTGTACCCATAGCAACTTCTTTGTAGGAAAATGCAGTGATTCCTCCGCAATCGTCAAATAGCAAGCATACCACCGCAAATACCGGCGGTGTACCATTTCCGAGGCAGTGACGATAGTAAATTCTCATTATTTGCAACGATTTTGTAAGTACGCGTCACAAATAAAATATACATAATCCGTAACAATATTGTCTGTACCCGTCACAAGTTTTTAGTCGCAGACATTACCTTGATAGACAAATTATTCTTTCAACAAACATGTTACCGATAACAAAAAGAAGTTACTTGTTATACTGACTTATACCAGCCTTTCATGCCGCCATACATCCATACATCCACAACAGAACAGAAACGTTGGCACAAATATTTGTCCGCGGCTGTTGCATGGGCAAATTGGTTGCAAATAAATTTAAAAAAAATTATCAAAGTGCCAACTCCAATAATAGAAACAAGCAAATATGTATGATTCGCCACTAAATGGCAAATCCTTTCCCTAGACCAACACTTGTTCGATTATCAAGTAAATCCATGATGGTAAAAAAATCCAATAACCCGGGTAGTTGAGACTGAGTAATTTCAACCGTGAATTGAGAAGTTCAAATCAAATAAGATTACACCTCTCACAACATAAATAGCACACCCTGCTCATTGCCCATCATACACTAAATTCTAGATCTCTCCAAGATGACTAACTGTGTAGTAGTGTGAAAGGTTCCAAGCATCTCTTTTTCACAAATATTAAACAAGAAAAAAAATTTTAAAAAAAATGATGCTGGAGCTTCAAAAATATTAGAGCTCTTCACATGGATGGAACTTTATAGCCCAAAAGAACCCAAGTCTAACGCGTCAACTCCCTTCTGCAGAATTCAAAACAGAACATTTACAAACATAGCATGGGTGCATCAAATAACATATATTGCAGAACATGAATGAAAAATGATAGATATGCTATTAAAGTGAGGACAACTGGGGACAAAAGCACAAAAGACAATTATTTAACTGAAAAACAGATGTTTTATAGAAGCCACAGAACATCTAGTCAAGGATATTGAGGTGAAAATTGTTGACTGCACTCAAATATTCAAATTCTACAAAGTAAAGATTGTCGTGTATACTTAGCCTCTGTCCAACAATGGGTTTTGAGAAAAAAAGGCCAATTACTGATATGACTTACTCAGAAACAAATTGACAGTAATCTCGTAGCACTCTATTTGTCTGGGTGTCCCCGTTTGGCCTTACGACGAGAATGATGGTGGGAATGCCGAACAGGCTTCCTTGCTTTTTTGCTGCAGATATTAGTTACATTAGAAAGTATATCAAAAATAATATAGCCTTGAAACAGAAAATACTACAACTTGTAACTTTGATGCAAATGTATAAAATTTCACTTCAAAATCGAATATATAAATCAGATACCAACCAGAAAATGGCTGAACCAATTCTGAACAAAATGATGACAGGTAGGACCAATAAAGCAGATGCCTGCAGCAATTGAATTACCAAGAGCTTAGATTGCTACACAAGCAACCAAAGACAATGGGAAATTTTTCAGATTAAATACTAGCCACAGTTAAGGAAACAAAAATTTGACACATACCGCAAACCACTCTAACTCTTTAGTTGCAAGAGGACTTGTCAGCTCATGCTTTTTAAGCATTTCTTGCACTGACGCTTGGACCTTTTAAAAAGAGAGGAAAATTGTGCAATGATTATAACGCGGCAAGATTGATATAAAAAATGACGAATGCACCTAAAATTTTCTAAAATATCGTCATAATTAAAAAGATGACTGGGGAGGGAAAAAAAAATCTATCAAAACAATTTCATAGTTTTTCCTATGTACTACCCTGGTAAACCTTATCACCATGATAAGATATGCCATGTCCACTGCAAAGTTGCTTGAAGAAATGGGGTAAATTTGATGGAGCTTCAAGACTAATAGACAATCCTAATACACATGCGATTATGGTAATGAAGTTGATACCTGATGATGGTACGTGGTTGCAGATTTTAGAAATTTCCCATATGCCCGAACAACCTTCTTGGTATAAGGTTTCAGTGCCACTCGTACATTGTCAACATGAGGTTTTGCCACAGTTGCAACCTGATCAATGTATGGCTTGCTAAACTTCTTGGCTTCCTGTGACCAATTTAAGCTTGCTTAAGGATGCATGTTAACATACCGGATGAACAGGAATGAGAAATATAGCTAATATACCTGAAAGTAAGGATCAACAACTTCTTGAACTCTAATAATGTGTGGAGTTACTGCAGTCTTTGTTGCCTCACAAGCTTCAATTGTCTTTGTCTTCAATGTTTGTACATGTGGTTCAACATTTGTAGTGAAAACTACCCACTGCTCCTTCACGGCTGGGATCCATTTCTTCAAATGATGGATGGTAAAGAGATTTGCACAATCAGATACATAAGCAATCAACCATTTCTTACACAAACGGACAACATTCAACATACAGTTACTTATGATTAAAACAGTAACCTATCATGTGCCATTGGTCCACTGATGCCTTTTATAAGAATTTGCCCCAATGTCAGTATAGCGGAAGAACACAATTAAGGTAGCAAAAGTAAATACAGATATACAAGATCTTGTTTCACGAAAGACATAGCCAATGTAAAAAAGAGAATAAGAGAAGGAGAATAAAATTAACTCAAAATTAATTCCTCTATATATTTCAAAATCTCTGGAATAGAAGAATAAGAAAAAGAGCTTACAGCTTTAATTGTCTCCACGTGGGGTTGAACCCACTTTCCAGCTTGTGCCTTCTTTTCCAGAGCCTGGAACAAATTTAAGCACTCCATTCATTAATGACACCACGTCATGACTAATTCTAATGCAAAATCTATAATTAAACTTGTAAGAACATGATGACGAACAAAATAGTTTTGTCACAAAACATGCAAGGAATGTAACCATATGGCAACAAAAAGATATTACCTTCTGAATCGCAACATCCATGGCAGGTTTTCCATGCGCATTCCAATGAGTCTCAATGAGGGACTGCAAAAAATTAAAAGATAATAATTAAAGGAAACTCTGATGGCAGAACATACCATGCATGCATAATGTTTACCTGACATTGAAGTAAATGTACAGCAAGCCAAGGAGGAAGCCATGCACTATGAACCTGATAAGAAATTTAAGACATGCATTAGCACCACAATTTATATATTCAATCTTGATAGCAGTTTATCTGAGAAAAGAATAGTTGTCATGGCATGAAGTGCATCGCTACTGCACCTAGAAACATGAAGCGCATGATCCAATGTAACAACATCCGTGGATATTTGTCATTTTTAATAGTGGCAATTCCACAATAATGTTTCAAAAATCAGACTCAAGTGCATGGACATAAGAATGTTTAGACAGTTTAGGCATCTAATGAAAGCTCAGTGAAGAAACAAGCCAACATTTATTATTAAATTCAACCATACTCATTGAAGATGATGAAAACACACAAGCTTAAGCCCCTGCCAGAAATAATATCTAGTGGTGTCTCAGTAAAGAAATAAATTAAGCCAATATTTATTATTAAATTCAACCATACTCATTGAAGATGATGAAAAAAAAAAAAATTAAGCTCCTACTAGAAATAATATGTAGTAGTGTCTCGTTTAAGTCTTAAAAATTCAAGCAGTAAATTCTGTCCATCAGGCACATCAAGTATCTGTAGTCAAAGATTCAACAGACACTATTCCTCAGATCAACTTCCTAATATTAAACCTTCTACCCTAAGTCACTTTCTCTTCTAACTCCTCAAAACCTCAGCTAAATGTGAATATAGCTAGTATAAAGACACATGTAATTTCTGAACCAGCTCAGACAGAAACACCATATTAGATAGACAGATTATGAAATAAACTAAGAGTGTTACCTCCGTCAACTCTTTGGATCTTGAAGTAGCCTCAAACTTTGCCCTCATCATTTCTTCCTGCCAAGGAAAAGTTCAAATTAAAAGATAAAAGAAGAAGCTTTAACATCCTCTAGGATTGCGCATAAAATTCAATCAAGTTAGAATGATACCTCAGCAACCTTGAGAGCACGTTCGGTTTTACGAATTTTGCTCTTCTGTTCATCATTAATTTTCTGAAGCTGTAAAAGTAAGAAATCTTCTAATGTCAGCATATGAAAGGCATAGGATACAATTAAGCAACATGCAAGTTCCACATGGGTGAAAATTCATTCCAATATACATAACTATCAGAGGTTAAAAGGCATCCCAACAAAACAAATACAGTTTCCAAAATTGCGGAAATGATTAGCATACATACAGTTGGCAACGAGCAACTGAGCATGGACAAATGATGGGATGATGACCCAGATAAAGAAACAAATTCTATCTAAACATGTTATCTATCATCAATAAGCACAAGCAAGAAAAGGGAATTACTCCAAACAACAACGAGAGTAAGCTTAATACAACAATAAAATTGAACCACTGAGAAATTCTGCCAAACAAAAGCCTTACTTTCTCTAGTTTGGCACTCAAATCACTTATTTTCTTCTCAGCTTCAATCGCCCTGGCTTCCAGGGCCTCTTTCTCTTTCTGTTGTTTCTCTGATTCCTTCTTGAGATTATCAATCTGCAAAGACAAGCAACACTTAGAAAGAAGCAGTGGCTTCCAAAACAAGCATTTTGATTGTAGGTACCTCACCTGTTTTTCAAGTTCATCAGCACGAGCATGAGCCTTGTCGACCTGCTCTGCAGCATTTAACGTCTCTTTTTTCTAAGAATCAAGAAAAAGAAAGCTTGCTTAGTAACAAATGCTTGTGGTGCATGTTTTCACAGCACTAGTACGCAACAACTCTCCTACTAAGACATTGTATATATGATTTATTTTCCCCTTTGTACAAACCTGAAGGGAAGACAATTCTTTCTGCAAGGACACAATCCTTTCTGATTTGTCCTGAATGGCCTTCTCCTTCTGTGCTACCACCTCGTCCTTACCTTTCAACTCTTGGGTTTTCTCATCAATATGGGATTCTTTAGAACAAAAAAGTAAACAACATCAAAACAAATGCTCACATACAACAGCAGAACTTTGAAGATTCCTATTGAAAAGAGATACGAAGGGTTTGAAATAAACTCAAAACAACCAAACAATGCTCAATTATACTAATTTTCCCAGTTAGTTTTCCTCCCACGAAACACTGATATAACTATGGACTCGAATAGAAACAGCACAAACATTCAGCTCTAATTTTTAGATTTAGATAGTAATGTAATTTTAAGCAAACGTATAATAGCCAACAAATGAATGATGAAATCAGTCAGACTAATTGGTGCTACATAATGCTCAATTTGCATTTCAATGAAATTCGTAGTTACGCTATCTGAGACTGAGACCGAAGTAGAAAGTCAAGCGTCGATACTCCCAAAATCTGACTTAAACCTAAAAAAGTTTTCGATATTTGTATTTCTTCCTTTTCACGCATGATTTGGAGTCAAATAGAAGTAAAGATAAAAGAAAAAGAAAAAATGCAAACCAAGAGAACGGATCTTAGACTTGAGTTGGTCCAATTCAATCTTGAGAGGGGAAGAATCGACGGCGTCAGATGCAGTCAGAGGCGGCACATCTTCTCCTTGGATCGAGACATCAGCAGCAGTTAAAATTAGGGCAAAAAACAGTGAGAAAATCACGAGCTTTGAGGCCGCCATCAATCGAATTTTGATGATAATTATTAGTAGCCAAGAAAGCTCGCCAAGTGAAAAATACTAGATTCTAGAAAGATAGATAGATAGATAATCTTCTTCTACTCTTGCTTTTGTGGTCGCTGCTTCTTTTCTTTGAATGAATTAAACTTACTGCGTGACGCCGATGTGATAGGTTGGGTGTTACCGGCAACTGTTTTATATATTAGTCTCGTTTTGCTTTGCAATACATTACAGGAGTTGCTGGCTCAGGTCAGGTCAGTGTGTAACCGGCATTTGCCTGTTTCTTTAGGTAGATGGATGCCGAGAGTTTCAACACGTGTCGGTAATATCTACCTGGTTCACAAATAAGGTTGTTAGGTGGCAGATACCGACCTCGCCACACCTTGCTTTTGGTGTTTTTTTTTTTGTGACAATACCTTGTTTTTGGTGTTTGACTGTTTGTCAAAACTAAATTCATTTGCGCGATTAAAAGAGAAGCTTTTTTCGTTCGATCAAAAGACCTTCTGACGTAACCAACAAACCGTTTAATTAAAAAAATTACTCACTACAATCATAATAATAAGGCAGATCAAGACAAAGCCCATTGATGAATTTTGGACCATCCAATTATATTAGATATTGATATCTACGTAAGTATGGCCGGCCCAAATGTCTGGACTATCTTATCATAGAGTTATCAATATATTTGTTAGGGGTGGCAATAAAACTCGCCAGGGCTAGATTCGGCCCGGACCTAGCCAATTCGAACCAAGTAAAATTCAGACTGCATATGTAAATAAAGTGGTTTTGGGTATTGAAATTCAATATCCAGACATTTCTGGATGGGTCCGAATATTGCACCAAAAACTTGAAACCCAGATCCGTACCTGTATATATATCCTTAAACAAACACAAGGTGGCGCCTCCAACTCTCCAACACTCCAAGCCAACAGCCACCACCTACCGCTGCACCACTCCTCCATGAACCTCCACGCCTAGGCATCATCCATTTTCACTTCTCAGTTGTTGGCCTTGGTGCGTGGCTTCTTTCCATCTCCAGTGTCATTGTCACAACTGATAAAGCACAACCTATAGCCATGTTCGCACAGCCACAGTCTCCATCGTCGCCTTCTTAGCCATCATCGCTCCACCATCACAGCCACGAGGCATTGATTTTTGACTTCTCAATTTTCTCTTTTAAAAAAAAATGATGAAACTCTTATTATTATTATTATTATTAATGTTGGATGTAATTTGGAGATTATTGTGTTGATGAGTTGAACTTATGTCGGATATTATTTGCTAATTACTGTGCTGCTGAAATTAAATATTTGATAAATAATTGAATGAGTTTATATTGAAGATTAAATGAATTAAGTAGGTTAGAAATTTAAATTTTTGCACTGTTACATTTTTTTTTCAGTTCATATCTACGCAAGGGAAATCCAAATAAAAACCCATGTTTGGGAGTTTTCGGGCTTGACCCGGCCAGGATGTGAAAAAACTAGGCACGAAGTCGGGTCTAGATAGCAATTTTATCAATTCGGGGCCGATGCCTGGTAAGTCTAAACTCCACCTGGACCCGAGGTTTTGCCAACCCTAATATTTGTAATGAAACATTCAAGTTAACCGGCGCCAAAAGCTTGAACTTGAAAATTCCATGGTGTGTGGTAGTGAATCACATATCAATGGGTTTCTTTTGTTATTTATTAATTGACGTGAGACGGTCCAGAATAATTGTAAGGTAGATTTTTGAGTTACCACTTAATTAGTAGATTTTTAGGATGCTTTACAAATATGTGTATCTAGAATTATCCTAAATTTCATATCCTAATTTTTATGTAGACGTAACAATTCAAAATAAAAGTTAACATGTAAAAAAATTAAATTTCTAAGAAAATATGATTTTTTTTCCATTTTTATTATGGTTTGTTAGTAATTGTTTATGTCTCAAGAAAGGGTTGGGCAAAATATCTGATTCAATTTAACCCGACCGGATTTTATCTGAAAAATATCGGGTTTGGATCGGATCGGCTTCTTAACAAAATTTGATCGGATGCATTTTTGCCAACCTAATCGGATCATAAACCGACCTGGTTGGCTTTAAAATTTAAAAAAAAATGAATGAAATTGAAAACTAAACCTATAGACATGCACAACCTCCCTCTCCCTCAAGCCTCAACTTAGAATTATAAATACAAAGGCATCATAAACAATTAACACAAAACCATAAAAAAAAAACAAACAAATCTTGGTCCACACACATCACAAACAACTCACACAAAACACGATCATAAACAATTCACACAAAACACAATCAGGTCAACACATCATGATCCACAATCTACTCACCCTCTCTCACTCTCTTATTCTCTACTCTTCAGTCTTCACTCTTCACGCTTGTTGATCGTTCGTTGTTGCTCACAATTGGGTTTCTCATACACATCACAAATCGACACACGGACGCAACATGTCTATCGATTCGACACAACATAGCCACCACTGACCATCATTTCCAATCCGACATGTAGATCATCATTTGCAGATGCAGACACTGGATATGTTGCTATCAAATCTACTGCTACAACACCCTCTACCAGTCTACCATCACCAAGTTCCTTCAAGCTCTACTCTAACTCAAATTCTTCAACCCACCGAATTTGTGTGTTTTGAAATTTTGATGTTGTATAGTAATTTTAATGTAAATTGCAATTGCTAAATGTTATGTTCAGAGTCCGCCTAATCTTTTGCACGACCTAGATGACCACATATTCCTATTGGAAGTTATGCGGGACCACTCATAGAAAGATTTCCAAGGAAGCGATGAAAGCCATACAAGCGGAGGCTTGATTAAGACGGGACTCGGGGGAGTTGTGTTCTTTAACACAGGACAACCATGTTCATAAAATTATCTGGCTTGTTGGGTGACCTTGAGTTTACATTATAGATGACTGTTGAGGACATTGGGAATAAATTTTTCACCGACTCGAATTGACCATATTGACCCAAACTTAGGAATAAGATTCCTTAGGAATAAAATGTGTTGTGAATAGTAAAATAAGATTCCTTAGGAATAAGATATACTGTGTTATGTAATATAAAGTAGTGGTGAGTCATAAAGTAATATCCCTTAAAGATAAGATGTAATAATAAAAGAAAATTCTCTTAGTGCCTATAAAAGGGGACTCCCAATATGTGTATGGATCATCGGGTCTTGTAATCTACCTAGTCTTGTATTCTCTTCCCTCTTGTAAGAAAATCTTTCTTAATAGTATTTTCTAATAAAATTCGCGTAAACCATACAAAGGTATAAAACAGTGATGAGTCATAAATTAAGATTCCTTAGGGATAAGATGTAGTAATAAAAGAAGATTCCCTCAATACCTATAAAAAGGTACTTCGAGTAGGTGTATGAATCATCGAGCCTTATAATCTACTTAGTCTTGTATTCTCTTCCCTCTTGTAAAAAAAAATATTTCTTAGTAGTATTTCCATGCTTCTAGTCTATTCGCAAGCTCATGATCTTCATCTTCTAGAGCAGCATCTAGTAATTGTTCTGGTTGTGGCCATTGGTCATTATTCAACCAATTATCCAATCCTGCAAACTGGTCTTGCCTGGCATCCATTTGGGGTAGTTCCCATAGATAAATATCTTATGTCCTTCCAAGTCGACATATCTACTGTGTGTGAACTGCTAATATATATATATATATACAATTCTCAGATGCAGACGGCCGTAATTTTTTTTTTTAATACGGACACACTTTTAAACTGCGCGGTTTAAAAGAGTTAGTTATTGAATGAACTATAAAATTGTACAGTTTTAAAGAGTTAAAACTTAACTCTCTTAAACTCCGCGGTTTTAAAATATGTTTGCATGAAAAATAAATGAGGGTGCCCGCACTAGAAAAAGACTGTATATATATATATATAAGCAACGGCACCCAGTAGTGGACCCATCTAATTCAATTAATTGGGGGTGTATATGTGTGTGTGTATGGGCGACCGCACCAAGTGGTGGACCCAGCCAGTTTAATTAATTAGGGGAGGTTTGGTTCAAAAAATTTAATTCGTTCTAGGAGAACTTGATTTTTTATTGTTTACTTAACTCAATTTTATTCTTTTTTTTTTAATTTAAAATGTGCGTAAATATCTTTAAAAGAAAGATATTTCAAAAAAAATCTTCATACATATTCCAATTTTATTCTTTTCTTTTTAATTTTAAAAATATAATAATAAATCAAATGAAATATGTGTAAATATCTTTAAATAATGTAAATTATGTGGTTGGAGAGATTTGAACTAAGGTGTTCAAGATAATAAAATAAAAGTCTTATCACTATACTTTAAACACTTGAATTTGAATATGACCCAATTCATTTATTGTCTTTTCCAAAAGAGGCTTAAAATATAATTACAGGAAAAAATAATTGCCCAAGAGGGCATAAAGTTTCTTCCATACCTTAGTTGGATCCGCCCATACCCGCATTTGAGAGTTTCCCTCTCTCTCTCTCTCTCTCTCTCTATGTGTTTGTGTCTATATATATATATTCAGCCAACCAATTGCAAACATATTCGACTGCACCGGCAAGTCATTCTTGGCTGCATTGATAATTAATTGTATTACGCTCTCCCTCTCTTCACGCCGGGCATAATGGCATTCATTTTATCTACCAATCGCGGCATTAATTCTGGTTACAAGTAATATTTATAGGCAAAACTAATTAGCACCGTGTATATATATATATATATATATATATATATTCATGCAACAGCATTACCTATAGATAAATAAAAGTCAAATCCCGGCCCTGCATGCCAAAAGAAATTTCGATGACGTAAGTCCAAAAATATTCGAAAAGCATTTTAATTAGCGTTGCGAATTCCAGCCAAAGGTCATTAATGAAAAAGTTTGAAACATATGCATGTATTTCTTTATCGAGAAATTCTATAATATATCAAAAGTAATATAAGTAACTAATAAATGTATGATATATGTATTTAAATTTAATATATCTATTACTTTCATGATAGTTTTTTTACAATAAATACATATATGTTGTAACATGATTTATGTAGTGTTTAAGAGTGACTAATTATCCAATCAACTCGAAACACTTCTCAAGATCCAAATCAAACAAACAAGATGCACCAAGAACCAATCCAGCAGAATACACAAAGAGTCTAGAACTAAAAAGAATTAAGAAAAGAATCAAGAGTTAACGTGGTTCAGCTAACTTCAGTCTAGCTTACATCGACGGGAGAAACAAAATCAAATTCTATTGATTGTTCAAAGAAGTTACAGAGAGTTTTTCAAGCTAATTACAGAGTCTCTCAAGAAGCCTTTTGTTCCAATCTTTTCAACTCACAATAGCTCTCACTCATGCTCCCTTTTGTTGCCAGAATCAGTTGTATATAATAGCTTGTTAACGAATCAGCAACAAACCCAAAAAACCACGTGACATGCATGTGAGTTAACTGATCTTAATGAACCAATAAAGCAACTTATCCGTGCACGTGAAACTATCATGCATCACTTAAACCAAAACGACCTTCATGCATGTCGTTCCAGGGAATATGAGTTTGACTTTCCAAAACGCGACATCAGCTAGTGTTTCATCAACCGATTTGCTTCACAACACAACAATTTATTTGTTGTATAGCTAACATAATACCTCTGATATATTTTAAAATTTTGTCTCATTATTAGTGAGAAATTTTATAATACCTCTAAGATTTCATGTCATAATCTGATGTAGAACCACTAACTAATTATAGTTAGGCACGTGGCAATATATGTTTAAAAAAATTTAGAACACAAATTTTAATGTTCCCTCTTCTCATTATCCTTTAATATTTTAGAATATTTTAAAATTTCAAAAAAGTAAGACAAGAAACTTTGATATTTATCTCTCTCTCTCTCTTCATTACTTTATTTTAATTGGAATTCTTTTCCCTCTTCAATTTTTATGTTTATTTTGGTGGCTGCCTTTTTTGAAACCCAGTAAAGAAGAAGATTTTTGATGATGAAGATGCGATTGGCCCCTTCGCACATAAAGGTTAAAGCAAGAACGATTTTGGGTAGTGAAAAAGGAGGGCTTTTTTTTTTTTCCCCAAAATAAACAAGATGAAACATCTGTGGCTGCCATTGTTTAAATTTTATTATTATTATTATTATTATAGTGGCTGTCACCAGTTTTTTTTATTTTACTTTTTGGTTAGCCAATTATTTATTGGCATGAATAAAGAATTTATTTTAATAAGCGTTTATAAATTAATTTGAGGAGATTTCTTTTCCAATACTTGTATGGCTTCTGAATTGGTATTTTTTTTTTTCCAATTGTGAATTATTATGATCGAAAGCAGCTTTAACAATTTAACTAAAGTTTGGAACATATTGACAAATCTTACTTTGATTTGTTTTACATCATCGATAACATCAAGCCTTTATATTTTGTAAAGTAGCGATGAAATTCAATCACTTAAAAAGGATTTTTAAGAAAAATATTGTATACAAAGATGAAACAACGTACCCTATTTAGCTCTTTTTAAGAGCCCCTATGTACCCAAAAAAAAAGAAAAAAGAAGATGAAACAACATAATTGAAGAAAGGTTGAATTGAAGATAAACTGAGCAAGACTAATTAAATAGACCATTTACAAAGATATAACATCCTAAATAGAACTTTGATGGAGATAAAATATTGTTAAAAAAAAAAAATTAGAGTCATCTTTTATCATTGGTGGGCAAGTTCTTCCCAGTAGATTTGGCATTTGATTCCCCTCTTTCACGGCCAAGCTTTAATCTCCAATGACTTGAAATAGCCTTTTAGTGAGATTTTAAATCTTTTATTGAAACATCAATGTGGACTGTCATAATGGTTTAATATTGGCAACACAGCAAAGCAATTGGTGCAGTTAGTGAAAAAGACGGGGATTGAAATAATGGAGTACATTTCATTCGTTTTAGCAGGAGAAAAATAATCTTCATCCTGAAAAAAATCTGATTCTTCTTCACTAGCTTTCAAAAACGGCGGCCACGACAACAAAAATGAAAATTGGACCAGGAGAAAAAGAACTGAAATTGAAATAAGGTAATCAAGGGAGAGAGTAACAATAATGTTTTGTCTCTTGCTTTTTTTGAAATTCCAAAATATTCAAAAATATTAAATGATAATGACAAGAGAAAAAATTTTAAAAATGTGTTCTAAAATTGTTTCAACATATATTATCACGTGTCTAATAATAATTAGTTCGTAGTTTTACATCAGATTATAATATAAAACCTCAGATATATTATAAAATTTCTCCTTATCAGCCACAAACCACGATCCATCAAAATCACGATCCATCAAAATTTTTAATTATGTATAATAGACATATCTTTGTCCACTTCCATTCGTGGATCGGAATAAAAGCTTCTTAAGGTCGAGAGCCAATATTTGACTAGAATATGGAATAAATTTTGAAAAGTAATATTTCGTGAGCCATTTTAATTAAACTTTTGACTGTGGTGGGTGCCTAATTTGTAATTGAGACGGTAAAAAATCTCTTGCATGTAAACAAGAGATTAGAGTTCAAATTTAGTTCACATAAATTAGAAGAGGATTGACTTTTCATTAAATTATTTTTTTGTCTTTTAACAAAAAAAAAAGGTTGTGTCTTGCTTTTGAAATAATTTTTTTTAAGGATAAATTATAGAATTATTATCATTTCACTACTTGAAAATTTATAAAATATTAAAAGAATGCAAGAAGTATTATTTTCTATTATTTTACAACTATAACTTTGCAAAAATGTTCATTTAACTACTTTTTTATTGGGGCCTTTAATTGACCAGTTACTTGACCAGTAAAATACTAATTTTACCCTTTATGGTAAAATATACAAATAAATGTATTAAATAATAGACATAAAATTTTTTGTTATGCCCTTAAATTATTAAATAATAGTTTTAACCATGACTTTATGAATAGCCCTAAATTTGCAACAACCATAAAGGTAGTGAATTGACAAACATACCCTTGTATATTTTTGGTAAAAAAGGCACAATCTACTCTTAAAAAGAAACTTAAATATAGAAATGTTGATTATGTAGATAAGTTCAAAGTGTTTTTTTTTTTTTTGAAAGAACAGATTGTGCATTTTTTAGCAAAAATATTCAGGGATAATGTTGTTTATTCGACTATTTTTTAAGTGATAATAAATTCAGAGTTATTCATAAATTACTAGTTAAAACTATTATTTAACAATTTAAGGGTATAACATAATTTTTTGTATACTATTTGGTACCTCTATTTGTGTATTTTACCATAGACGATAAACTTGGTATTTTACTAGTCATGGGAATAGTATCTATCCAAATTTATTGTTTCTTTTTTTAAATAATACCAGCACATTCTCCCTTTAATTTTTATTATTCATTGCTCAATCAACGGTGAAGCAGGTGTGCTTAACTTACATTATAAAAGAAAATATTACAAGAAGCAATTCAAATGTTGAAAATCCAATCCCTTTCATTCTCTTTCGGATGGCACATAGATAAAGTAATTTGACTTTACTCTTCAGCTGCCATATATTTTTCCAGCATCATGTCTCATGGCTGTCCCGAGTATCATTAATTTTAATATATTTCCATAGATGCATGGCCTCTGAGCTTTAATTTGGATCGTATGCCGTTGGATTTCCATATATTTCCATTATTAATAATCATGTCACTAACGAGGGTTTATTTCATCTTCCTTATCCTTTCAAAAAGCACGTTATTTGCTGCCCACCAAAAAAAAAAGGGGTAAAAAGCACATGTGATGATGATAACGTACGTAAACGTCTGCATGATTAATGCATATTCACCTTTTTCACGCTCATTTTGTCGCACACATCTACTTGTCAATAATTGTCCTCATAAATTATTAAATCAGATTGATTGCCCGGACTGTTCATCACAATTAACTCATGATGTAATTTTTTTTTTTACCTTTTGCCTGAATTGATAACGCAATATTAAGCCGCAGTAGCTGTATGCATGTACCTCTTTATTATCACGGGAGCCATCTTAGCCAATCCTCTTAATGCCAAATAAAGCCTTACATGAGAAGAAGAGAGGCCAATGTAGCCAAGGGCAACTTGCCGGGAAATTGAAAATGTACAAACAGCTCCGGCAAGTCATCCTTGGCTGCGTCGTCCAACTCTCTGCCTCTTCAGGCAAGACTCTTTTGACCAATAACGGCAAGATGATCGTTCGTTTCATCAGTAGTGCGTGCTGATGAATTTTTGCCATTTGCCTTACATGAGAGGAAGAGAGCCCAATGTAGCCAAGGATAAACTTGCCGGAAAATAAGGGCACTTGAATTGCCTTTGCTAGTTCCGGCCGCCGGCAAGTCATCCTTGGCTGCACCACACTCTCTACCTCTTCATGCAAGACTTCACAGCAAGGCAGCGGTTACTGCACGCATTCCTTTTGAATGATGCGTATGTTTGTGCATTATTGTTCGGATATATATAGGTAGAGGTGAGTTGAAAATTATGACTTGAATGGTAACATAACTTTTCAGAGCCAGCTGACATTCGAGGTAATTTTGAGAGGCATCGTCAAAAATTCCAAAAGAAGTGAGGGTGACCTTGTTTGCCAACCAAAGGCCGCACTAAGCTCTGTCATGTAAAATATCTGCCATCTGACACCCGTTCAAAACCCTACTCAATTAGGCAAGCAGAGTGGGACCAGCCCAAGATTTTGGGTCCACTTTCTTTTTAAAAAGTCTATGGAATAGAATCTTATACAGATATGGTGTTCTAGGAGCATGTGTCCTGAGCAAAACCTTTGAATAAATTGAATTTGTCCAAGTAAAGTCTAAAAAGATGTCTAGTGTCCCCCCTTTTTTTTTTAAAAAAATAAATAAATAAATAAATCCTCGAGAAAGACAGGCGGTGTTCGGCTTACCCGACCATGGCATAAGGCACGACACATTACGACGTGTTTTGTCGAGCCGGCGAGGAGGGCACGACCTCCACGTAAGTTAGGCGGGATCTGAATTTTAAGTATGTGGGTCATAAATTACGGCAAGATTATAGTTTGATCAAAGCACGCACAACTTGTAATATCTTCTATTCTTTTTATCTATAATTATTTTGTATTATTTTTAATTGTAATTAAATAATTGTAATAAATTTTAAATCAAAAGTCTCGATCGACGCTTGGGCTGCTCAACTAATTTTGAGGTCTTAGGCGAATTGTTTTAATTAGACATTTTAAAAAATTTGAGGTTAAATATATGTATTAGTTTTACTAAAAAGTTATTTATTTAAAATTATTTTATCTAATTTTCTTAGGTGCAAAATTATTGATCAAATTTTTATATTCTAATTTCGCTGATATATTTTTCTCAATATAGCTAAATCATTTAATTTTTCTTTCGACTTAGTTGATCTTAAATAAATTTTTATCAATTTTAATTTTAAAAAAATTCGTCAATTACTAATTTTTCACTCTAATTCACATCCTTTTATTACTTTTGACAAACTTATCAAGAGCTCCTTTTTGAGATCGAACTAATTAACTTTTTTGTTCTCCTCTTTTTTTTTCCCAAGTTTTTTGTATCTTGATGCATATTTTCTATTAGACATTTTTTCTTTTTTAGTGAAAGAAGAGTACAAAAGCAAACAATTATGCTAGATAATTAAAAGAAAAGAACTATAATATTTAAAAAAGAAACAACAATAATTGAATAACACAACTAAATAAGAAGAGAATAGGAAGAGAAAACTTAGATATTTGAAACTTTAATTTTGATGGATTGAAATTTTAAGCAGCAATAATCAATGGAAATAGTTTTTTTTTTCTTAAGCAAAAATTAAAGAACTTTTTTTCCCTTATGCATTAAAGCATTGAATGTGTCATGCCTTTTTCTTTTAATTGATAAAAATAATAATGAATAACAAGTGAACAAATGTGTGGCTTTTATAGAGTTTTAAATGAAATATCATTAAATAGGGATTTTGTAGGAATTTGATAATTTATTTGAGCAAAGATTATTATAGAATAATAATAATAATAATAATAATAATAATAATAATAATAAAAAATATAAATGAATAATTTAATAGCTATAATGTTGGAGAAAAATTTGGCGCCTTCATATATAGTGGGGCTCTAGGCAACTGCCTAATTTGCCTAGAGAAAAATCCGCCCTTAAAATTCAATACTCAAGGATAAGGTGGTGGACAGCAAACTTCCAAACCATACTCAATTTCAATATGCATGCTTTTGTGTGTGTATTTATGAAGTTCAATATTTACACTATGAACCACATTCTATTAAATTGAATATAATATATAATGTTATGTTTTATTTCACCAATATAAAATATACTGTCAATTTAAATTGGATTTTTTTATTGCACTTCAATTAAACTACAGCACGTATTATATGTTATATATTGTTAAATGTTTGAATCGAACTATATTATAATTTTATACTTTCAAGGGGTTCTCTAAATGGTTTTCAAGCAGCTTGGCCATGCTTTTGAGTTCAAATCATTGATAAAAGCATTGATAATTGAACTAGAGTCTGACAAAGAACTAATAAAAATACACTCAAAATGACATCGTTTTAGGTGAATTTTATTTATTTATTTATTTTTTTTGTCAAACGAACCCAAACCAACATTGTTTTGGGTGTGTTCTTACCAGTCTTTTTTATCAGGCTTTGGTTACCCAATCATTTTTCTTATATATTAGCTAAAAATAAAAGCTGGTGTCAACTAAAATTTTTCAAAATGTCATGTATAGTACCATTATTGCAGGATGATTGTACTCTCTCATATAAAGCGCTCGATCGCCTAAATTAAAGTCTTAAACTTTTTTAATTTATTTTGTATATGAGGTCATGAGATATGATTTTAGAATTAAGTGATGCACTTTGCTTGACAAGTTTTCTTAGATTGGTACATATACTCAATGATGTAAAATATTATCCTCAATATTAAGACTCAATAATATAATTAGGTTTTTACCTATCATCTTAAACAAGTCTAATAATTTCTCTAACGTGGTATTAAGCTAGATTTCCGAATCTAGCAACTCAATAGTATTATTGGCTTTTTACCTGTCGTCTTAAAATTTTCAAGTCCCATAACTGCACCAACATGATATTAAGCTAAAATTTCAAATCTAGCAGCCCTCGAGCAAACCTCAATTTAAATTTGTTTAGACTCACTTTACAAACTCTTTGAGGAACTCTTTCATATATCTCTTGGCTAGGCTACCAACTCTTTTAATTTAGAGGTAACAATTTCTTAAAAATTAACTTGCTAAATGCTTAAGCTTTTGGAGCACAACTTTATTGAGCCGAACTTAAAAATTCTTGGAATGAAGACCATGGGTACGTTTGGGATTGAGGTGCTGTAACTTTTAAGTTACAGCTGTTGTGGGACAAAAGTTGTGATTATAAAACAATAATTAATAATATATAGTAAATATAAATTTTAAATAATAATTCTGACAAAATTATTAAAGATATAATAGATTTTATATTATACAAATGAAAAATCATATTAACATAATTTCTAAACTACAAGAGTTAGTGTTTACTAAATATTTTAATACTGTAACTTAAAAGTTACAGCTGGCCAATCTCAATCCCAAATACACTCAATGTCGGTTGACACAGCTAAGGGAAATAGCAAATAGGCAGAATGTATGCGTGGTGCACCGATTTGCGATTGGATATTGGGCAAGGCTAGCTAGATATCTAGCTGGCATGGGCGACGAACACATACATAAGGTACGTGGATATGACAATATATTGAAATTGAAGGCATCCCATGATCACGATAGGATACTGCCTTTTTGTTGCCCTTTCTCATAACAACCTTTACTGCTTTATTATTATCTAATCCTCCATGTTTTATGCTTCAAATAAAGGTTGTCTCTTTACGGACCGCCGCTTTCTTCCCACGTGGCACCACTAGGCCAAGTATTGTCTAATGATTGTTGCAATCCTTAACGTGCGTTACTTCTTTTTTTTTCTTTTTTTGAACAAAAATTAAAGGGTGACGAGTGTCGTGCTTGAATTTAATTCTCTCTTGAGTAGTTAGTGTACAAAAGCCGTCTGCCCGCTGGCTGAGGAAAAAAAAGTTCTTGTCATGTAGAAGTGCCCGCAGACACATTGTGAGGGAAGTGCCCGCAGACGCATTATAGGAGTTTAATTTAAATTTCTTTTCTCGGAGCTCCAGAGCTTGAGTGAAGACAGTCTTTCTCCCAGGAGGAGAGTTGGGCGTCTCTTAAATATTTGAGAAGGTTAAAAATCTGAGCGGTGTCATGTCAGAGTTGATGTAAACTGGTCTCAATAATTTGTATGGTGTAAATATTATGAGCAATAGTTATGTTAAAAAAAAAATAGTGTAATGACATTATACTATTAAACTTACACTATTAAACTATATCACCTAATAATTTTCTCAGATTTTAATAAAATCTGAAATCCTGCACTAGATAAATTCTACATATGTGTGTGCGCGCCTATACACACACACACACACACCAGAATCCTATACTAGGTCAATACTATATGTATGTGCATGTACAACAAAGGAACTTCACTTTGTACATTCAGTTATATGACATACAACAATAGTCATAATACATACCACACAATATTAAATTGGCACAGTAGATGACAATACAATTCTTAACTCAGTTTTGAAAATGATAAAATTAGTCATCTTCTATTGAGTAAGTCCCATTTTATTAAAGCGAGCATCAAATTAAAAAAAGACAATAAAAAAAAAATGCAGCATTTTTGTCGGTCATTTTAGTGCATTGAATTTCTTTTTCTATTGGAGCTTCGTCCGCATTTTATTACAGTAAGAGAGTGCTCTTTAGAAGAGGACACTTGATCAGCCATCACATAAAAATTATTGTCAATCAAAACCATTATGATATGCTTGTATCAAAGATGTACATATGAAAAAAAAAAATCAATACTACTACGATGAAGCATATATGACAAGAATCACGATTAAACTAATAGAAATCATGACTTATGTTTGTGGATGCAAATATTAACAATGAATCCTAATTTGAAAATTTTGAATAATTCTTTTCATTATCATTTATTCTTTCATATTCAATTGGGCTTAGGATCCTACTTAAGATAAGTAAGAGCGTAAATACATATTCCTCTCCCATCCAAGATTCAAAAATTTTAACAATGTCTATTTTTATATAGTGATGATACATTCACTTGAAAAGTCCCCAAGTTAAGCCCCCACAAATCCAAAATTTTAATTTAACTGGTAGGGTGCAGTTGGGATTTTCCCTTCGATGAGAAAATTTTCTTTCTATATGAGTACAAATAGATCTTGTCTTTATTATTCGTATATTTCCAAGCCTAAATTCTCGTTCTTTCTTAAGTAATTTGTTTGGTTTGATTGATTGTTCATGGTAGTTGATGTACCATATAACATACTATTTTTTTCCCCTTGTTTCACTTGTGGGTTTTCAAGCTTCACGGAAAATAATCACCTCCGCTAGCGGAAAGGTAACAGCCTGCTTCCCACTTCCTGAGTTATGTAAATATTTTCAAGAGTGAAATAGATCGAATTTTATTATTATGTTTAAATATTTTACCTACCCTTAAATATTTACAAGTGTGGAGTAAATCTGATCTTTGGTAAGTAAATTTTTTAAACGATGCTATAATTTGACAATGATAATAGTAAAAATAAATTATTTGTACAAACTAATGTGAGCTAAGGATTCTTGGAGGCAGTAAGGAGGGTAAAAAACTGTATTTGGGTTTACCCACTCCCCTTAGTTTTAAAAAAAATGTGAGGTAAGGAGTTGGTTGGATAAAAGTATAAAAATGAGGATAAAACTGTGGTGCAACTGTGGTACCGTGCCACAGTTGCATCCAACCGTTGGATTCTCACTTATTCAAGTGGACCCCACTCATTTGAGTGGATCCAACGGCTGGTGCAACTGTGGCACAGTACCACAGTTGCACTGTAGCCTGACCCTAAAAATAAATATAATATGCAAATTCTAATAATAACTGTAACATATTTATTTTATTTTAGACGGTGGGGTCCTCTTGACTTATTAAGCACTCTCTTTGTTATCTGAACAGGAATGATACAGATTTGATAGCTGGAACAAATGGGAAGGGAACCGGTCCACTTCCTTCAAACCTAGATGGGTCAAATTTTTCCGGGTCCGGTTATTCTGGATTTTCATATGTGGCATATACGGCTGATGTAACTGCCAAATATAAAAAGCAGGGCTTTTGCTACCTTACATACAACGTAAGGTACAGCCTCTCACAAGGCTGGTGGGTCCAAGTAGAACCCACATCTAAGTTTGTGAGAGGCTGTACCTTACGTTGCATGTAAGGTAGCAACTCCCTAAAAGCAGTCCGTTATATTAACAATACATTTCACTAAATTTGAGGAACTTGCCAAGTGACGTAAGATGCTAAGTTATCACAAACAAATCGAATGCAATTTGGATGTTAAAATTCTATTGGATTATTACGTACCACTCTTGGGTTGTGATGTAAGTTACATTCCGAATTTAATTTTGTTGTCACTTAACATATTTCCAAAGAGCTTGAAAACTATAACCCATAATTTGATCTACGTGACCAAAAAATTTGGTGCATACATATTTAATATTACAGTAACGTAAATGTTTCCAACATCTAACATCATCATCATCATCATAATAATAATAACCTTGATAAATAAATGACCTTCCATCCTTTGGGAAGTTTATATCCATCATAATAATAATAGCCGAAGCTTTTAATGGCCTCCCTGAAGGTTGCTTCTGGTTCGTGGCTCCAATCTTAACATTTCACATATGAACAATAATTCTGATATTATCTTGTTAAGTCTTCGAAAACTACATAAATAAACAAACCATCTAAAATCCGAGACTAAAATTTCAGATTCCACTGTCACAATGACAATAATTAATTACATGCTTAAAAAAAGCATATTCCCTCTGAATCACTTTTATAAAGAAATGATGATTTACGTACCCTCTTGTATCTGAAACGTGCTCAGGAAAAATAGTCCCATCAACCCATTAATGAAGTAACCACCCTTGGCGATCAAAGTGAGTGCCTGCCCATCCGATGAAATCAATTAGAGTGGTTGTGGTTACATTCCATCTGGTCACGTCCATGTGTAATAGATGTAGCCATCTCCATCATTAAATAATAATGAAAAAACACGAATTTATATATATATATATTATAAATGGAGACAATTCAATTTTGACGAAATTTTAGTTCTTTACAAATTTTTTCTTATTACTACTTGAATTTCTTATAAATTTTTAATAGCTCATTCCATCCTAAAAACAAATGTATAGAGAGAGAGAGAGAGAGAGGAGAGAGGAGAGCTGAAATGAAAGTATATTTTAAAAAAATATCAAAATAAAAAATAATGTACCTTTGCCGATCGACAAGTTGTTAGAGGTGAGGCAGTTCTGCGAGACATTTGATAATGGAAATCATGGCGATGCTTGGACTATCTTGATGACAATGTCGGTTTCAGCCATAAACTCACCACCCGTATTTTTCTGCATCACCAGCAGGGACGGTGTACGTCTTCAGTATATGTCTGCACTAAAGGAGCTCATGAGTTCCTCTTCTGATCCTGATGCATTTCCTTCCTTCTCTTCTGAATTAGTACTCCAAGCTTTTGAGAGAGTTCCTTTCGTGCACTAACATTCCGATCAGTAATGTTCATGGGCAACAACAAGAACTCTGTCATTGTGCGGTCAACCGATTTCTCAAGTGGATTGATAGTTTGAGGATCCTGGCCATTCAACACCAATTGGCAAGATATATATTGCTATTATTAATTTCTTCGCTAGATGATAAACCTGAACCTCTTCTTTGCCTTCCTGGTACTTGTGCAAGTGAGCTTTTGTTGCTGCATCAGTACTTGCTAACTTACTCTTGAGAGCCATTGGCTTACTAAACAGCTTAGCGAGCTGCCATCAAGGCCTCTGGTAATGTTATTTTTGTGCTTTTAGAATGATTTCCACCTAGACAGTCGGCATTCAAAGTTTTACATGCTTGTTCTCATTGGAAAACAAAAATTTGTTCCCTCTGTGCTGCATAAAAAACAACATATTTTGTCCCGGATATGATGTTCCGAAGAGTTTTGTTGAGTAGTTTTTTTCATTTTGTCTAGTATGAAATTTTCAATCTTACTTTTTTTTTTTTTTGCCACTGAATGATATTCCGAAGAGTTTTGTTGAGTATTTCTTCCGCTATTTAACTTTATTTGTGGTAGTAGATTTATGTTATTATAAATCAATAGGATTTGGATACTCTCATTATCTAATTTATATTGTCAGGAATTACAATATTTGAATTTAAACTTAAGTCTTAATTGCTATGTATTATTTTTCTATTGAATTATGAGCGTGAAGCCGTGAATTACATAATCATTCTATTCTTTCATCCATTATATAAATGCCATATAAGTTGGAACTCAAATATCAAATTTTTTTTACATTATTCAACATAAATAGAGAGATTATGTTACATATTTAATTACCTCTAATCAATAAAATTATTTTTTGTCATTGGATTTCTGAAGCTTTTAGGTTTCTTATATCTTTAATACATTTTCTATTTTTCATGTGCACTATTCAAGACATGTCTAATTATTCCAGTATGTATTCCACAACAGTTGAAAATAGATATTAGACTACGTATATTAAATTAACTCTCAACTCATGAATTTCCTTTTGAGTATTAGTTAGGTTAAGCAACAGGAGCTTCCACTTGTATGGGCAATGAATGCCAACTAACAAACTCAATTGAAGGAACTAGAGGAAATTACATGCTATGGTAGATTGTCCTTTTTGTCGAACATTCATCGTAAATATAGTGTCACTTATGTGTTATTCAAGTCACATCAAATTCTTCATCACCTAAAAAAATTGTTCTTCCCATGGGTGGAACAAGTCAACTTTAGTTACGGGGGGCCAAAGATTTTTTTTTTTTTTCTAAGGGCCAAAGAGTATTGATTTTTTTTAAAAAATAAAACTTTTGTTCTTTGAAAGAAGTAATGCCTAAATTTAAGAAATTTTTATAATTTTTCATTCTTTTACTATATGTTTTGATAGAGAATGTGAAATTTTATTTAAATATTATTACATTATCAAAAAGCATACTTTTTTTTTTCATTATGCTAATGAATGCATTTTTTTTCCTTAAATAAGCATCTGGAGTACTCTAAACAATAATTTTTATTTATAAAGGTCAGTTGGTGGTGGCCACTAATAGTGAACCATTTGGTTCTCCTTATTTTTTTATCTTCTACAAGTTTCTTTCTTTTAGTCTACAAGATTATTCTTTCCTGTTTTATTTGTACAACTATTTTTATATTATATTATATATATATATATATATATATATATATATATATATTTATTTATTTTATTTATTTTAATTCTTCTTAGAGACATGGTTCTAGACCGTCTCTCCTAAGTTCCACCCCTAGTTTTTGGACTAAATATATAAGTTTTGGTCAATTCTCAACTTATAAATTAAATTTTGAGTATGAATTGCTTCTACTTTTCTCCCATATTCCACTATAAATACCCTTCAAGGCTTTTAATACAATTCAATAATCAACTTGTACAGCCGTGATAAACAAAATTTATATAGGGTGTGTTTGGTGCATATGATTATGGTGTATTATAATACTGTTCACATTAAAATAATACCAAACCAATGTTTGGAACAAAATTGCAAGGGATTGGGGTGGGGGGCTAATGCGTCAACTGACGCATTAGCTTTGTTTTTTTTTTTTTTTGCTTTTGCTTTTATCTTTTGCTTTTTGCTTTATTATTATTATAATACTAAAATAATAAATAAATATAGTTTTAATTTAATATAATATTTTTATTTTATTTGTTTTTACATTATTAATATAAATTAATAAATAAATAATTTATCATTCAATAATAGTATTTTTTTATTTTTACATTATAATTTATTAATAAATTTATAACTTATTATAACTAATAAAAATATTTAAATATGAATAAATTTAAATAATATTAATTTAAAATTAATAATAATATAAATAATAACATAAAATATTAATGCAATTTAAATATATTAATATAATATAAAATATTAATATAATATAATATAATATTTAAATTAATTAAAAAAATAATATAATACAATGTAGCACCAAACATTGTATAACATTATTATAATACACTGCTAATGTAATACAACATAATATAATACACTAATATTAAAATAATATAATACAACATAATATAATACAATATATCAAACGTACCCATAAAAAACTCGGGTTCCTTTTCCATCTCCTCTCAGCCTCTGTCTCCTATCTATTGTACGAGTTAAAACCAAAACCCACCATTGAAAACAATAATGATGATGTGCTGAAAAACTTCAACTCCCACTAGGTCGCAAAGGGTGGCCTTTAATTGGTGAAAGAAAGGAAAAGCTTGAGCTCTCTGTGTCATCAATCGACTGCAAAAGCATAGATTCTTGTCGAGATCTAAAGGATAAGGTTATTTACTTTAACCTTTGATTTATCACTCGCCAACAAGCTCTCTGCAATAATGGACTTCGAACACCAACGGTAGACTAGATTGGACCAAACTTTGGCACAGGTGACAGCATTATGGAATCCGACACTTGCAGAACTGCAAATTTTATGATTGGACACCGACTAGTTGATATTTCACACTTTATTTAAAATATACAAAACTTATTTTTTTCGCTTTTTTGCAGCTATCCACCTACAGTTTACAAAGCATATATTTACTCCACTGTCCTCTTAACACCATAAATATTAAATAGACTAATAAAATCATAAAATGACTATTTTATCTCGAAACATAAAATGATTACTTCAATTCCATATATGTCCTCATATATATTATAAAAGTTCAAATCTATCTTTATTCAATAGAAAAATAAAATTGTTAAATTTAGAGAGATTTATCTGAACAACAAGAAGAACAAACAACACATGCTAATAAAGCAAGCATGTCCGATCCGGGGACATACATAACAAGCATGAAAAATAAAATGAAAAAAAAGGAAAAAACACGAAATACACATATTGTTGATGCCAAAATTTGGCTAAGAGTTGAAAAAGAGTTCATTTGCTTTGGGAACAACTTATGAGAGAGTTTGATGTCCTCGGAATAAAGCGCTTGATTGTCGGAATCCTGCAAAACAATAATCCATCAATATTGGGGGTTGACGGAGTGTTACCAGGGTAAACCCTCCGATGCTTAAATAAAAAATCGAGAGTAACATGATAATAAATAAATAATAAGAGAGAGAGAAGAGGGTAAGAGAAAAGGTTTCGAAGATATTGTACACTCTCCTCCAATATGCCTATTTCTCATGTCACCTTTGGTATATGTACTTTTGAGTGGTGACCTCTTTATATAAAAGAAATAATCAGAAGTATAATTGAGTTAGGAAAGCTTATGTCTTATTTTATGTGATTCGAGATTGACGAGAATTAGATTTGTATTATTTTATTCTATTTAGATTAGGATATGTTATTTGATGTGGGTCTTTGGATTCGAGTTGGTAAAAATTTGGGAGTTGATAAAAATTTGAGATATAACACGCGTGCACGCACACTCACACACACATAAAAAGAGATACACACACAAACTCACGCACAGACACGCACGCACGTACCCAAACATATATATTGACCAGTGCTTGCTTAATTAATTTAATGGGCGTGATTTTGGGGTTTTAAATTTGGATGCCTTATATATCATCTTCTCATTAGAGAACAATTTCTCCCACCTGTGCCTTTTGACAACATTATGAAGAAAGACAAGTAATTGTAATTGGGCATATTCTCTTCCAGGACAAGTGCGAGGACCTCCTCCAAATGGAACATATGAAAAAGGAACCAGTTCCTTCCCCTCAAATCTAGACGGCTAAATCTTCTATGGCTTTTTCAAATATTCTTGGTTTTTATACGAGGCATGTACTGCCCAATATAACTGATGTATATTTTATCAAGCATGGAATTTGGAGGGGGAAAAAACAGACGATCAGTAACTCAAACAACTAAACTACCTACAACTTTTTTGTGACACAGACACACCTTTTCGAGGGAAGATATTCTTATTTTAACAAAGTGATGAAGTCATTAAAATGTAAAAAAATATTTTAATATATTGAAAATTATTTTTTTTATCTATTAGTATACTAAAATATATATATATGGTATAAGTATATAACTTATGCTAAATTAAATACACATTAGAGTACCCTTTGATTTTCCTAATTAATTACACAAAGTACTCTTTTTTGTTGGCATTGATTGTACATTATTTTATCTAGAATTGAATTTTTTTTTGGGGAAAATTAATTAAGAGCAAATGGAAATAGCAAATTCGAAAGGAGCAGAAGAGGAGTTGACTTCTGAGGACACAAAAAAGATGAAGTACTTATGGAATTTGATATGCGAAGTGTTAAGAATGGAGCCGCCAAATTCTGGAACCTTTAGGGAGATATTCGATAATTGCAACCATGGTGGCGCTTGGATTGTCGTAGGCACCAAGATATAACGCTAGCAACTTCTTGACAATATCAGCTTCAGAATTGTCGTCACCAGTGCTCTTGTTTTCTCCAACACTAGCAGTGACAATATGTCTCTAGCTTCACATTAGTGACTGGTAGGATGTATAGTAAGCGACTCTCCGGCTGTTAACTCACCTGCTTATGGTTTCTTGTGTTAGGCTTTACCTTAACTTATCTCTTTAGTTTATGTTCTCTCTATTTATTCTTTGTTCTTTTATTGTTTTGCTATTTCTCATTTTGTTTTGTTTTTTTTTTCTTTAGCTTAGAAGTTTTGGGCTATGTCACTCTCCAAATATATTCTCTTTTATTTTATGGTGGTTTTGATTAATAAAAAAAGTGTCTTTAGCTTCCGATTTCCTCATCTCCAAGAACGTCCTTCTTTCTCTGGTTTGCTGTGGCCTCAACTTCTGACGAAGTTGCGTTAATGCTTTGATTGCACGATGGCATTTGGTCCGAGGAATGTTTATTGGCACTACAAAGAACTCTGTCATTACGCTGTCAGCTATAATTTGTCAAGCACATCGATAGTATCAGGATCATGGACATTTAACATCATTTGACAAGCTAATGCAAAAGTAAATTTCTTAGCTAGAGGATGAACCTTAACTTGTTCTTTGCCGTCCTAATGTGTCCTTAAGTGAGCTTTTGCTGCGGCATCAAGAGTTACCACATAACTCTTGAGAGCCGTTGGTTCAGTGAATCTGATAGCAGCTTTGCGGGCTGTCATAAATTCCTCAGGCAAACTCATCCTTTTATCAGAATTTGTAAAGAACTCGAGAACAAGTCCAGGCAGCCAAGGCCTGTGAAGCTTGTTGTCATTGGAAAATTAAAACCTGTTTCCCTTTGCTTTGCATAGAAACACCATGTTTTCTCCAAGATACGATGTCTTGAAAAGTTTACAAGAGTTTTTTTTTTTTTTTTTTTTTTTTCATCCTATACGAAATGAATTTTTCGATACGCTGGCCTTGTTTGGACATTGATTGATACTCTAATCTAGTGTTTCGCCAATAAAAGGCAACCCCTTGCCCCGCCGGTGGGACTGGGAGTACTTGAAGATTATTTTGATCAGGTTCGGTAGCATTATTATAGGTGTTTTTAATTATGGGTTTGGGTTTCAAAGCATGAAAGGGATAATAGAGAGTAATTAAAAGAATAAAGGAGTACAGGAAAATAAACTCCATCTATACGTTTAATTTGTTGATTGAATTGCAGAAGGGCGCGAGGCTTGTGTTAGAGGGAAAATGTATAGGCAAATAAGAGAAACAGCTAACTGTAAGTTGCAAATAGCCAATTTATTTACACACACACACATATATATAAATGATCAAATAATTTATTAATTTTAAAGAAGTTACTTTCATCATTATTCACAATTTAAGTGATTTTAATATTGCTTTTGTTAGTTTACCCCGTATTACGTGTTATTGTTTCAATAAACCAATTACGATAGGTAGGTAATATAAATCATTCACATCGATCTTTTTCATCAATCACAATCAATCGTAGCAGTGTCTGGGGTAATCTAAACTTTTGCCCAAATTACCCAATATGCAAACGCTTGTGATTATCTGTCCCCTCCAGATTTCTAGGGCGCGCGCACCTGTTTATTTACTCTAATTAATTTACGTCACTTGCTTTTGGGAAGTTTGATTGACAATAATCATAAATCTTTTTATCTCACAAATCACAGCGCATAGAAGCGTAGATAGCTAATCCGAGTGCCGTTGTAAAGCATCTAAACCTATCATTCGAATGGCAAAACGAGTTATCGAATCATATTTCATATTTGTGTCGTGTTAGTTGTTTGTCGTGTTAAATTTAGGTCAGCCCAAACACGATTCATTTAATAATCGTAGGTCCTATAACTTACTACTAATGAAATCAAAATATTTTAACACGATTATTAAATATAAAAAATATTAAAATACCTAAAATAACAAATTTCTAAAATCTTAAAATAACTTTCCACATCATCAAAAATAGAAAAAGGTCTTACGACTTACAAGATAAACAACCTTTTATTCTTGAACAAAGTCCTTCACCCAGCTGAATTTCTTGACCCAATTATGTATGAATACAAGTAATTGTACGTAGTTGAGCAAACTCTTTTCCATAAAATATCCAAATGGAACATATATAATACACACACACACACACACACACACACACACACACACACACATATATGAACAATGGAACAACATCTTTTGCTTCAAATTAAATCTTGATGGATCAAGCTCTTCAGAGTTCAACTGGAAAGTATTTTGGACTTAGTTTTATGTGTGTGTAGTATCTTTTTGCTTTAAAATTTTAAAGTGCGGGAAAAGTACATAAAAGTTTTAAAACTGTGGAGTTTAAGAGGCTTAAAACTTAAAGTATATAAACCGTACGGTTTATGTATTTTCTCAGACTTTTTGGCACTTTAAAATTTCAGAATGGAACTGACAATCGTCACTGATACGCATCCGCTATTATTTAAATTCAGCACTATTCTATTACCTTCCATCCTTTGGGAATTAGGAATTTTGGAAATGGCCTTTCTGAAACCTCCGGAAGCTGATGCAATATGCAGTCTTAGCACTTCACAGGCATGCCACATTCCATGAGTAACTCATCTTCTTTAATTATATCAAGTACATAATCTAAAAGCTTAGCTCATTTGGTCCTTTCTAATTTGCTATCACATTTGCTCTTTTTCTCGTCACATATATGTGCACATATATAGGAAATTCACAAAATAATTTAACGTAAGAACACCATCAGTATGCAGTTTCTTTATTGAAGCCGTACGTACATTTCAATCATGATCATCAGGCATAATTGGATACACACAAATCCACAGAATCCCTTAACGTACGGTAATAATATTTCATCAACAGACAACTTTTCTGCTTCAAAGTTATGTTAAAAAGCCAAGCCCATTAATCTTTAAACAATCATACATGTATAAGAAGATCAAATTGCCTTCGGAGTTAAAAAATGACTAATAATTTCACCAAAAAAGAAGAAGAAGAAGAAGGGGTTATGAGATAAATGAAATCTTTCAAACTTTCAGAAAATAGTAAGAATAAGAACTAAAAAAAAAAAATCATTCATTAGCATTTGCATTGGATAAATAGGGCTTGTCTTTGATATAGACTTGAGGAATTAATCTCAGCAAGATTAGGAAGATATTTGATAATTGCAACCATGGAAAGTTTCGTAAGCACCAAGCGAGTTATTATCGAGATTATTAAAATATCTTCTACTTGCAGATGTACAATTAATCGATATTATTCATCCCTGCTCAATCAAATTAAGCTTTAAACTAACTTGGTACCGCTCTTGTTTGACGCTCGGAATCTTGTCCCTGGAAGCGGCGAATTAATTGAAATGAACCCAGCGACTACGCTGCCAAATGATTTCTCTAGTTTTCAGGATCTTCAAATGTTGAACAACAATTAATCGATAAGCAAGCTAATGCAAAGTTTCCACCAACAAAAAGCAAGCCGGCAGTGCGTGGAAAGTCCTCAAAAAATTAATGAGAGAAGCTGGCTGGCTGGCTGGCTAGACCTGGACTTTACTAGCAAATAATTTCGTTCAATCTTATCAAAAGTGAAATCACACGCGAAGTTGCTGCTGCAAGCAAACCTCGATTTTTACGATTTTCTTTCAACGAATGAATCTCATTTTTCATAGCCCACATCCACTGGCATTTTTCAGCTAATTTAATAAAATCTTAGACACCGTACGCCAGATATGAAAACAGGGCTTTTTAATTTAATTAATTTCTTCCAACAACCATCTTGTTCGTTGGATGCTCCCCTACGTGTATCGACCATGTCAGTTCTGATTCTAAACACTCATTTTCTTAATTGATTGATATATATTTACAAAATTGAAAAATTAATGTTTTTATTTATTCAATCTATCTATCGAAACACCAAAAATATTCTCCTCTTAAAATCTACACATACTAAGTCCTACCTTGTGCAGATTTTTTTTTTTTTAAAAGCCAATAGTCATTAGATTTGAATCCAATGGTCTAAAATAGGATCCCGACTTTAACTAAGGTATGGAACGTATATGTTTGTGTGTGTGTATATATAATTATTTTTATGTGCGGACGTTCTGATTTTTTTTCGTGTGGATGCTGTTTAATAGTTAATTAAAATGACTCAGATTAATCCACATGATTTAATAGTGAATTAAAAATTAACTTTATTAATTCACATGATTTAATAATTTACCCGTATTAAAAAAAAAAAAAAGAGACCCACACTAGAGAAAATATATATATATATATATATATATATATATTAGTTGTTTGATATTATATAATTAGCCTCCTTGCAGATAGACAAAGTCAAAATTAACCTTGACAAAGTGAGGTGGACATGACATGCGTTATTTATTTATAGTTTTACACCAATATTTTCAAGCCTAATAGTGGACAGGACTTAATTTGCATGACAAAAATAAATTAACCCCTGTTAATTTTTCTAAATCAATGTGATCATATGTGGAAAAAAAAAACAAAATGCACCAGGCAACTTTTATTTGGTAAAGCTAATAGCCCGACCAAGCTTATATTACGGGATTTCGACTTCCGGATCCTTTCTAGGCTTTGGGAGCACATTCCCCCACAAATTCGATTTCTAGGACTAGTGACTAAAAAGTCCATTCTTCTCTTTAATTGCCCCCCTCCTTTTTTTTTTTTTAAAAAAAATTATTTTATATCTTTTTCTAATGAATGAATTGGAGCTTTACTTTTGATTCTCATATTAGAAACAACAACGACAACAACATCGACTTTGTGCCTTTTTACGTAGATTTATCATGTAGTATATTTACTTAAACAAGCAGGAAAGAACCCTCGCCGAAGCAGCATGGTCGGTCCACTGATCAAATTAAATTCATTCTTTTTTTTTTTCCTTTTTTAATTATAATTTGAAAAAAAATCTAAAGAAAAAAAAAGAAAAGAGAGTAGCTCTTCTCTCCTCAATAGTCAAATACAACGTACTTTTCAATGGGTGCATGGAGAAGAATTAGCATGAAAAGAAAATATGATGGCGGGCGGCTAGCTTCAAGCCACGCCTTCCAAACAACTTAACGGCTGAGATTGCTTTCCTCGATCCAATCCTTATGCAAGTCAACGGTCAAATCCCCTTGCTCCGATTCCACGCTATTTTCTTTTTCCCTCTTCAAAATGAGCCTCACGGTCAGAAGAGACACACTATATTAAATGAAAAAGAGGTATACAGTTCATTTAGTAATAATAAAGACAAATAAAATCTTATAAATAGTCCATTCAATAATAAGTAATTTAAAAAATTCATACTCGAGTATTCCCAACAATAATCGAACAGAGATTTCTTGATTTCTAATGGAGGAAAATCTCGTTATGTCAAATAAAAAAAAAATTCATATCAATACTTGTTAAATTTTCTACAACATTATTATCTTCTTTGTGGATATAGAAATAATAAAATCTCATAAACTTTATCATGATCAGGTATTCGAGGTTCGAGGTGTTTAAAATCTAATCCGATATGTCTAATCCACATAAATTTGATTCATAAATTAATGGGTTGGATTGGATTGAATTTAAAATTTAAAAATCCACAGTTGTTGGATTGGATAAAAATTTACTTCTTTGAATCCGTAAAAATTCAGGAATTCACAAAAAAATAAAATAAAATAATATTTATTTAATTATATAATACAAAAAAATAAAATAAAATAATATTTATTTAATTATATAATACATCGTTATTAATTAAGAAAGATAAAAAAATATCTTTTAATAAAATAATAATAAACAATGACCGTATCACATTGCAGCCACAATGTTATAAAGTGAATTCAATACCACAAATATTTATGCACAAAATTCTGCATAAAACAAAGCACCTGAGAAAATTCTATAAGAACCACGGGAGGCTGGCATGGGACCACGAGAACCAAATTCGTTCAGATGATTCCACGCTGCTGCTAACAGCCTAACAATCTTCTTCCCCATAATTCTAATCTGGTGTTCGTTTCTCTTCTCTTTGAATAAGAGACGAATTAGTAACATGACACGCGTCCTCTGAACTGATGACGTGCTATTTGACAAATATGTGTTTTATTTAATTAAAATTAAAATTAAAATTTAAAAGAAAGAGAAATTGTGAGTGAACGGGAAGGTGCGGCGACCGACGCGTTTAATAAACCTCAACAAATCGAATACAGACAGAGAAGAGAAGAGAAGAGAAGAGAGAGCCGAGCTTTGAATGAAACAAACCAAAATGCGATAATATCAATTTTCAGCCGTCGTCCTGCTCTGTAACAGCTTTAATTGTTAGTGCTTTGCTCCCTCTCTTTCATCTCTCTTGTACTCGTTTCGTTGGTACGTGTTCTCCATTAATTAATATTAACGATAATAATACTAATAATAAAATAACATCTTAAACAGACTATTATTATTATTATTGCATTATTTTATAAATTTAACTCGTTAATAATACGTATTTAAAATGATGAATGCCTTAACAGGTAGAGGCATTATTTATTCAATTAATTGTTAATTGCGTCTTTTCATTTCTTCTCCTCCTCCTTTCTCGATCATTTCAGTTTTCGAGCGGGTGGATTATATTCAGCTAGGAAGTTCTCGAGCTCTGTTTGTGTAAATTTTATTTTTTTCCTTCAATTTATTCAATTAACTCCAGCTGGATTGGCTTCTGGGATATAATCAATCAATTGATTTGCTATCTCCTGAGTTTTGTTGTGATATAAAATAAAGAGATAGACAGGTGTGTACTGTGTACAAACAAACATACTTGAATGCATTTATTGAATTGACTTTAAGAAGACAATTGCGATCGTGGGGTTTTTTTTTTCCCCCAAAAACAAAATGAACTTATTGTCTCTGTGATGTGAAACTCCAGCTCTCAAGTGAATAATGTGTAAAACGAATTATTTAATTTGCTATTGCAGTGCTAGTTACTCATTTTGCCATGTGTTTGCTTTTTCTTTCAGCAGAGGTTGGTATACCTAGTTATTCTTGTATTCAATATCTACACATAGCCACTTCCGATGGGATGGGGAAACATTTACCGAAGACGCATGAGTGTATTCTCAATGGCTATATTAATTTACCTCGACTATAAGGTATTAAGTTTCTTGATTATTGCTTATTGTCTTGACTTCAAATGAATGGCAATCTCATTTCCGTTCCTATTTTTACTACAGGCTGTTCAGCAAAGGGAGAAATGGATAAAAAAGTCTAAGATTTCTGCTCTATGGCAGAGGGCTCATGAGCGCAATGCCAAGCGTGTTCTCAATTTGATAATAAAGTTGGAAGGCTTGTGGGTGAAACTTGGACAGTACTTATCCACACGAGCTGATGTACTTCCTGAACCGTACATATCTCTTCTGAAGCAGTTGCAGGACTCTCTTCCTCCTCGTCCTGTACAGGAGGTAATAGTTTGTCTGGCTATTAACTTTGGAGGTCAACCAATAGTACGTGTGCAAGTAACAGAGAGAGAGAGAGAGAGGTGTTTCAATTCATCTTAGTATTGGGTTCTAATAATTGGTTGAGGAGAAAAATGAACCTTATTCATCAAATATAGAAGTGGGTGCATGATAATCTTTTTGTGTTTTTCTCTCCCCCTTCCTCCCCACTTCCCAAGTGTGGATGCATGCATGTTTTTCCTGCATCTTATGAGTATCTAATTACTTTGTCTTGCTAAGTAGTAAGTTCTGTTGTACAGGTTTCTCAGACCATAGAGAGGGAATTTGGGGAATCCATGGGTGGTATGTTCATGGATTTTGTCGAAACTCCTTTGGCGACAGCATCAGTAAGATTCTCAAACTCTAATTGGTAGTATTACACTAGTATGAGCTCTTTGATTTAATTTTTCTCAGAAGGCATGGTAAAAATCAGTGCCTTATTAGTAATTATTATTCAATTTCATGTTATACCATGCAGATTGCACAAGTACATCGTGCAACCCTGGTTGATGGGCGGCAGGTGGTTGTTAAAGTTCAACATCAGGGCATCAAGACAATCATATTGGAGGTTTTACATGCTTTTGGTTGAAGATGTTTGATGCAAAGTAAGACCTGTAGTTTTTATGTGACTACTGATAATGCTATAATTTTACAGGACTTGAAAAATGCAAAGTCAATTGTGGACTGGATCGCATGGGCAGAACCACAGTATGACTTTAATCCCATTATAGATGAATGGTGCAAAGAAGCTCCAAAAGAACTTGACTTCAATAGTGAAGCTGGTATGATCAGCTCTCACGTGTATTTTCTGGAGATTTTTATTTCACGTTTTTGTAATAGAGACGAAAATCTGTTTCTATTTTTATTTTACATTTTTTTACTGTGATTATTTTGAGTTGTCATTTGAGGATGGTTTGGGTGGGCAATTGGGTTCACTTGTGGATGGGCGGTAGTGATGGTTGTAAGAGTTGGCAAAGGTGTCAGTATAGTATGTGATGGCAGTGGCAGACTTGATCAGGTGGTAGAATGGCTGTGTCCGCCGCAGTTATAGCATTTGGGTTCTGCTTTTTATCGAGGTCACTTAATGGATGAAGTTGAAACTAAATTACATTGTTGTGGTATTGTGCTGCTAATTTTTGTGTGCTGTTGCCTTTGGAAACGGTTGTGCCAGTTCATGTGGTAGAGGAGATGGTGACAACTGCAATAATATCAAGTTTAGCAGCAGTGTTGTTTTTGAATTGGTGTGATCATAGTGGCAGCACTCTACTGGAGGCATTGATGTTAGGCCTATGGAAGTTGTGGACATAAAGGTGGTGACTATTGTGTGGTTGGCCATTCTCATCGATGTTGTTCATGAAAGTGAAATTTGACATCCTCAAATTGAGTTGGATTTCATTTTTGGAATTGGGTCTCTTAAGTGAACATGCAAAAACCCTTTGCTCATCAAATCTTTTCATCTGAAAACCCTCTTTTAATTTTTGCATCTCAACATGTGTTGTTATTTATTTCCACTGTTCAGCAATCAGCATGCTTTATTTTTTGTTAATGATACTTGTCTTTGTTGTTCGTAGAAAATACCAGAACCGTGTCTGCAAATCTTGGCTGCAAAAATAAACATGAAGACAGCAACAAGAAGCCTGCCTATGAAGTGGATGTTCTGATTCCAGAAGTTATTCAGGCAAGATATTTTACCACCTCTTATATTGTACTGGCAAGGCTGCATTCTGATGTTCAGGGACTCATAGTAATGATATTCTATTTCAAAATAAGTCCTCTCCAGAATCTAGCGTATTATATATATTCTCACTATATTAAGGTTTAGCAAAGTCCTATATTTGGAAAAGATGGAATGCTTATTTTATTTGTTTTACTTGATTCCTATTACTAATTTCGCTTTGATCTAGCTGCTGCTTCATAATTATTTTCTTTCTTAGAGTGGAGAATTTTCCTTTCTAATTTCACATATTGTAATCCGCATTTTTTATATTTTATTGACAGTCAAGTGAAACTGTCCTCATTTTGGAGTTTATGGATGGGATACGTTTGAATGACTGTGAATCTCTGGAAGCTTTTGGTGTTAACAAGCAAAAGGTTGTAGAAGAGATTACACGTGCATATGCCCACCAAATATATGTTGATGGATTTTTTAATGGCGACCCTCATCCTGGTACCTGCCTTCTCTTTATTGTTTCTCGCCTCTTTCTTTTATTTTTTGCCCTTGTTTTGCAAATTGTCTGCCAATTGAAGTCATTGTCACTATTTCACCAAGGGGTGGTTTTTTCTGATCACACATATGGCACTTGCTTAATAATCGCTTTTTCTCTACTTAGTCAAATGCATTATTGGGTATTTTAATGCAGGAAACTTCCTCGTTAGCAAGGATCCTCCTCATCGTCCCATTTTGCTGGACTTTGGTCTCACAAAGAAACTGTCAAGCTCTATGAAACAAGCACTAGCAAAAATGTTCTTGGCAGCTGCGGAGGTTTGGATTAAATTTTCATGATATCTTTTTTTTCCCCCCTTTTTGTTTTGGTTGAAAGAATATGGTAAAGAAAAAGAAAAAAGTTGATAAAGTCTATAAATCAAATATTGTAGATTATTAGAATAATTATTCGATGACTCAAATGTATTGGTAGTGTGAGTGTCTGAGAGTTAAGTGCTCTGATATGCAACAGTCATGTGAGTTCCTGCATGGCAAAAATGTTATAGTTTCTCTGACAGCCTTCAGTATTTCAGTTAAATGTATCTGGGTCAACTGTCATTGCTTTATGTGCTTTAGCTTGTTATAGGTGTTCATAGTTCCAGTGACAATTTCAAATTGACATTAATGTTTTGTTAGCAAAGGGTAACTAAAACAAAGGAAGATATCTGGATTTGAATAATCTAACTTTCTTCTTGCATAACAATTAAATGAAATTTCTTTAGATTGTAAATCTCATTCCTGTAAAGATTGAGTTGGCTTATTATGATGTTGATTCCAAGTGCCAATTTACCATTTTCTTCTCTGTTTCAAGATCAGTTTAAACCATTTATTTTTCATGATTATAATAATACCTTTTCTCTGTGTTATAGGGAGACCATGTAGCTCTTTTGTCTGCATTTGCAGAAATGGGACTTAGGCTGCGGTTAGACGTACCTGAGCAGGCTATGGAGGTGTCAACTTTATTCTTCCGCACTTCAGCACCAGCAAATGAAGCTTTTGTAAGTTTGCACAGTCTGTCAGGCTGTCTTTTTGTCTCAAGTATGTCCTGCATCTTCATGATTTCCTTCTCTTCAGGAAACTGTGAAAAATTTGTCTGAGCAAAGAGCAAAAAACTTGAAGGTCATTCAAGAAAAGATGAAGCTCAACCAAAAGGAAGTTAAACGCTTCAATCCTGTAGGGCCATATGTTCTCTTTTTGTCGTATGTTTCTCTGATATGTTTATCGACTATTTTGTCCATATGTAGCATAGTTATAAACTTTGCTTTCAGGTTGATGCATTTCCTGGTGATATTGTTATATTTTCACGGGTCCTTAATCTTCTAAGAGGTATGTGATAAGAGCTCCATTCTTTTCCTTGTTGGTTTAAATGACAGTCCCTTTATTTACCATATCCAACCTTGATTTAGGGCTTTCGTCCACGATGAATGTTCGTATAGTATATCTGGATATTATGAGACCATTTGCTGAATATGTTCTACAAGTGTGAGTCCTTACTGACCTTGATTGTGTCCTTGTTAAGGGTTCCTTTTTCTGGTTCATCTCTGGCTAAAATGTGGTTTCATTTCTTAGAGGCATTAATAAAGAACCATCAGTAAGTGCAGAGTGGATCTACAGTAAACCCGTCCATTCTGATGTAGAGGCGAAGCTGAGAGATTTCTTGGTTGAGCTGGGGAATGATGGCAAAATACTCGGAATTCAGGTCCCTACCTCTTTTAATTTTTTTTTTTTTAATGTCTACACAGTAGCAACTGAAGCTTAACCAGAATGGTTGGGGGGGGGGGGTTTGGATGGAGTGTATGATATTGTAATTTTACACATAATTTAGGGTTAAGAGCCCTCATTGTTTAAACAAATTTTGAACTGATATTAGACCTAATACCCTTGGAATGGTTGAGATTGTATCTGACATGTTTATTAATTTGCATGTGAAATGTAATCTGAGTCATTGGAAATGCATTATTGGAATGGCTCATAAAGAGTGTCACAATTTTTGCAAAAAATGGAATCTTGTTAGTGAATTTTGAAACTATGAAATTTCTAGCACGTAATAAAAGAAAAGGGATTAAATTTGTAAACCCACTATTATAATTGTCTCTACATTTAGTGCCTTTGACATGAAAAGGTTGACCTGTAGCGTATATTCTTCTTCATTTTGATGAAATTTTATAATGTTGTCTTAAGGTTTGTGCGTACAAAGATGGCGAGGTCATTATTGACACCTCTGCTGGCATGCTTGGCAGATATGATCCTCGTCCAGTTCAGCCAGATAGTCTTTTTCCTGTTTTTTCCGTGACAAAGGGTATCACAGCAGGAATGTTACATTGGCTTGTTGACAATGGGTATGTTATTTTTCTAGATGGGTGTAGTAGAGCTTTAGGTTTGTAAATTTTGAACTTTAGTTGGGTCTGTTACATACTTCCCGGAAAGTATCTGTCCCCTCACAATTCTCAGCTCTTAATGGAAGTTTTTGTCCTTATATATATATATATATATATATATTTTGGGGGGCCAATTCTCCTGCAAAATTCCCCTTTTAAGTCCTCTTTTGCACTTTTCAATATTTTCCACTTGTCATAAAGGGACCTATGAGTCGTATTTTTTTTATGCAGTACAATTTTTTCAAGCAGTACAATTTAAGGGTAAATTTACAATAATACATAGAATAATTATGGGTAAATATGTAAAGGAATTCATTCATTGTTAAATTAAAAAAGAAAAAATCACTAAAGTTTTCATCTACTCGAACTGTTGGAATACAGTTGAAATTAGAAAATCAATCCACAAGGATTTCAAATAAATGGATATGGTTTAATTGCTTTGTGCATTTACACAAATTTTGGGGTTTGTTCTTGCAGAAAACTCAAGCTTGAGGAGAATATTGCAAACATTTGGCCTGAGTTTAAATCTAATGGGAAAGATCTCATAAAGGTAATAAATCTTATCCCACAACTGCTAATCTCTTTTCATTATCATCTGAAAATAAGATGTACGCCTTCTCTAATTCTTGTGTATATGATTTGGTTTTCCTTTTCAGGTTCATCATGTGCTTAATCACACAAGTGGTTTGCATAATGTGTCGGTTGACCTTAGTTCAGAGAATCCTTTGCTAATATGTGACTGGGATGAATGTTTGAATCGGATTGCCTTGTCGGCACCTGAAACTGAACCTGGCCAAGAGCAGTTGTATCACTATCTGTCTTTTGGTTGGCTGTGCGGTGGAATAATTGAGGTATTATATATTTAGGCCATTATTTCTCACTTAAATTGCAGGGGTGGAGCTTGGCTTCCCCAATTTTTGGAAGAGAAAAATTAGGTATATATAAATATAGTGGCCGTAGCATGCGTCCTCTTAAATTGTTATTATAGATAGGCTGGCCTCTCAAGTTCCATTTTTTGCCTGTCCCTGATGTCTTGCTGCATGGTGACAAATTTAACAGATGTGTGATCTTACTTATATGCTGATTGGTATTAGATATGGTGGTCAGTTTGATCTGTTTATTGAAGCCTTAGGAGTGATAAGAAAACTTGCTGTACCCTCAAACTTTGTTTTGTCAGACATTCTAATAATGTGTTTGGAAAAACCAGCGTGCATCTGGGAAGAAATTTCAGGAGATTCTTGAAGAAGGAATAATTCAACCACTCTCTATTGATGGTGAGCTTTATATCGGAATTCCACCAGGTACTAACTTCTTGCTTCACCAAATACAAAGATCATGTTAACATGCTACAAGCGCTTTTCCTTTATTCAATATCTTTTATTTATTAGTTTTTCTTCATGGTGGAGGTTTTTGATTTTTTATTTTCTTTGATGAGAAAACTATGAGTATTTGTATTAACAAATAATAGACATATTATTCAGTCAAAGCTATACAAAACGGTATCAATACCCAAAAGTCTGATTTAACCCAAAAGAGACTGCCTAGCCCTATACAAATTATTGGTCATTTAATTCCATTCACTCGCTCTCTGTGAAAAAAAAAATATAATAATAATAATAAAATAAAAAGTCTCCAGTCAGTCCACTGGTAGAGAGGGTTTATGAATTGGCAAACATTAAATGCTACCTTTTTGATTTTAGATTTTCAGCATTGGATTGCATGTAATCAAATTGTGTCCCAAATTAACTTAAAAGATCCACACTATTAGTTAATGTAAATTGAAATAGTTTTAATCAATGGCTCCCCCAGGTGTGGAATCTCGACTTGCAAGCCTTACAATAGACACGGATGATCTCAACAAGGTCTCAGGGATTAACAATCGCCCTGACCTGCGCCTGCCCTCCTCATTCCAGCCTGACAAGATTTCCCAATTAGCTGCCATCACACCAGCTGTATTTAACATGCTCAACATTCGCCGTGCCATCATACCTGCTGCTAATGGACATTGTTCAGCCCGTGCACTTGCTCGCTACTATGCGGCGCTAGCTGATGGTGGTGTAGTCCCACCTCCACATTCTCGTTTGTCCAAGCCACCACTTGGCAGCCACCCCCACATCCCCAAATTTCCTTCTCATGAGACCTCAAAAAAGCAGAAAGGAACTAAGAAGGAGTTACTTGCTGCTTTGAAGAACAAAACAAATAACTCTGAGCACGGCCATAAATACACTAAAGATCTTGAGGGTGGTAGTCACATTAGAACTGCTAGCGGTGACACTTATGCCAGGCTCATAAATATTGAGACCAGTAGCAGTAACACAAGCACAACTGACAGCATTTCAAACACTGATGAGCCGCAGAGCAGTAATGTCAGAAAGATATTTAATAATCCCAGGATACATGATGCATTCTTGGGAGTGGGTGATTATGGGGATTTGGCCTTGCCAAATGGGAGATTTGGACTCGGGTTTAAGAGATATAACACAAGGGATGGATGCTATATTGGTTTTGGCCACTCAGGCATGGGTGGATCAACAGGTTTCTGCGACGTGAATAACAGGTTCGCTATAGCAGTGACCCTGAACAAAATGTCTTTTGGTGCAACCACTGGAAGAATCATCCATTTTGTGTGTTCAGAGCTGAATCTCCCGGTACCAGAGGACTACTTGAGATTTGCTGAAGTGGAGCATGATACACCACAAGATCTTGGTCAGCCATTGATTAATTGAAAATGTACAATATATATATATATATATATATAGACAGACACACACAAACCCCTTGCTCTTTTTACTTATACCTGCACTATTATCTTGAAACCTGCAAATTCAGTAAGTGATATTGCCCCTCAAATTTGGATCCGAAGGATGAACGATGAAGTAAACATCTGATAGAGATTATTTTCATTAGTATACGTTTACACTTAGGACGGAGAAGGATTTGCTCATTTTTGGCCATAGCAGCTCATGGTTGAGGCCGGAAGTTGATAGGCAAGCTTCGATCATGCACCTACCTATACATTGATTGATTTAGAAATTATCATTCATAAGTAGTATACATTTCATTGCTGTGTCTATTATTGCCTTCATCTGCCAAATTTAAGATGAATTTAGGTTCTTAATTATTTATCAAGATCCTAGAAACCCAAAAATGCGGTATTTTTCTTTCTATTGTCCATTAAGCATGCAAGGATATGGGTAAGGCGATCCAGGATGACGGACAGAAAGCAATATTGAAATTATTAAAATAGCAAATAATTTACTAGGTACATCAACTACTAATTAAAGCTGTTTCTGCCTTCTCATGTGCTGTGTTCATAATAGTTGAAAATTACCATCCCTATTATTATATAAAGATCTCAAATCTGCATTCAACGGAGATATTTTAAGATTTGAAGCATCCAGTTTCAAAAAATAAAATAAAATAGTGATGAAGTAGCACTCGATGTATTTGGTGCTTCGCAGAAGCTGCCTACTGCAGTCGGAAATTTATACATGATCATCACTCTCTGGGTGAGTTGGATTCTCTGTCACCTTTAAATAAATACGAACAAATTCTTGTTCATTGCCCGTTGGTTGACTTTAAAAGCAAAACTTGAGCACAGCACCGGAGTGGGCTTACCGTGTGAATCTCTTAGTGCGTCCTGAGATTATTAAATTTAGTTACTGATTTCAGGATTTATAATACTGATATATTTCAAACACAATTATTAGGATTATTTTTACTTTATCTTATATAGTATTATTTAGATTTTAATCATCTTTAATATTCGAGCGACGTTTACCTTCACCTACATTTTAAAAAAAAAAAAACGGCCTTCACTCAATTATTTTTCATAATTGAAGAAATATCGTGGGGGCTCGAACGATTCTCCTTACAACTGTAAAATTTATTCTCACATTATATAATATTTAAGAATTCGTGACAATCCCAAACATGCACTTATGGTATAACACATTGAAAGGAGAAAAACTAAGATTAAAAAAAAATAAAAAATCAGATCTACTCTTTTTATGTTACGGTAACAAGTAGATGCAAAGAAGATGTCGTGGGTTGTACGACACGATAAAAGCAATTGTGATCTGCGCAGAGTTGTTTAATGCACTGAACTTAAAATTATTTAAGATGTACACAACGCACTTAACACTCGCACTGTCCCTGCTACAACTAATATATATTCCATACATTTTGGACAGCTAGCACTCATGTCTACAAATTAATCCGATTTAAGGTGTAACGATATATTTAAATTTGTAATTATTTGAAAGATGGCATTTCTAGTGATTATTATCAAATCCGAGGGTGCAATTCAATGGATTTGATTATATAAGGGACATGCACGTTAATGAATAAACGAATAACTTGGCATAGTCTCGTACATTATTGTTTTGGCATAACAACATGCTGGGCATTTCTGGGGCTTGCTCTCGTTTGATTGGAGACTTGGTGCAAGCCATTGGAGTTTCGAGACCAAGGTCAAGCTCAAGTCATAATATTGTTACAAATTCCACTCGTGAGTGTGAGCAACAAACAGAAACTGCAGGTCCAGTTGATGACTTGATGCTGCGTGCATTAAGAGCAGTCTTCGGCATGGAAAAGAATGGGAAGATTAAGAAGGAAAGAGCAAAGAAAGTTGTGGAGAAGCTCGGTTTAATATACAACGAAGACGAGAAGTCAAGCTTTGATCTGCCCGGCACTGGCCTAGAAGATGAAGTGCCCGTTGAAGAAGCTCTTGGTCTTGGTCTTGGAGAGCTTGATGGAGAAGGGTGTGGGCGAGATGAATTGCTACGCAAAGCTTTCAAGATTTTTGATGAAGATGGCAATGGATATATTGATGCAAGTGAGTTGAAGAGAGTGCTTGAATGCTTGGGGTTGGACAAAGGATGGGATATGGGTGAGATTGAAAAAATGTTGAAGGTTGTTGATTTGAATCTTGATGGGAAGGTTGATTTTTGTGAGTTTGAATTGATGATGGGCTGATGATATTTGTCCAAGCTCTAATTGTAAATTCTTCATTAATTTGTTCCCTTCATTTTGCCATAATGAAAATTCAATTTGCATTATAGATCTAGCACATCATTATTAATTACATATATAATAAGACATCTAACTGCTTAAATAAAGTCTCAATGCAAATCAGTAAGACATCAAATAAATTCTACAAGACAATAACCTAGAATGCAGAGACAGACATATGTGTATATGAAATATAAAAAAGGAAAAAGAAAAGGTTCTAATAATTAATTAAGGCCAAATATCTGATGATACACAGCTTAAAGCATCGTTTACGGCAGTGTTATTGGAATTGTGGATGTCGGGATTTGCAAGTCCAACTCCAAGGGATGAACGATGCCCAGAAGTTGAGGAGATTGCAGAAAATGATGCGCCATTTCCAGGAACTGTGAGCGTTGGCGAGACGTTCGCAAGCTGATGACGACCAATATTATTATTATTATTATTGTTATGACTAGTAATAATAGAATTGATTGGTTGCAGTACTGGACTCAAATGGCTCTGAAGAAGTTGGTTCAGTCCACAGGTTAAGGATCCTACAGACACTACGTCTTCAGCCAACCTCACCTACAAAACAATTTACAATTTACAATCACACATTAACCATTTTTCGGATAAAATAAAAAAAATAAAGCACAAAAACTTATTGATTTGGAGGGAACCATATATGATATAATATATACCTTGGCTCTAAGAGCTTCCACATCCGATTTAAGCACTCTATTATTAGTGTTGGCCTCTTTATACTGTTGAGCAGCATCTGTAAATTGCTTGTATAGAGTAGCATTTTCTCCTTTCAGTCGCTCAACCTGATAGTCAATCATTCCCCCAACCCCAATCAAATAATTAAGCCCTTTTCAATTACCAAATATATATTAACCTTGGCGCACCACATCCCCCCGCGGGGGCGGGATCATGGTGATTATATTAATTAGTGTGAACGTGAACAACATTATAAATTAACCTGTAATTCAAGCTCTTGCATATGTGCTTGCTTTCTTTTCCTCGATCGCCTCGCAGACTCCCGGTTTGAGACCATCCTGGAATTAACCACAATATAATTAACAGTTTTGAGCATAAATAACCAGTCCTTCTCTAGCTAGATCCGTCGGAATCTGTGTCAGCGGTCGCCCACTAGATCATATTACCATAGTCTATATATATAATCTATTGAGGGAGAGAGAGAGGGGAAAGAGGGTATGAATTAATTAAAACAGAAATAGTAGATACCTTCGAATACGTTTTAAATCAATGGGGTGGTCAGTGCTTTGTTCACAAGGACCAGCTTCAATTTCCAGGTCTTCGTCATCAGAATGGTCAGCGGAGGAACCACTTGAAGCTAGTCTTGCTTTACAATCTATGGTGTTTGTTTTATCACCAGACGTTGGAGTTGCAGCTGACCAATTTCCTGTCATCCAAATTCCAGACCATATGCGTTAATGATCATAAATCAAAACCTCATGATTAGTTAATTGATCTAATACTACCCTTCTACAATAATAATTAAATTAGTATTAATGATAGGTGTGTGTTTGTGTGTGTGTGTGTGTGTGTATATAACTATGTAAGTATAAAAGTAGTCCTACCAGTAACACTGCCACAAATGGATGACTGGGAATCAATGGTGGTGGTAGTAACAATTGTGGAACGCTTACTGGAATTGGGATTTTGAGATTGAGACCATCGTTTGTGAAGGTTTCCTGTCGTCACACTCACTCCCCCTGTGCCTGTATTTGACGATATTATTCCTTTCATCGCCATATCCTCATCATCCTGCTTTCATTAATTTCCATGCAAAATAATTTTCTTATTAATTTACGGTAATTAACCCATACATGTATCAACAAGATCAAAGATACAATTTCAGAACAACTAAAAGTCCTAACACTAACGATTTTAAACAATTTTTTTTTTGTTTTAGCATTAAAAGTAAATATAAATGCCACGTGTCCAACACAATTCTTTTTTTTTTTTTTTAAAGTACGAGGGTTAGTAAAGTTTAAAATAAATTTTAAATCTATTTATTTTAAGATAAATGATCAGCCGAATAAAATTATTTAAAAATCATTCGGGCTAACATCTTAAATGTTATTGTTCTTAAGATAGTAAATAGAAGAGGAATTTTGTAACATATATATCCTCTCTTGTGTTCTAGCACTTTCTTTCTCTTCCCAAACACTACGAAAAAGTCCTCTGTCCGAGTGCACAATCTCAGCAGTATATTCAACCAATCAAGACCTGGCAATTAGTAAGCATACCAACAAATAAAATGCTTTGTGCCCCAATATCTTTGAAATTAAAAAATATATATTCCAGGTCTCACCAAGGGATCTAGCGGACTTACCAAATGACAGGGCTTGATTGGTCTCAACGTATTGACGCGGTGCAGAACCCACGGAGGTATTTCTCAAAAATAGTTGGGTAATAAGTAGACTGTCCCCAGGGATGGTACAATTTTAAAGGTTCTTGAACCTTTGAATTCTCTATTTCTTCTTTATAATTTGTTTTTAAGTACGAATTTATTTTGTGGCGGAGGTTTATTAAGATCTTTTATGCGGCTGCAACTACAGAACTTTAAGGGCGTTGTAATCTCTAATTTTGTGGGTTTGTTAGACAGAAAAATTGTATTAGTCTAGGCCCAGATTCTCTAATTTGGATACTTTTTTCTTTTTTTTTTTTATTAATTTCATAAAAGACAAGCAAAATAGTCACGTATGAATGAATGAATCATTCTTATTTCTTTTGAGTGCGCTAGGACAGGAACAAAGTCAAGAAAACCCGACATAAGATTGTTATTGTCAGTTACTAATTGGCCAAACCCAAAAGCCGACAAATCCAGAACGACGTGGCCTTTCTCTTACCCTACTAGCCTTATTCTACTACAGTCGAAATAAAAACAACTCAAAAAAAAACAAAAAAAACTTGTGGTGCTATGCATCTTTATAATATAATCTATATATAGCTTGCGTGCTGTACAACAAATGAATCCATATTCTAAAATTGATATCCACGAAACGTAATTTATTATTTACACATACACACATCCCACAGATAGTGAAAATCAATTGAATTGATAATAATTAATATGATTAAAAAAAAAAAAAAAAAAAGGAAGTTACCCGATGGTTTTTGAAAGCGAAAGAAAGATGTTGGTCATGACCGTCCTGAAAGAAATGGTGATGCAGATGCTGATGCTGATGAATATTAGCAATATTATTATTGATGTTATTATTAATGTTATGATCATCAACAGTTGGATTTGGATTTGGGTTTGGAGTTGGTGTTGGAGTTGGAGTTGGTTCAATTTCACTAGAAAAGAACTCTTCAAAAGCCAGCTCTGAGGGGCTTCGTTTCATAATTTCTCCAGGCCCCGAGCCTAACCTCTCTGCAACTCCTGCTGCTGCATGGTCCTTCATCATCGTTATTCATCAACTATTGAGAGACGCGCAAGAAGAAGAAACAAGGTGAAAAAGAAGAGAGAGTGAGAAAAGGGGGAGATTGTATGTGATTCAGCTGCGTTATATAGTAAAGTTAGCATTGTGTCCAACATTAAAAAAGAAAAAAAAAATATATATATATATATATATAAAAAGTACTTTCAAAGTGGGGGCACTTGAAGTTAAAGTTTGATGTTCTTAAATTACAATTATGGCCTTGTTTGTCTGTTGTATTTACTTAGATTACTAACATCTTCACAGCTAAGTAACCTGATCATCTCACTTCCAAGTGCCAACTGATTCTTTCAAATTAAAGTATATGACTTGTAATAAAAAATATATATAACAGTAAAAGTAAAAGTAAAAGTTCAATTGTAAAAGACTAATGAGATTCCTGACTAGCTACATGTAGTTGAGTAAAAATTTAGATGCATTTATCATAGTGTGTATGTCTGTGTAAACATATACATACAGTGATTATATAATTAAATACACAATGCATGTCGCCTTATAAATTAATCTTGAATTTAACAACATCCTATTATTTATTATACGGAACTGGAAATTGAGATTATAGAATATATTTTCTCGACTGAAAAGATAGGCTAAGATTCTGCGGAATAGTGGACAGACTTGGCTCGGGAGTGGAATCTCATCCCCTGAGTGCTCAAGAGAAATGTGAATAATTATTTTCCCAAAGTCGAAGGAAATGTGTTGCAATGCAACAATGCAGAATCCACAGGGTGGGCCATCTGAATTTTTGCCACTTTTTTTTCTCTGTTAGGTGATTTGTTCTGGACCAAATGCCAAATATTTCGCTAGAAGCAGATAAAAGTATCCGCATTTTACAATTCAATTATTGATCAATCGATTCCTCAAAATCTCCACGGAACTACATCAATCTTTGATACAATTGTTTGTGAATACCAAACAAAGTTGATGATGATGATACAGAAATTTGACCAGACAATACCTTTTTCGGTGCCCAAAAAGCTCCTTTATTTCTGGGTTACTCCTTTTTTTTTTCTCACTTTTTTTTTCTCCCTTTTTTGCGTGTGTCGTGCCAATGATATTGAAACGCATTCAAAGACCAAGGCTGCGTAAGTAGTCAATAAATGCACACAAAACAAGCAGTGTAGTCTTGAAGATAACTTCTTTAGTTGAATGGAACAACTATAGGAGCGAATGATTACATCACAATGGAATCTCCTGCCCTCACCATTGAAAGATCTCAAGATCTCAAAGTTTTTTTTTTAAAAAAAAAATTATTATTAAACTCACAAATTTTCGTTAATTTTATCTCAGGACTTATGATATATCATATAAGCTATTAAAATACTTGTAGTGCGAGCAATAAATAATAGAAACTTTGTGAAATTATTAGAGGTTCCGTTTCAATGCAAAGGCTATGCTGCTGCTGCTGCTAGATATATACTCATCATAATAATTCATAAATGGGAGCAACCGAGCGTATACAAGGGGTGTTTCGGTAAAAAAGAGGGCAGAGAAAGGAATAAGAAAGAGACAAGTGGAACAAGTAGATGGAAAGGTGATATGGACAGCCACCGACCCTAAAACAAAAGGAAAAAAAGTTAAGACTGAAGGCTGAGAGATGCTTTCATATGTCATGTTCAAAAAGGAAGTTCAATTCAACTCCACTTACTCTTTATTTTTATTTTTTTTAAAGCAATGAGATTGAGATCGAGGGCTTCTCTTTTTCTAACTTTGCTTTACAACAATTATTCATACATGGAACCTAACTTTTTGACAGTGATTTACCAAGTACCCCAACCCAGCCCCATGCTGATGCCACAATCCATAAATCTCTTATTATAAGTTGCTGAGTTCTGGGGCAAATTTGCAAATGACTGCTGCCTTCGGGATATAATTCAACTTCATGATCTCATACAAAAGTGAAAAAGAAGAAAAAAGAAAGCAAACTAAAGCTCTCCGGCATTGCTCATTACTTTTTTTATCCCAAAAACAAAAGATTTTTGTGGTTTCTTGTACGTTTTTGTTATATGCTCGACAATGAAACTTTTGGTTAATTAATTAAAGACCGAATCGTTTTGTGGCTGCTGCCCAGTGCCAAACGCTAGGCAAATCAAATTAGTGTCCAAAATCAATTGGGACCAAGTTTTTCTCCACGTGACGTATGGGTAGTAATTCAACAGGCTCGATCGGCAATTACCCTTGAGTACAGAGGGCGACATGTACTTTATTAGACTAGCAAACCTGTGGTCGAGCTCTTGGGATCGAAGTTTTCTTAAAGAAAAATACAATTAATGTAGCTTTTCTAACAAGTCTATGCCGACAGGAAGTATAGCTTGTCATCCACTCGGGCCAGGAATCAATAATTCTCCGGTTGCAGAGGTCCCGAGCAGCGGAGTGTTGAGTGTTAGAAAATGCATATTTATAAAGGAGAAAACCGTCATTTTACATTTTAAGTCTTACTAACAACCCTTACTTTTATATATTTAACCTTCTTGTGATTTAATTACATGTGTTTTATTTTAATTAAGTATTTTATGTATTTTAGGGGCATTATAGTCATTTCACAATAAAGGAGAGATCAGACGGCAAAATGGACATCACTTTTGAACTCAGGACGGTCGAAAACCTTAGGAGGAGCATAAAAGGAAAAATGGCACTATTCACATGTACGGTACTATTCACGCGTACGGTACTGTCTACGTTACTGTTCACGACACTGTTCACATAGACGGATGATGACGTGGCATTGACCGATGATGTGGCATTGACTGATGAGGTGTCACGATCCTGTTGGACTAAAATTCTTATGTACTGTTGATGGTGACGTGGCAGCATATCAGTGGACGAAAAATCTCGCATACAGTGCATGCATCACACAGGATTATTTTCAACCAAACCGCGTTACTGTTCATCCGGGTCAAACCGCGTTACTGTTCAAAGTCGGGTCAAACCGTGTTACTGTTCATCCGCGTGGTCAAACCGTGGACTGTTGACTGATGACGTGGCGCAATCCTGAGCGTCCAAACTGTTTTTAATCCGATGGCCATGATTTACTCCATGTATCTATAAAAAGGGGGCCTCCCCCCCCTAATTTGATATCTCTGAATCCATTTTTGGGATCCATTTTCTGTAATTCCTTCTCCATCTTGTATTTTCTTCGTATTTTAATAAATTTCCATTTTGCCCCTAGTTCAATTATGAGTGGCTAATTTTCTTTCAAGCTTGGGTTGAAGGTGAAGTCTCAACATGTGTCATGGGCTTAATTTGGTAAATTTACTTTTTCTTCCCCTCTAGTTTTTGTGGATGTTTTGACTTCTCGTCGACAAATAATACTAATCTTGTCTAGTACCGCCTTGGTTTCACCGGCCCTCTAGTATAAGGTTATTATTATTTGGCACGATAAGCCCTTAGCACCATATTGATTAGAGCGTGGTTCATGAGGTGTGGATTCCCCCCTCATGATTTAATTGGCATTAATACGGATTATTTAGCCCATGATGCATGTTGATACGGATCCAGATACCCAAGTACGTCAATTTAATAGAATTCTCTTCAATTTCTTCTCGCCATTGCAATTCCAATTTTAGAATTTATTCTCGCCATTTTAATTTAAGTTTTAGCATATACCAAATCATTTCCACCATAAATCCAACAACCCATTTACAAAATTAATTCTACACAATTAAAATCCACCTCCTCGTGGGATCGACACTCGTCACCATAGATCTATACTACAATAGATTCGTGCGCTTGCGAGTACATTAAAATTTGCACAACAAGTTTTTGGCGCCGTTGCCGGGGAGGTAAGTAATTTTAATTCATAGAATTAATTTTTGTGAATAATTTCTTTTATTTGTTTTCTTGTATTTTTTTTATTATTAAAAAAAAAAAGAAAAAAAAGTGAATTTACATTTAAAGGTTAGTATTTCTTTTCTTTTTCTCTTCTTTAAAATTTTGTAATTTAATTTTCCATTTATTTTTCTTTGTAATTTTTTTTTGTTTATCTTATTAATTTAATTTTTAGTTAATTTCTTTCACGTATTTATTTTTGTGTATTTTTATAGAAAGGTTGTAATAGCGCAATAAGGTTAGTATCGTAATTTCTCACTCTTCTTTATTTTTATTTGTTTTGTTCCCATCTTTATTTTTTGTTTTGTTTGCATCTTTATTTTTATTTTATTTATTTTGCATGCATGGTCGTAGGTCATTATTACCTAATCTTGAACCTATAGACCTTGAACTAGAAAAAACACTTCGCACACACAAACACGTTAAAAATAAAATGGATTTACAAGCACCACAGGAGAGGCCATTTAAGGACTATTTTAGTCCCTTAGCTAATTTGAGCACGTCATGCATAAGATACCCAAATGTAGCTGCTAGGAGTTTTGAATTAAAACCTAGTGTGTTAAATTGTCTCCCTACATTTTATGGCCTAGAAAATGAGGATCCATATAATCATTTGAATGATTTTCATGCCATTTGTCAAACATTCAAATATGAGAATTTTTCAGATGATGATGTTAAACTTAGACTATTCCCATTTTCTTTAAAGGATAGAGCTCGTTCATGGTTAAATACGTTGCCTGCTAATAGCATTTCATCATGGGAACAAATGGTAACTAAATTTTTGAATAAATATTTCCCAGTGCATAAAACCAATGCTATTCGCAGGGAAATCTCAGAGTTTACTCAGAGAGAGGACGAGCAGTTTTTCGAAACATGGGAGCGATTCAATGGGCTACTCTTGAAGTGTCCACATCATGGGTACGAGAAATGGCACCAATGCCAATACTTTTTGGAGGGATTATTGCCGAATGTGCAAGAATGGCTAATGGCAACAAGTGGAGGAGAGCTAATGTCAAAAAGTGCATCAGAGATTTGGGAATTCTTCCAGCGACAAGCGGATAATTCCCAACAACGGAGTCGATCACTCAGGAATACTAGAAGAATTAAAGGAGTGAATGAGGTTCAAATTGGCGAATCAAATTCAGAAATCAAAGAAGTCAAGGAGATGGTTGAAGGTCTTGCTCGACAAATAGCATCATTATCGATTGCTAAATCAACAGAACCACATGACCATGACTCATACTCAGATCAAGCCAATGCCATAGGTGTAATGAGAAAGCCATCAAATTACAACCCATACTCCAACACATATAACCCTGGATGGAGAGACCACCCCAATTTTTCATGGTCTCAAGGACTCCAACAGAATGGACCAATAGCTCCAGCTCCACCAATTCCACAAAATCCTCAAGCCTCTCAGCCACCATTTAGACCATACAATCAGAACCAGAACCACTCTCAACCTAGACCATGGGAGGATGCATTCCAGAATTTTAGGAATGTTACTCACTCCACGATTGAGCAACAGAACCGCACCATTGATGGACTACGAAATGAATTGAGAGCGGGCTTCAACTCACAAGCTCAATCAGTTTCAAGCCTCGAGAAGATGGTGGGACAACTCGCTTCTTCAGTTCAGACCTTGGCAATGACTGTTGAGAAAGGCAAGTTTCCAAGTCAACCAGTGCCTAATCCTAAAGGAGTACATGAAGCAAGTACCAGTTCACCACAACAGCATGGAGAGGTCAAAGCAGTAATGACCTTGCGAAAAGGAAAAGAAGTCGACAACAAGGTGGAGATGCCAGTGACAAAAGAAAATCAAATTGTACCTGTGAATGTTGATGACTCATCACCGGAGGAGAAAGAAGAAACCAACCCACGAGAATACGTTCCGAAAGCTCCATTTCCTCAAAGGTTAGCGAAAGGAAAAAAGGGAAAATCCACAGGTGAGATTCTCGAAATCTTCAAACAGGTAAGTGTTAATATCCCTTTGCTTGATGCTATTAAACAAGTTCCATCTTATGCCAAGTTTCTTAAAGACCTTTGTACTAAAAAGAGAAATATGCATGTTCAAAAGAAGGCATTTTTAACAGAAAATGTTAGTTCTATACTCCAACATAAAATTCCTTTAAAATGCAAAGACCCTGGCTCCCCCACTATCTCATGTAGTATAGGGAACCACACAATTGAGAATGCTTTGTTGGATTTAGGAGCTAGTGTAAATCTTTTGCCTTACTCTGTATTTGTGAAACTTGGACTGGGAGAATTACACCCAACTCCAGTGGTGTTACAGCTTGCAGATCGGTCCACGAAAATACCTCGTGGTATTGTGGAGGACGTGATTATCCAGGTAGACAAGTTTTATTTTCCTGTTGATTTCATTGTAATTGACACTCAACCAATACAGGATTCAAGGAAGCACATCCCCATTATTCTAGGCCGACCTTTCTTGGCAACTGCGGATGCTCACATTCAATGCAGGACTGGAAATATGCAGTTGTCCTTCGGCAACATGACTATGGAACTGAACATCTTCAACATTGCCAAACAACCTCACAGTGCAGATGATGGAATTGTTGATGTGGATTTAATAGAAACAATAGTTGATAATACTTTTCTTTCAAACCTTAGTGATGATCCTTTACAGACATGCTTAACTCACTTTGGTTTGGATTTTGATATTGACAGATCGGTTGATGAGGTTAACGCCCTGCTTGACTCAGCACCATCTATGGACACTAATAAATGGAAGTCAAGAGTTGAACAACTAGCACCATCAGAGAAGAAACTCATCCCATCATCAGAATCACCACCGAAACTCGAGCTCAAACCATTACCCAACACATTGGAATATGCATTTTTGGGAGAAGAAAGTACTCTGCCGGTAATCATCTCATCATCCCTAAATGATGAACAAAAAGGTAAGGTGTTGGATGTTTTAAAAGAGCACAAAGGAGCATTAGGATGGACCATAGCAGACATAAAAGGTATAAACCCAGTAGACTGCATGCATTACATTCACCTTGATGAAAATGCTAAATCTACTAGGGAAATGCAACGTCGGTTAAATCCTAATATGAAAGAAGTTGTTAGAACTGAAGTCCTTAAGCTATTAGACGCAGGTATCATTTACCCAATTTCTGATAGTTCATGGGTCAGTCCTGTACAAGTTGTCCCCAAAAAGTCAGGAGTCACAGTAGTTACCAATGCTGATAATGAATTGATACCCACTAGAGTGACTACAGGATGGCGTGTATGCATTGATTATAGAAAATTGAATTCTGTCACACGTAAAGATCATTTTCCTTTACCATTTATCGATCAAATGCTTGATAGATTAGCAGGCCACGAATTTTATTGCTTTCTAGATGGTTACTCAGGATATAATCAGATTCCCATAGCACCAAAAGATCAAGAGAAAACTACTTTCACTTGCCCTTTTGGCACATTTGCATATAGGAGAATGCCATTTGGATTATGTAATGCACCTGCTACATTTCAACGATGCATGTTGAGCATTTTTTCTGATATGGTGGAACGATTCCTTGAAGTCTTTATGGATGATTTTTCTGTCTTTGGTGACTCGTTTGATCAATGTTTACATCATCTAACACTAGTTCTGCAGAGATGTATCGAGAAGAACTTGGTCTTAAATTGGGAGAAATGCCATTTTATGGTAAAATAAGGTATTGTTCTCGGTCACATCATTTCGAGCAAAGGTATTGAGGTTGACAAAGCCAAGGTGGATCTCATTTCTAATCTTCCTCCACCCAAAACAGTCAGAGAAGTAAGATCTTTCCTTGGGCATGCTGGTTTCTATAGACGTTTCATTAAAGATTTTAGCAAAGTTTCTAGACCCTTATGCAATTTACTTGCTAAGGATGTACCTTTTATCTTTAATGATTCATGTCTTATGGCGTTTGAAAAATTAAAACAGTTGTTGACATCATCACCCATCATTCAGGCCCCAAACTGGAACTTACCATTTGAGCTAATGTGTGATGCATCTGATTATGCAGTAGGAGCAGTATTAGGACAAAGAGTTGATCGAATTCCCCATGTTATTTACTATGCTAGTATGACATTGAATGATGCACAGTTGAACTATTCAACTACTGAAAAAGAAATGCTAGCAGTAGTGTTTGCATTGGAAAAATTTCGATCATATCTCATTGGTTGTAAAATAATTATATTCACAGATCATGCTGCTCTTAAATATCTTCTCACAAAGAAAGATGCAAAAGCCAGACTAATTCGTTGGGTGTTACTTTTGCAGGAATTTGACTTGGAATTCAAAGATAAAAAAGGGACAGAAAATGTTGTGGCGGACCACCTCTCTCGTCTCCATTTTGACACAATTATAGAACAATTACCATTAAATGAGTCATTTCCAGATGAACAATTAATGAGTGTGGAAGTATTACCTTGGTATGCTGATATAGTTAATTATCTTGTTACAGGTAAACTTCCAGAGCATTGGACCAAGCAAGACAAGGCTAAATTCTTTGCAGAGATAAAGAATTTCTTTTGGGATGACCCGTATTTGTTCAAGTATTGTGCGGATCAAATTGTTAGACGATGTGTCCCAGAAAGTGAAATTCAGAATATCCTTTCATTCTGCCATGAACAAGCTTGTGGAGGCCATTTCAGTGCTAAGAAGACAGCGACTAAAGTTTTACAATGTGGTTTCTATTGGCCATCTATATTTCGAGACGCTTACACTTTCTGTTCTTCATGTGATAGGTGTCAACGAATGGGAAGCATTACACGAAGGAACATGATGCCACTAAATCCAATTTTAGTGGTTGAGATTTTTTACGTATGGGGTATCGACTTCATGGGACCCTTTCCCCCTTCTTTTGGCCATCAATACATATTGGTTGCTGTTGACTACGTATCAAAATGGGTAGAAGCAATTCCATGTAGGACCAATGATCACAAGGTGGTAATAGCATTTTTAAAAAGCAACATTGTTTCACGCTTTGGATTCCCTCGAGCAATAATCAGTGATGGTGGTGCCCACTTTTGTAACAAAGCATTCAAAGCTCTTTTGACAAAGTATTCAATCACACACAAAGTGGCGACCCCGTATCATCCGCAAACCAGTGGCCAAGTTGAGATCTCCAATCGAGAAATAAAGCACATATTAGAAAAAACGGTGAGGCCGGACAGAAAAGATTGGTCATTAAGACTTGATGATGCCTTATGGGCATATAGAACGGCTTTCAAGACCCCGATTGGGATGTCACCCTACAGGCTAGTGTATGGAAAAGCTTGCCACCTACCTGTGGAACTCGAGCATCGTGCATATTGGGCCATCAAGAAATTCAATTTTGACATGCAGCAAGCCAACTCAGAAAGAAGATTACAACTGGCAGAACTTGAAGAAATTCGCAATGACGCGTACGAAAATGCCAAGATTTACAAGCAACGAATGAAAGTCTTCCATGATAAGCAAATTATGAGAAAATCGTTCACTCCAGGTCAGAAAGTGCTTTTATTCAATTCTCGCTTGCACCTATTCCCAGGTAAGTTACGCTCTCGTTGGTCTGGCCCATTTATTGTTCATACTGTTTTTCCACATGGGGCAATTGAAATTAAAGACCCAAAGAATGGTGTCACGTTTAAAGTTAATGGTCAAAGATTAAAGCCATATCTAGAGTACCAACCACATGAAGAAGACACCGAAATAAATTTGAGTGACCCACCAGATTTGAATTGATTTTTTTTTCTTTCTTTTCGTTGATTTGATTTTGTTTTCGTTCTTTATATTATTCTTTTGCTAATTGAAATTGTTTTTGCATAAGTGTGTTTATTTTACCATTAAGTTTTCTCTTATCATTGTTAATCATGAGTCTCATACTTAGACCGTTCCTCCTGAACATTCTTAAACCACTTCAACGTGTCAAAACTCATCTCAAAAGGCAGATTCAATTTTGTAAAACACAACGCATTTGGGCTCTACAACCACCAGAGTTAGTAGCCTATGTTGAGGGTTTAGAAAGCCAACTCAGACACATTGAGAGAAGTGTTTACGACATCCAGTTGGAGCTTGAGGTAAATTCAATAAGAGGACGATTTTAATTTTCTTTGTGTGTTTTAATTTGTTTTTCTGTTTGTGTGCTTTAGTTTGTTACCCCGGTGAAGTGGCGGATAACGGTACTCCGTGACAATCAAGTCGGTTACTTCAGTTTCCCATAATAACTGATATTCTGAGGCGAAAGTATGGACAGAAACGAGATTCTAGCAAAGCTTCACAAGCGATTCCCTTCACTTCCTCAGAATGCCCTCCTTACGATCTATAAAGCTCGGTCCGAACGCATGCGATTACTCATGAGGAATAACATACCTGCTGACATCCGTTGGTTAATCGAGGCTAAAGTACGATCGGCAGGTGAGTTACCTCCAAAATTTATTGCATACATGCCTGGTTGTGGTAAAGGAAATTATGCAAGAAAACGACGAGCTCGAAGAATTTCTGTTGCTTGTCATAAGTGTGCCAGAATGAGTTGCAATAAAAACCCATGTTCTTTAGGAATGGTGTCTGATAACAGGGAAGATAAGATTCAATTCATTAGGGATGGCTTGAATAAGGAGTCATTGGATGATATCCTTTTGTCTCTTGAAACGCATCCCAGTGGATATGTGCAAGGAGCGATTCTCCAGTTATGGCCATTATTCCAGAAAGAGCATGCACGATATAGTCTCGGGAATCTGACTATAAACGACCCTGTTTGCCAGTTTATAAGAAAACTGGATAGGAAGCCTATCCTCGACCCATAGAGGGCGTTCAAGCCGTTTCTGGACGTAAAACCAGAGGAAGATGTGAGCCACAGTCGCAACTACCTGTAAATATCCTTTTACTTTACTGTTATTTTATTTCACTATTGTCTTATTGTTTGCATTATTGTCTTTAATAATTTTATTACTGTTTGCTTTTTCCTTTTTACTGTTTTCTTTTTGACTTGCGAGCCACGTGCTTTACGCGTTATTTGACACTGACATATTACCTCATACACAACCATGACCCACTATCACCAAGACTCTTAAATGTGATTTCTTTTTTGTCAAGCACTCACAAATTGTTTTCGAGAAGTATCACAATGGCAGCTACTCCCAATAGACAATTCAAGAACATTTGTGTGCTTTCTGGATTTACCTATGGCAAACATAAAGAGTTCGTTGAGGTAGCCATAGATCTTGGTCGAAGCATAGCAGCGAGAAAATTACACTTGGTGTATGGAGGAGGTAATCGAGGGTTATCAAAAATGGTCTCAGAAGCAGCTTTTATCAGAGGAAGTCAAGTGTTAGGCATCATCCCAAGAGTCCTAAAACCATTGGGCAGTTCGTCTGACTCATCAACTGGAGAAGAGTTAGTTGTCTCAGGTATGCAAGAAAGAATAACTGAAATGCTTAATTATGCTGATGCTTTTATTTTCCTTCCAGGAGATCTTGCAACACTAGAGGCACTTATGACACTAGCATCTTGGGCCCATCTGCACATCCACCAAAAACCCATCGGTTTGTTAAATGTCAATAACTTTTATGATGGCTTTATCGCATTTCTTAACCATGCAATAAAAAACTATTTCATTCCCGCTAATGTGAAAAAACTCTTTATTTGTGCTCACACTGCTAATGAGCTACTTGATCTGTTACAAGCGTATAAACCGGAGCCAGACCCCTGGACCTTTGTGTTGGAGCGCCTAAATAATGATGGTAACAGTAGCAGCAGTAAGAAGTACAAATTAGATTTAACTCTCCGCCTGTAAATATTTTCTTCTGTGTTGCACCACCCAGGTGATGTCTTCTAAACTCTACTTCTTTCATTTCAAACATTGAGGACAATGTTTCGTTCTGGTTGGGGGGAGGGAATAGTCGACAATTATGAAATTTTGGTTAAGTTTTTACTAATTTTTTGTTGTAGAAACTAACTGTTGCTAACTTTTTGTGTTGAAGATGGCTGAATATGGAGTGTAGTGACTCTAGAAACGCATCTTCATCGTTTAAAAAAAAATTAAAAAAAAAAATTAAGACATTTTCTTTTTTCTTTATTATGTGTTTATGTTTATTTTTCTTCTTTTTAATTTATCCTCTATAAAAATGCATTTTCCAACTTTTGAGTCGAAGATGGCTGAATATGGAGTGTAGTTCCTCTAGAAACGCATCTTCTTTAAAAAAAATAATAAAAAAATCATTTTCTTTTCTATCATTTTTGTAACTTTTCTAAATTAATTTTTCTACATCATTTTCACATTTCTGCATGCATTTTTTTTTTTTTTTATGTTTAGAATAGGTTGGGGGGTAGAATGTTGTTTAAAAAAAAAAAAAAAATTTGTGTGATTTGTTTTAACATTGGGTGACATGATTAATTTTAAATTTTAGTATTTGTATTATCTTTGGTCTTAAGTGATGTTACATTATGTTTGCTACTCTACATGTTGATGTCGGAGACATATATGAGTTGCTTGAAGGAATGAACATGTCATAATAAGTACCAAGTGAGTTTTTGAGCCTATTATTTTTCTTGGAGAATAACCCTTTTGCCCACTCTTTATACAGCTTAGCAGTTTATTATTTTATACACGATCTCTAAATTACTTTTGAGTTAACCCTAAAAAAAAATTGTAAAATAAAAAAAAAAAGAAAAAAGAGTGTGTTGCTACATTTGGAGGCCCATCTAACTAGTAGATATGGAAGGTTATTCAGAGCCCTAAAAGACGATGGAAAGGCCATCTTTGATCCGTTTGAGCCTTTCTAGCCATCCCTTTTATTAAATATCCATAGTTAACCCTTTTGAGCCTTTAAAAAAAAAAAAAAAAATATTTTCTTTGTCAACTTATCATCTTGACCCACTCCGATTTGGAGTATTACCCGATGTCTTATAAGTTCCATCACCTATTTATGTTTGAGAAAATGTAAATAATTATGTTGTTCAGTGAAGTTATGCCAAAAAAAAAAAACAAAAACAAAAAAATAAAAACAAAAACAAAAACAAAAGTTGTTGTTTCAAAAGAATAAAAATAGGTGAAATCCACCTTGCAACTTCCAAAAAAAAAAAAAAAAAAAATTCTCTGCATTTTTCTCAAACATACACTTTGTTTTCCTTATTTCCCTTCTTTGTTAACCATGTCCCTAGCCTACGTTACGTCCTAATAAAAGTCCTTCTTGATTTTAGGGAACTATAGTCCGAAGTAGAAGCTAGTTATATGGGCTAAAAAGATGTAGTGATGCATAATTAAAAAAAAAAAAGATAAATAAAGTGGGTTGACTAACATTTTATTTGACTTGAGATCGTATTATTTCTAAGCTGAGGGCATATTTATTTCATCTTGGTGAGAGCATGTGATATCACTTCTTTATTATTTTCTCTCTCAATTACCATTCATTGGAGTGACTATTTTTATTGGGATTAATTTATTTGTGAGAGTGTCACTACTTCCAGTGAGATTTTGGGGTTTGACATGTCATTCTTGAGAGTAGCTAAAACAAAGTCTACTGGGCTAATTCATGTGGATGGTTGATGTGGGTGTGATGTTGCTTTAGACTGGAGATAATGCTTATACTTTTATTTGATTGCTATCATTAATCTGATGGAATAAATACGAGTGTTTCTATTAAAAAAAAAATATTTTGAATTTGAATTTTGTTTTCGCTTTATTTGCTAGGGACTAGCAATAAGCTGGTTGGGGGGTGTGTTGAGTGTTAGAAAATGCATATTTATAAAGGAGAAAACCGTCATTTTACATTTTAAGTCTTACTAACAACCCTTACTTTTATATATTTAACCTTCTTGTGATTTAATTACATGTGTTTTATTTTAATTAAGTATTTTATGTATTTTAGGGGCATTATAGTCATTTCACAATAAAGGAGAGATCAGACGGCAAAATGGACATCACTTTTGAACTCAGGACGGTCGAAAACCTTAGGAGGAGCATAAAAGGAAAAATGGCACTATTCACATGTACGGTACTATTCACGCGTACGGTACTGTCTACGTTACTGTTCACGACACTGTTCACATAGACGGATGATGACGTGGCATTGACCGATGATGTGGCATTGACTGATGAGGTGTCACGATCCTGTTGGACTAAAATTCTTATGTACTGTTGATGGTGACGTGGCAGCATATCAGTGGACGAAAAATCTCGCATACGGTGCATGCATCACACAGGATTATTTTCAACCAAACCGCGTTACTGTTCATCCGGGTCAAACCGCGTTACTGTTCAAAGTCGGGTCAAACCGTGTTACTGTTCATCCGCGTGGTCAAACCGTGGACTGTTGACTGATGACGTGGCGCAATCCTGAGCGTCCAAACTGTTTTTAATCCGATGGCCATGATTTACTCCATGTATCTATAAAAAGGGGGCCTCCCCCCCTAATTTGATATCTCTGAATCCATTTTTGGGATCCATTTTCTGTAATTCCTTCTCCATCTTGTATTTTCTTCGTATTTTAATAAATTTCCATTTTGCCCCTAGTTCAATTATGAGTGGCTAATTTTCTTTCAAGCTTGGGTTGAAGGTGAAGTCTCAACATGTGTCATGGGCTTAATTTGGTAAATTTACTTTTTCTTCCCCTCTAGTTTTTGTGGATGTTTTGACTTCTCGTCGACAAATAATACTAATCTTGTCTAGTACCGCCTTGGTTTCACCGGCCCTCTAGTATAAGGTTATTATTATTTGGCACGATAAGCCCTTAGCACCATATTGATTAGAGCGTGGTTCATGAGGTGTGGATTCCCCCCTCATGATTTAATTGGCATTAATACGGATTATTTAGCCCATGATGCATGTTGATACGGATCCAGATACCCAAGTACGTCAATTTAATAGATTTTCTCTTCAATTTATTCTCTCCATTGCAATTCCAATTTTAGAATTTATTCTCGCCATTTTAATTTAAGTATTAGCATATTCCAAATCATTTCCCCCATAAATCCAACTACCCATTTACAAAATTAATTCTATATATAATTAAAATCCACCTCCTCGTGGGATCGACACTCGTCACCATTAGTCTATACTACAATAGATTCGTGCGCTTGCGAGTACATTAAAATTTGCACAACACGGAGCTTGGAAGGCCTGAGCAATGGAGCCTGTAGTTGCAGGAAGACATGGTTACAGATGGGAAGGGAAAGATTAAAGACCTCCAAGACCAAAATTCGTGTTTCATCCATCCTTAATTTATATTTGCTTCTTAAGACATCCAACACACATATAACAGCCAAATTAAAATGCCTAATTATAATTAAATGTTTTTGAATTCAAAGATAGACAACGTGACCGATTCTCTTGCATGCTGTTGCTGTTCTCAAATCTCAATCAATCTCAAGGAGGATGAGATGAGATTCGGGACAACTAGATACAGAGTAGTCATATAATTAATCAACCGGGCAATAATAACAATAATAATAGACAGAAAGTTCTTCCGCTCATTCTAGATAAGCATCGGCTAAGCTACTATTAATGACCTATACAGTGTTAATCAAAAAGTTGCAACAGAAGATAGTAAAGGCACCTGATAAATCGATTTCTAATTGGCATCGCATTCAGAACTACCAACCCGACCTCAAGATTAGAGGACCAGCTAGCTTAATGTTATTATTATTCTTATTATTATAAGTAAATAATAATTAAAACATAAACATAAGCATTATTATTTGAAAAAAAAGATACTGAGTAGCTGTTGCATGTATGTGGAACTTAATGTAGATGCTTGAGAAGAGAAGAGAAGAGAAGAACAAATCTAAAACAACATTAAACACGCACAGTCGCATGCCTTCTGTTGGCTTGGCTTAGCTTGAAGAAAAAGAAACTCGATAGCGTTGGTGTTGCTGTTGGATTGGTTACACTATTCCTTCATCCCCTTTGCACCTTTTCACACGGACTAATTATCCTGTCCTGTCCAGGCCCAAGCCCATTTGTACTTGGTTGTATCGGCATCCACGGATTTTCGATTGAATCCACGGATACTAATCGCTTGATTTTTTATTTTTATTTTTTTTAGTATCTCTTATTCCTTATATGGCAAATTGCAAGTCTACCCAATAGCTGCCTTAGATGAAGTGGTCCATTAAGACCTCTCCCTCGATCTAGAATGTTCTAGAAATTTATTCTCATAAGAAAGAGGCCAAATTTGAAATGAAGATCAAGTTTATTCCGCACACTTTCTCAAATTCAACCACTTAACTTTGGTTTGGTCTCTATTTTGTAAACAATGTTCTCACAATATCAAAGTTCTTGATAGCATTACACATGCTTTTTCGCCATCGTAAAATCCGGCCGCTTTTGAACTCCATTGGAGCTCCCAAAGGACACACACACGTTTATATGCGCCAATCACTAAAAGTTAACTCATTAAAAATGTAACCCTTGGGAAAAATCACAACGTTAAAAGTTGTCCATATTAATCAATTGCAGATTGATACACGATACACCCATCTAAGAGTATATCATTAATTATGATAAATAATAATAATCTTATTACCAAGATTTGCAAATTAAGTCTAGATAACATCACATCACTTGAATCTTTAATTTTGTGAGCCAATTAACACCCCAAACTCTGTCTAACAGAGGTGATTGATTACACAGATTCAAAGTGCGGCCCACCAGCATATCCACTGACATGATCAAGCTGCTTTCCTTTAGTCCCCGATCCCTTTCCATCGTTGTCAATATTCCCCAACACAAAGTCAAGATTGTAAAGCACGGGCACCATTGTCACCGAACACAGGAACACCAAGACGGGGCCAAATATCCAAAGCAAAAGAGGCAATGCTGCATAAAACAGCCTGTTCCCAACAGTGTTCAGTAGAGACCCCTTTTCAAATAAGTCAGTCACGTACTCGGGAGTCACAATTGACAGGGGATCCGGTGGGGTGTTGATGAGTAAGTTCACTTGGTTTACGAACCTAATGGCCAACGAGTGGCAAAAGAATGAGAATAAGAAGATGGTGAGCAGCGACACATATTTAAGTGCCAGCATGAATTCGCCATGACCCCCATAAACGGCGTCATTAAGTGGCTTCTTCACACTATATGTGCTGCTTATCACGGCTGCCAGACCCGTGCATAACAGAATCGATGTGGTTGCCATTAAGGTTGATCCCATTATCATGTTTCTAAGTGACTGAACGGCCAATATGTTTTTCTTCTCATTGTCCTGTGTAATCAATTATTTAACAAACAAAAATTTTATTAATTTAATCAACTTAATTTATATTAACAGACTAATTAACATATGTAAATAATATTTCAAGTTGCTAGCTAGCTCATTAGTGCTTAAGTTATAATATATCTAGAATTAATTAATGGCTGGGACAATGTAGTGGATGGATTACACCACACGTTATGTAATTAATATTGGTGCCAGCAAAACATGCACAAATTAGTTCATGAAAGCGAAATGAGATGCCATCAACTTTATCATCCATATTTACTAAGTGCTGGATAAAATGATTCTAGATAAAAGATTGATTAAGGTCATCATCACAATTATATATTCAGAAAGTGGAATCTGATAATTCATTTTTGGCATCAATATATGTTAGAGGTTGCATCTTGCAAAGAATTTTTGATATTCTCCTTAATATGCGAATAATCTCTTAAATTTATTTGAAATAAAATTGTATCCATTATAGAATTATACTAGCTAGCTAGCTATTATACTCAACCAATGTCTCCAAACTCTAAATATGCGTGTGGTACAATTGTGCTAAATTAAAATAGCTATACGGAAAAGGAAAAAAAAGTCTCAAATTAATATTCTGAAACTGACCATTTATATACTCGCCATACATTCGTTTGATATTGGCTAGAAATTTAATGTTAATGTCTTGCAGGAATGTATGATCGGAAAATAGAACATTTGAAGGGAGGATAACTCGCAAGCCAACAATTAACCAGAAAAAGAAAAAGAAAGAAAGATATCGAATCATGCATGCATGGACATGTTCATTGAAGCATGATGATGGAATTAATAATCCACACTAGGTAGCTCACGCACATAACTAATTCATTATAATTAAGAATATAAATGTATATACCTTCATCATGGCGGTGACCCAGAGGCGTCTTCCTCTAGCATTGGTACCAACTATGGTTGTGAGAGGTTCAGTTCGGATTTTATGCCATAACCAAATATGATAAGCCATGGTTATCGAAAACCCTAATGGAACAAGTATTACATCCAAGTAGCATTTCCTCCATTCCATGATCTCTCTCTCTCTCTCTCTCTTTCTTTCTCTCTTGTATGTGTGATATGTGTGTGTATATAGAGAGAGAGCTTCTGCTGAATTTGTGCGTGCTTTTCTTGTGAATTAGTCTTTGCTCCCCCTTCAATGAAACTCCTTTTATCAGCACAATTTCTGCACTGTTTAGGAATGTATGTGGACTAGTTTGAATGTGCAATTCAGTGCACAAATGACAAAGCCAATAGATAAGAAAAGCAAAAGACCCTCCTTTTTCTTACACTAGATAACAAACAACAACATATTTACGTGGGGAATATGCCCCACTCCCACTTCCTCTACTTTCATTTTTTTTTGGGCATTTTTAATCATCTTTTGATTAGCAGTGAATAATCATATATAATTAATGCATGGCATAATGGCGCCAAGCATATTACATTTTAAATGCTATATATAGTATATACTACACCATGATTAAGATTCTATTCTAATTTCTTATATCTAAGTTTTTACCTTAAAAAAATATAGATGAGTGATTTGTTGTAGAAATTTCGTAGTAAAAACTATAAATTAATTAAAATATCTCGTTGTTTGTATATACCAATATATGAAATTAATTTTGAGAATCGGTGCTCTCTCTAGTTTTCAATTAATTACTGAGTTTAAAATTTTCCACTTGCTTCTTGTTTAATAATGCATGCATGTATATGTATATTGATATAATAATTTTCTCGGGGAGACGTTTGTATTTTATGTATGAGATTTCACGTAGATATCATTATCTAACAATAATTTTTTTTTTAAATAATTTTATACCTAGGTAATGACAACTATATGCAGTCTCGAATTTCATAGAAATAAAATTTATGTACTGAAAACATTAGCTAGTTTGTTGAATGTCAGTTGCCATGAAAGATAAGAAAATGAATAGCAGTGGAAAATGATATGAACAGAGTGAGAAGCTGACAAGGCGCAGATGATAAAGAAATTATGAAGAGACCAAAGAAAAACGAAACAGAGAAGGCAATATATATATATATATATATCATCACCATCAACTTTGCTTTTCCGATGACAAGTGCAGACACCGCGTGTTTGTGTGTGTGGCTGTGTTTTCACGCACTAACACATTCATGTCGATAGCATGACACTGCAGTAACGTGGAAGAATAGCCGGCTTGTGTTTAAAAAGAGTTACGTTACCCTCAGGATAATGGGCAAAGTCCACTTATCTTTAGACTCAGGTCATAAGTCATAGCACATGGTGACAGACACGTGTATATATTATATTATATCTATCTGGAACTATTCTACCTTCAAATTTATTTATGGAAAATCCTAATTATCAAGAAAAATCAGAGAAAGACGAGAGAATGAAGCATGTGGTGGGAGGAGAGAGAGAGAAAAAAAAAGCTGACAGCAGAGAGAGAGAAGAGGCAATTCTCTCGTCATTCTCTCGTTGTTCTTGATATTCCGAAAACTTTGTAAATTATCAATGATCTACCTAATATTTATTAAAAGAAAACCACTGTTTTATATATGTGACGTTGATTTGAGCATGTTAAATTTGACATCATCAAAATTTAGGCTCCGTTTAATATATATTTTTTCAAATAAAACATATTAAAGTAGAAATTTTGTTAATAGAATTTTTATAAGTAGAGTTTTTACCCGAAAAAAGTTAATTATTTGGTTGTCAATAAGAGTTTTTGTTAAAAATTATAAAATTAATTTAATTGGCAAGTTTTTTTTATAGTTATGTTGTAAAAGGATGAAATAATATTGTCAAATAAGTAAAGGATATTTTAAATATTTTAATATTTAAAAAAACTTTTCAACGAACATTTACTCTCTAAAGCCGAAAATTTAAGCTTTTTTCTAGTAAAAATAAATAACTTATTTAATTTTCAAAAACTCTATTAAAAAAACAAACAACAACAAAAATCTTAATAAAAACTTATGAAATTAAATAAATATTTATGGTCATTTGATAAATCATATTAAATAGGCACTTAATGGTTGTTAAAGGAAAATAGAAATTATAACATATTTATAAACTTCACCGCTAACTGTAAAAGCTATTCAAGTATTTTTAAACTTTCATTGAATATTAGGTAGAAAATAGATAATTTCTCAAAATTATCTGCAGTTCTGAGCAGTGAGCAGCCAGCTTGTTGGAAATCATATTCACTCTCCACCAAATTAAGGAATTTATCAGATGTAGAGTCAAATCATTTTTTTTTTCTATTGATATACGACATGCACTATCGTCTATGTTGGAAAATATGTATGGTCTTTTTTTTTTTTTTTTTGACCACGAGATATCTTGGGGAGGGCCCCAACTGTGGGAGATACCTTTAAGCCTGTACCACAACAGACTAGAAGTCCCCGCTCGAACCGAAAGTCACAGGTTCTCCCAACAAAGGCGACTTCCCTGCAACTCAAACTGGTGAACAAACCTAATCAAACCACTTAAGGGGACTCTATTGCCAGTGGAGCCAACACTTTGTTGGCAAAATATGTAGGGTCTTTTTGTAACGTCTAAGCCTCTTTCTCTTTCAATCAACTGAAGCATTTTGCTGTGCATATAAGTGTCATTGATATGCATCTCAAAAAAAAAAAAAAAAAAAAAAAAGGGGAAGTGTGATTGATACGAGACATCGTTATATAATAGTATTAATTCTTATGAGTTATGATCAGGTGCGGCGGTTCCCGAGCATTTTGCAATTAAAATGCCGACGTAAGCTAGGTATTGATATTGATATTTAATTACGATACGATTAAAAAAAAAATCATAAACATTAATGTGTTATTGAATTTAATCGAATGGTTTTTAAATAGTTTTTTTTTTTTTTTGTTCGACAGTAACCCGTATGTGTTTTACTTAAGTATGATTGCTGATAACAGCATTAATGTTAAGATAGAAATGGCTTTTCGTGAGATTCTTTTAGTCATGATTGCCATAATCCAGAAACCTCGAGAAAGCTACTTGGCCCAGTGTGGACAATTTTATCATTGCAAGCAGGCATGCACATTCACTTGATAAAATTTGCTTGTAATATCAAAATACCTTCAATTTTTTGCATCCTTTCTTTTCTACTTTGTTTCTCTTTTGACTACTAAAGTTATTAAAGGAAGCAAAGACAGGACAAATGAAATAAAGAAATTAAATAGAGAGAAACAGTACTGTGATGTCGATCATCAAGCTGTTTCGATTATAGTGAGTTATTGATCAATATTTTAAATCAGTCAAAAGATAAATTCCCATTTTAATTTGTTGTTTAATTTCCCATGGCCAGTAAGCCATGCAAATTAATTAGTAGCTAGTGGGTAGGTGCATATATAAATTTATTTATTCAAGATGACATGCACAAAAAAGAATTTGAAGGCACCTAATTATTATAAAAAAAAAAAAAAACTTGAACCGCAATATTACAAGGGATTACTTATCTAATCAATTTATTAATTACAAGCTAACTGAAGTGGTGCTTCATAAATAAATGGTAAAGAGGTGGCCACCAATAGGAGTTTAGAATCTATTGGTTATGAGATCCACATATGACCACCTCTACGTTGAATATCTTCCGTCTAGTGCTCACCTAACAAACGAATATTGTTAGCGCATATAGAATTATTATATTCATCTGCAATTTTAATTTTCTGCGTATCACCTGAAAGCATAATTAAATTGGCCGGCCAGCTTAGACCATTAACATTAGTGCTCAAAACATATATGTGCTTGTTCAATTATATGCATGCATGGTACTTTCAGATTCTCACCCGCATTCTCCAAATCGAGAGTAGCACTTCAAGTTCGCATGCACACAATTGTAGGATACCACGAGTTTTCCTATGACAATAGATTATATGATAGAACAAATTGAAGGGTGTGAATGGTGACAGTTGAAGCTTGCCACTAACTAGTTACTGACGTAATTTCTGCCCTGGAATGTGTCTAAGCAGCCTATATCTATCTATGTGGACATGACTTGAATTATGGCTGTGCCCGACTCATTTCTCAAAATTAACTCAAAAATTAAGAGTTGCTTTAATTTTACATTTTTAATCCGTGAGCTGTTCTTAATTTATGTGGTATTTGTTTCTGCTTAACAGTTGATAATGCAGATTATACAAAATCATTGAATAAAATGATTATAGAGTAATTCTTTTTATTTATTTACTCTTTTTTGTGTGTGTGTAACCTACCTCGAAGTTCTCATATTATTATTATTATTAATGTACTATAATGTGGTGAAGAGTAAAGGCTTGAATATGAGAATTTAGCCGAGTACGACAAGTCGGTTTTGGAGAGGAAGAAGCATTTTGTCATCTACATCTCAACGACGTGTCGGTTTAAAAATCCAGTAACCAATCGCTAACGGGTGGGGGAACTTTCTGAATCTCGTTAAGCTTGTACAAACAACCTTAGATCATAAGCTTAGGCTCATTATGTTGCTTTACACGTTCTCTTTAGCATTATAACTTGTAAACTCAAAATCAGTGGAAGTTTCCTTCGATCATCACAGTGGATGGATGTAAGCACGATTGTCACCGAAGCAATGGATGGATGTCGGCACGATTGTCACCGAAGCACCATAAAATTTTTGGTGTCCATTATTGTTTGTTTGCTCATTCTGCATCCGATTAATTGTGTGCTCGTTACTGATCATGATCGTCAGGATTATTATTATTATTATTATTATTATTAAATTTTAATTTCAATTTGGGGATCAATTGCTTATAAGATAGGATCTTGGGGGATTCTGGATCGGTGCCAAATTCTGAGTTAAGGTCAACAGTTCAGACGACAAAAACATCCAAATGAAACTCCACGAAATCTTAAAAAGGAATTTATTGACATCCATCCCATCGATTAATTAGCATATATAAATCAGGCCAAGCATCCTCTAAAGACCTTTAATATTTTGCAGTGGTTTGTGAAGTCAAAAATGCTTTGATTATTTATGAAAAACTAAAGAGGAAATTCTCCAAATTAAGTTCAACTGTCTTATTATTCTCAATGGCCTAGATATGGATTCGTCTTGAAATAAATGGAAACAATGAACGCACAGTAATCAAAGTATTTGAAGATAAAAGTTGCGCAGTGAAAATGGGAAGAAACTGATTTAGAATTTGAGGAGGATTTGAACAGAAATCTTATGAATAATAGAAATAAAGAACATTTCTTTCCGGGTGAAGTTTTAGTGGAATTGAAGGATGGGATCGTTTTTTACTTTAATTTTGTACGTAACAAGATGAAGCACGTACAGAAGTTGAGTGCTTGCTGGCTTATAAATTGGAGATAAAAGAGTTGACATATTTACAAGTCGCTGCTTCCTTGTCCGGTCTAGTCGAGTGTGCGTCGCCTTCCCTGGAGAAGCAAATACAAGGCACCCGCATAGAAAGCCCAATCGGATGGGTGGTGGTGGTAGTATTACTAGGCTTGGATATGGAATAATGGAAAGGGAGGCTCAAAATAAGCCTGTGGATTCAAAATTATGCCCAAAAAGCCCGTTAAAGCTGCTTTTATGATGAGGATGAAAGAAAAAAACCAATATTTTATGATCACATGCCCTCCTGTCCCGGTGGGTTTGTGTCAGGCTGACCAAAATAAAAATATCTCTAGTCTATTATACTAGTTCCCTAGATTTTGCATCGTTTTATTTAATTTTGTTTGCCTGCAACTCCAATTCTCCAAGCGTACAGTACTTAAAAGGCAGAGAATCTCTTCCCCCACCCCGGACAAAACAAAAAAAAACCTTCGAAGTTTAACCGGAAGTCTGGCCTGGGCACGAAATTTCATACCACATTTGCGTTTTCAAGCCCCATGATTGAGAGTTTGACCAATCTCATCTCATTCGTCTTGCTTCAGTTTATAGAAAAAGTTAATTCAATTTCTAATTTCTTATTCCCCTCTTATTATTTTTTCAATAAATATGAACGGATATTATTATTTTATCACATAATATTTTTTAATATATTAATTTACTACCAAAATTTTTTAAATTAATTTTTATTTATTTTTCCACCAAACCATTAAATTTATAATAATTTTTAACAGAAATTATGGTTTAAATCTAATTTACCCATAGATTGTATTAGCATAATTTAACCCTAAATTAAAAAAAAAATACAAAAATGATTAGATACAAATAAATAATATTTGTATCAATTGATTATTTCATATATTTAAAATAATTAATTGATAAAATTATAAAAACTATGCAATGTGAAATTTTTAAAATATTGAATGTACGAAAATTCATAAAATATTCTCGTGATACCAGCAACTTATGAATGGAGTTAATGGTTTGGTGGTAAAATAATAGAAATCGAAACACTAAAAGTGATAAAAAGTAATTATCAAAAAAATTTAGTTGTAAAATGATAATATACCTACAGAAAACAAACATCCACATTCTCTAGATTTTTACAATTAAACCTTTTACCATTTCATTAGTATACATTTAAACTTCTTGTCATTGGTGAAATCTTTTTATTTGGATAAAGATAAAGCCATTATTGTACAATAATTTTTTTTTTTTTTTGTATCCGAACCACGAGGTGGTCCTGAGTAGGCCCCAACTGTGGGAGACACTTTTAAGCTCGTACTACAACACAGACTAATCCCCACTCGCACTTAGTCGGCCCATAAGGGGTAAAGTGTTGGCCAAAATGATGATTCCATACGAAAGCGGAGCTTGAACCTTTGACATCTTTTAAGGAGTGAGAGTGCCGAACCACTCATATCAACCAACTTTAGTTATTATTATACAATAATCTTAGTATGCATTAAAGCACACTATTTTATGTGGATCTTGTAGCTCATTAATATCTCTATTTAAATATATAAAATTTACCAACGAAGGAAGGTGTTCAAATGTCTATTTTGAAGCTATAATGCCTGACTATGTTTCAATTTCTAAAACGGTAGTAGTAGGGTTGTATATCCATTAAATAGAGTAAGGGTGCGTTTGAAATTAAAATTGGACAGTTGTAATTTAAAAAATACAACATTAAAGTGTTTGGTAAACACTAGCTGTTGTAACTTGAAATGTATATTGATATGATTTTTCATTTGCCTGATGGAAAATCTATTATATCTTTAATAATTTTATCAAAATTTATATTTAAATTTTATATTTATTACATATTATTAATTTTTATTTCATAATTACAATTTCTTTTTACAACAGCTGTAATTTAAAAATTACAGCTTCTCAATCCTAAATGGGACCTAAATCTTTAAGGTGTGAATGCCTTTTTCATCTGATTATATATTCTGATATTATTTGAATGTCAAAGCAAATGATTTGTTGTTCCAAGAAGATTAATTTGATGTGTTTTTAGTCTTTATTACGAAGGACCTTACGTTGCCCAACAAAATTACCCAAAAATGAAACACGCATCGCTCATGATTGAATCTTTATTGTTCATACCAAATAGAAGAAGTTGGTGGGAAAAAAAAAATCAAATCAATCATAATTCATATAGATTATAAAGTAGAAATTAAGTTGGTTAGAATTAGATATAAGGAATAATGAATGGAAGCTTTTAAGTTTCCAACTAGCAATCCATAAATATAATTGTAGGAGAGGGAGAGGGAGAGGGAGAGGGAGACAGCTAATTATGAATTTAGAAATATAATTCTGCTATCTCTGTGCTGGCTCTAATTCAAGTATTCAACCATAATGCACATCGAGCACTCCATGATAGTAAGGCGTTTCAGGCTGTACCAAAATTGTTAGTTTCTAAGAAATTTCATTTGTTAAAGGTAGATCAATTAATCATTGCGGATACTGTATGCCAACCGCTTATGATATGTATATAATTATTCCTAATCTACAAGAAACTACAATTTGGTGCAATAATGCAATTAGTTGACTCTTCAATTTTTTTTAATTAATTATACACACACACACACATATTAATTCGATGAATTAGTATTCACTTAATTAGTAAATTTTGCTTAGTCCAGCGGGTATTATATTTAGTCTACAGTGTAGATTACTTTTTTTCTTTTTTTTTTCTTTTTTGGTGCCGTCTAATAAGAAAATCCATATTTGTAAACAATTTTATATCAATTATTAACTATAGTGGATGTCCATACTTTTATAAAATCTAACTCTTTGTACTAAGTAGTAAAATTTTAAAAAAAAAACTAAATTTAAGAGATTAATTCTACAACAAAAGGTAGTCTTTTAGCAATTTGTTTTTTATACTATACAGATAGATGAATATTTGCATTTTAAAAATGATAAAGATACATGTACAAACTATTATATAAATTACAATCAGACATCACATAAAATATCATTATCACTTGTTCTAGTCTTTTATTTTCCAGAAAATTCGTGGGAGGTATGGTAAGTATATATTGAATAAGACCTTCTTAAGTTACATAATAATATAACTTACATACATTATTCCATCAATTTATAAGAATACAATTTGTATAAAAATTTATACATGTATCATTACTCATTAAAAAATGTTTGGATGTTTGGGGTACTGATAATCCCTAAAGAATTTTTTGATTAAAACTATTTGGAAAAAAAAGGGTGGAAAATATAATTCAAGTATTCAACCCCTTGGAATTAAAATATTATGAATAATGAAAGGAGACATTAATGTTCAAGATTACATTTAATTGAAGCCCTATTCCTTCGTTTCCAATTATTAATTAATCCATCTTAAAGTTGATCGCAATTAAAGGAAAGGAAAAGGAAGCAAGTGGGGATCACGTTGTGCAAGTTATTTAATAATTTGGGCACAAAATCGGAGTCAAATCTGCAATCATATTGTTGATTGGGAATTAAAGCGATTCCCAAAATGCTATCCATTCTACGCACCTCCCTCTTCACTCTCAGTGAACACGCAAGAAAATTAAAGTCACATGAGCTTTCATTAATTTAACCTAAATCCCATCATCATCGTAGTTATTAATGCGACATGAACATGGGCACAAACATTTGAATCACATAGCTGCCCTCGTGGTCATTTTTTTTTTTTTGTCAAAAAGATAATCAAAATGAGAGATTTAAATAAATAAAATTTTTAAGAAATGTAAGATTGCAATAAAACTCTTTCATTTTGGCAAATTTTCTATGTAAAATTGACACATAAATTTGCGCAAACTCTTAAAAGCCAACAAGGCAGGCACCGTTTAAGTATGAGCCGTGAAACCTGCAGTAATTTGAGTGAGAGTGAGTGAAATTGGCAAATTTCCAAGTCAAATTGTGCATTTGGTTTTTCTGCGATAAGTAATAAATAAATAGAAAAAGTACAAACAAATTCACATGGGTTGGGTTGGCTTCTCTTGAAAATCCAAGTAGCTTGTGCCACGGCCGTGACAACACGCGGTGTCAGTGAGATTGAATTGTACGAGGTAGAGGTACGATTGCTTACCCTTGACTGGCCTGGCCATGCATGCGGCTTTCCAATTTGCCATATCACTGATTCTTGCGGTGAGATGCTCGGACTTCACATCACTGTTTCTTCTAAATCGTTATATATAAACCCGAATATTAAGTTCTTATTTGGTAACGATAGATTACAGCTTTTAAGTTACTGTGCTGGTTTGAAAATAATAATTTTAATAAAAATATTATAAATTTTTAATTATACAAATGGTCTATTATATCAATTTAATTTTTAAACTATAATAATCAATTTTTAAGCTACAGTTCTCTAACTATAATACTAAATAAGGATTAAATGATATAGGAGAGTCATGAATTAGGAGGATCTCTGTACATTAGCCTCATATGTCATTATAAAATAATTAATAAGAGGCTGAGATTTGTTTAAAGAAACTAACAGTATGTGAAGCCAAACTGTATTATATTATTCCTGGAAATTACTCATCTCCGAATGAGTTAAAGAACCAAATTAAAAATATAAAAAATAAATAAATAAAAATTCATTCGATGGTTTTGGTTCATATAATGTAATATAATAGTGAGCTTAATTTACGGTATGTTATTATAATTATTAGAGTCTAGAAACCCTAAAAGGTTCCTCCAATCCAACCACTATATATATTGTATTGGTAACAAAAACACCCTTACAATATTGACATTAGCAACTAGCAAGCACCTCAGAGAAAGAGACGTTCGTATTGATACGTACAGAATTAAGCTTTGGAATTCAAAAACAAGCAATGGAGTCCAAGAAGTCTAACAAGATCAGAGAAATTGTCAGGCTCCAACAGATCCTAAGGAAGTGGAGAAAGCTTGCAAACTCACCAAAGACGAGCACCGGCGGCAACAATAACAACAACAGTGCCAGTAAGAGCATCAAGTTTCTGAAACGGACGTTATCCTTGTCGGATAACCCTCTCCACAATGCATCAACTAGTACCGTGCCCAAGGGTTATCTAGCTGTTTGCGTCGGGGAGGAGCTAAAGAGATTCATCATCCCAACGGACTATTTGAGTCATCAAGCATTCCACATTTTACTAAGAGAAGCAGAGGAGGAATTTGGGTTTCAGCAAACAGGAGTTCTGAGGATACCTTGTGAAGTAGCTGTTTTCGAGAGTATCCTGAAGATGGTGGAGCAGAAGAAAGACACTTTCTTCATGCAGGACTGCAGGTTCAATATCGATGATACAAAGGGGTATTGCTCATCAGAATACCAGCAAACTCCGTCTCATCATCCTCAAAGCCCAATGTGCAGATAGTTTTCAACTTCTACTCTTATAGCTCACATTTATTTCGTTTCACAGGACCACAAAAAAAAAAAAAAAAAAAAAACAGTTATCTCCTCTTTTTTCAATTTCTTTTGTTGTTTTTCCTTTTGTTCGACCGGCCATTGTATAAGAGAAAGAGAGAGAGGGATTTGAAAAAGACGATGTAGAAGTGTAAGAGAAGCATTTGAAAATTAATGAAAAGATACAGAAAAGTTCAGTTGTCTGAACCATTTTTACAATGCATTTTCCTTTTCTCCCACATATCTAAATCCATTAAACTGCATCCGTTGACTCAACCACCTAGAGCTTCAAACATTCAGCGTTTGTTGACAAAAATCACTTGTCTCTAACCCCGTTTAGCTCATATGTCTAAAATTATAATTAGTAATTTTAGCATAGAAATTTATCATATCAGAACCGAAAATGTTGCGAAAGGCCAAGATAACTGCACAGAGAATGGGATGATCATGTCTGGGAGCTGGAACACGGCTCAAATAAATCTGATAGGATCTTATTTTTGGTAATTAGGTAATTCGGCGGGAGAAGGGACAATATTGTACAAGCCAAAGCGGCCATTGCATTTTAATGCCAATATCTTACTATCAATTCTAGGAGACTCGATAAAAATGATTGAAAAGCTTCCAATTGATGCTAAGTTCTGGCACCAACGGCGTCCGGGATTCAGGACGTGCTTGCCCATCAGGCCTAGAATAATACAAGTAAAACTCTAAAAGTAATAAACAATTGAATAAAGGAAAAGGGAAGAGAATTTTAACACTTTAAAAGTATTTCCTATACCAACTTAACTAACTTATTGTGATGCATATAACGATAAACCAAACTGAACTATCATTCAAGCAAGCTTCTCAAAATCATTTTATGTATGTTTTCTGTTATATTCTTTTCCCAATACATACGTACATACATACATATATATAATTCCCCATATTTATAAAATAACAACAAAATCCTTCAGATCTATAAGGAATAATTTAAAGGTACATATGAAGACAAATATAAAAAATTTGTATAACAAGATGGCTTTTTTCCCTTTTTCCAAGTTTCTCATGTGTTTAAGACCTGCTAAATTCACATGTGCGCTTCACCACCTTAGCTAAAACCAAGGATGAAAAGTTATTGAGAAACTGAAACCCTAATTGCTTGCATTTAGTAAGATCTTGGTGTACAAGCCACATAATGAATACGGTGATAAAACAAGAGGTATCATCAAAAATAGAATACTTGGATCGCACATGATATGCAGCAGTAAACTTTATGTATAAGAGAGAAAAGTAGATAAAGAAAAACCTTGTCTATTCAAGTTCATTTCCATTTCGCTAAAATCCTTTGGAACATAATCCCAACACACTTTTATTTTTGGTGTTTCAATTTCATTAGTACTGCCCTTATTGGAATATGCTCTCACCATAAAAGGAGAAAAAAACATATCAGGCAAAGTGGACCTGTGAAAAAACAGTAGTTTTGGGGAAACAGTAAAAGCACTTTGTTAAGGTCCCTTTTGTCCCGGTAAATTTTTAAGATGGAGCTAAAGGAAAATTATTTTTCAACCAGCTTTCTGAAAGTAAAATCTCCTTTTCAAATTTGAGAACCACACATTTCATCCCTTGATTAGTTTTCCTCATCTTTTTTTTTTCTTTTCAATTCCCCTATTGAAGAAGAGTAACAGTTTGAACCCCACTGACATGGGTGGGGAGGGATCTGATTGTTGCTAGGCTAATGATTAAAAAAAAAAAGAGAGAGAGAGAGAGAGAGAAGCTTTAAGCAGTTTAAATTGTACTGACACGTGCATGCCTTGACTTCATAGTAGCCTAGGGCTGGAAAACCTAAACGTGTTGCAAAATTTCAGATCAGGAATCTAGGAAAAATGAAGCCTTAATTACTGGCACTAATGACAATAAACAAATGCTTATTTGAAAAAAATTAGTTCACTTGGCATTGATAATGATTATAAATGAAACGTACTACAGCATAAGATGCCAGATTCAGTAAGGAGTACGACACAGACAAATGACTACGGAAATGTCCGTTAATGTGCAAGATTTATGAGATAGAATTGCATCACAAGCAAACATGTGCTGGACTTTGTCAAAGCTAAAAGGACAGAGAAAATACGGTATCCTATGTGTTTAATTACAGAAACAAATGTTTGAAAGGTGTCGTGATGTATTAAAAATATCATATTGTAGCCATTTGCACTTGGATCAAGTAAGACTAAAAGATTAGAATAGGACAAATTTCAGACCTTAGCAATCAAAGCACATGCATCCATTGACGTCTATTTACAGGAACCACATGTTAGCAATGACTCATCAACCTTCATTAAATTACCAAAAGGTAAGAGATGGTTACTCGTATCATTTTTGCTTAATGATGAAGCAAAGTCAAAAGGCCACACCCAATAAACAGAAACACTACATGTCAAAACTGTTCAGTTTTTGGACATTTTGCATGTTAAAAAATTTGTCAATGGTAGCAGTACACCCAGATTTAGAACTAAATGGCATATTGATTTCTTTTAGGGACTTTTATCAGCACCGTATAATGCAACAGTCAAACATATTGAAAATGTGTGCCATGAAGACCTAGAACTATTATGGTACATTTATGTTTATGCATCCTATCCACAAAGAATTGGATGTAGTTAAGTATTAAATAGCAGGATACAACATTAGGAAACTTCAATATAACTGTCTTAGCTTACATAATGAATATATTGAAGCATCATTTGGAAGCTTATACAAACTTTTAGTCTTGATTTTTCTTATCTAGCATTTACTTACTAAATATATCTGTTCCCATATCACAGAACACGAAGTTGTTTCACCAAGTATGAGCTGTTTTAGGTCTACATCATAGTGGTATTGATTACAAAGTCCTCGGCGAAACTTATAAGCTTTACATGCAATTATTTTGTGAGAGAAAATGGCAAGAAAAAAGTTCAAAGGTTTGCTGACTCAGAAAGCACAAGAGGTGATTTAAGTAACAACTTTCCCATTTTCCATATTACAACAATCAAGGCTTCAAGAGGGAACATAAGAGTGGATATTAGTAAAGGTGAAGTATCAGCCCTTAATTTACCACGTGTAGATGTATTTTCATCAGTTACATAATCCAGATATATTAACAAATGATAAGAAAGAATGCCAATCAGAAACTATTTTTCCAAATTCACAATGACAACGTCTGGGAAAGGTACATACATAAATTCCTCGTCTTGAAGGCTCTACTGATGCTCAGAAACAAGAAAGAAAAGAGTGAAGGGCCAATTGGGCTCAGCCCATATGTTGTGTAAACCATATAATAAACTGTAAGCCCATATTCTTACAAAACATGAAATCCATTCGACTATTACATTCAGTTACACCCTTTACATCAATAAAGAGAAAAAATTATGTCCATGGTCAACCACTCAAGCACTAGGTACTTGTAATATGCACACACAGAGATGGCTCTCAAAAAATCTTCTAAACAGAAAAAAATGAAACAGAAAGAATAGAAGAAAACCTGCATTTTAACTCCTGAAACCAATCAATGTCAACTCCAGCAATGCATTAGCTGAAAAAATATTTGCTGTCTTATCCAACCATAGAAGCAATAAGCAGATCAGGGGTATAATTACTCACCATCATCGTAATTTGGGAAGGTAACACATTTGAAAACTTTGCACTTTGAACACAACACATAACCAACCTGCAGCAATATTTAGGTGCAAAATCAGGTATATTTGATTCGATTTATTCTCAAAAAGATGGCTCTCTACAACAAGTACCATAAGAAATCCATAGATCCATTAGTAGACATAAACAGAGAAGGCTAGAACGTTCCACTATTAGAGTATATTATATTGTTCATGCAATAAACTTTTTGGTTTTTTGTTCAAACCAACATATTTCCATCAGACTAGTACAAGTAATGTTACTCATTTTTTGCACTGGTATCACCACTATGGGATTATACCATTTTGAACAATTTGTCTGTGTAATAGGAGTACTAATCACTAAATAGGAGTGCTTACGGCTCTACAAGTCGGACATCGACGATAAATGCGGTTGTTTTGAGCTTTGACATTGGTCTTTTGTCCCCCACAAAAATCACAGACCAACCATCCTTTACCGTTACAAGATTCACACATAATCCCAACTTCAACCTTCAATAAAAACAGGAAGAGATTTAAGAACAACACTGATAATAAATAAATAAATATATATATATATAGAAGAAAGCTTTAGAAACAGAAAATTAAGCAAAAATAAGAACAAATGGCAATTTCCAAAAAAGGAAACTAAACAGTTGGAAACATAGTTAAAGCACCTCTTGTTTTACTGGGGCACAGAGAGCAGGCTTCAACTTCAACGAATGACTTGGCCTTGATCTTGATGACGACGAAGATGATGGCATTATCGAAAATAATTTCACCTTGGCTAGAGAAGCTACCACTGGTACTGGTGGTGTCGCCATAATAAGTTAACAACCACAAAAATGGCCTCAGCGCTCGCTTTTCAGTTTCCGCTATCTAGATGGACAATAGAGATAATCAATGAGGAGAACCCAAAAATACGCCCCCATTTCGCGCCAATATTACTAAACTACCACTATAAAAACTGAAAAGCTTAAACTGCACCAAAATGACACAATGCCATCACATTCATATAAGGAATTGATTCTTTTGTTTCGAATTTGGATGTGCTTCATATGAAAACTACTTAAAAAATTAAGTAGATCATAGACGGCGTCACGTCGAAGATAAAACGATGAATCTGGTAATTTCCCTTTCGTTTCTCTTAGTCCTGTTACTCGTAACTCGTGAGTCAGTAGTGTTCTCTTACCGGACGGTGACGACCGACGCCGACCCCTGTGCCGCCACAAATCAGCGGGACCCGCGGACACTTCGGTGGGACCAGATTACGGTGCTGATGAACGGGTACTCAGAGGACCGGATCCCTCTTCTCCAATCAATCGCCGCAACGTACACGGCATCCCCACTGGTCTCCTCTGTGTTGGTCCTCTGGGGAAACCCCTCTACTCCAACCCGAACCCTCTCCCAATTGTCCCACAATCTCTCACTCTCCTCCTTCGGGTCCGCATCAATCTCCCTTATCCGCCAACCATCCAGCAGCCTCAACGCCAGATTCCTCCCCAGATCATCGATCCGGACCCACGCCGTCTTAATCTGCGACGATGACGTGGAGATGGATCAGAAATCCTTGGAATTCGCCTTCAGGATTTGGCAATCGAATGCCAACCGTTTGATTGGGGTGTTTGCCAGATCACACGACGTTGATTTGGTAAACAAAGAGTGGATTTATACGGTGCATCCGGATAAGTACTCGATTGTTTTAACTAAGCTGATGTTTTTGAAAAGTAGCTATTTGTTCGAATACAGTTGCGGAGGTGGGGCAGCGATGGGTGAGATGCGAAGGATCGTTGATGAGATGCGTAATTGCGAGGATATTCTGATGAATTTTGTGGTAGCTGATCGCATAAATGCGGGTCCCCTTATGGTGGGGGCGGAGAGGGTGAGGGATTGGGGAGATGCGAGAAATGATAGAGATGATGGTGGGGCCCGGGGATCGAGGAGCAGGGTAAGTGCCGTGGGGTTGAGTAGTAGGAAAATGGAGCATAGGAAGAGGAGAGGGAAATGCATAAGGGAGTTTCATCGAGTGCTGGGGCGAATGCCGTTGAGATATAGTTACGGGAAGGTCGTTAATTCGGTTGGAGAACAAGGCTTGTGTGAAAATGGAGGGAAATTGGTGTTCTGTGATCAAGTGTAAGTACTTTTTTCTTTTTTTCTTTTTTTCTTTTTTTCTTTTTTAACCCTTTCTTCTGTTTATTAGAAGATTAATTAGATGTTTAAGAGACAAACAGAGTGCAATTAAGATTGTAACAAAATTGTCACTGAAGTTTTGTTATTGAATTAAAGATGTGATATAAATAAGTACATGGCATTTGTTGTATTCGACCTAATGTGAGATTGTTTTGATCAGCTCAAGACTGCTTACTCCAAAATTGATTTGGAGGTTTAGTTTTATTCTCGAGGATTCGACCATTATTAATTGGTTAATTCGGTACAGCCATGAATATAAATATTTAATCCATTGTTTGTTAATTTGCAAAAGTGGTGTAAAGCCGTAAAGCAATCCTTGGACCGCTACGTGATACACACACCATCATTTTTAAATAACAACTGGCACGATGTAACTCATTCCATTGTGGTGACTTGACACTGCTACAATTAACGAAAGAGGAACCTAGAAGATCGGAGGTGCTTCAACAACAACAATTACACGAAGAAGAACTGCTCTCGTTCTTAAGCAAAATTGATAAATGGCAGTGCCTGTGCCAGAGGAGAGCCTCTTGTGCTTTATAATCCAGCCAACACGCCCTTCTTAAGACCTCCCACTTTAGTCTGATCTGACCGCCCTTCTCGACTCTCACCTCATTCCTGGATTAAAAGGTAATCAACCCATACTAACTGCAACCCTTTTTTTTTTTTGGCTTCTTTGAGGAGTTGCTTCTTGTCTTGTTAATTACAATACATTGTAACGTTATCTCAACATGCAACTCTGAGACAGATTGCGTACATCACATTAAATGCCTAAACTATAACCGATTTTGTATATACGCGGTGCAGCCTATGATTTTGGTATTTCAACCTGTATGACTTCCCATCATCCTCATACTTCACTTTCGACTACTGATTTCCTATTTGCTTGCTCTTTGTTGATGAAACTATCCTTGAGAGCCTCGGGATGCTTAGCCCCATTACTAATTTTTGCAATTGTGGGTTTGTCTTTTGATGAGGGTAATGGTGAGGTGAACTCTGATAAATTGCATTATTTATCTCTAGTTGAATGTTGGTGCTGACATATATCATATTCATTTACAGGTAACAGTAAAATCTGCTTGTGCTTTACCGATCATAGGTTTAGGATCCGGTGCCTGAACAAATGAACGTCATTCTATGCTCCAATCATGGCCTTTGATAGTTGACCTAGACTAATTGTTTAATGTTTGCCTGTTAGTTTTATTGATGTGTGCAACTGAATCATTTTTTAGGTTTAATTGATTCCTCTTGTGCTATAGCTTTGGTCTTTCCGGTTTGCGGACTACATTAACACTACTGTCTCACCTTCTACAATAGTTGGTTGATGATAATTGGCAGATCTTGTTTACTGGCCGGGGAATTCAAACAGAGGGAAATCAGCTGAGGTATCAAATGACTCCCTGGCTGGGTCAAATGTCAGTTGCCAATGGTATCTGGAACTGATGGATATAGATGATGCTGCTAGTACCAGAAATGCTTCTGAAATGCCGGTAGGAGGCCAAGGATTACAATTCAGGCAGCAACACCCCCACTTTATACCAACACAGATCCATCTAGACCCGTATATTCAGGTCCCCTTGTAACATGAGTCTTTCAATCTATTGCCTAACCAGATTTTGGTTTTGTACATCATGAAACACGAGTCTTTCAAATGTTGGCTAAGTTTGAGCACATTGTTTGTGTTATTTAACTCTGAAAAGCAGAGGTGGTGTACGACAAGGTAACATTTGAAAGCAAAGTTCAATTAACAATCCCAACATCCCGGTAAGGAATCCATTATCTCTATATAACTTTAAACAAAAGATTCGGATTCAAGCATAGAGAGAGCATGCTTGAATGCGATCGAATTAACCACCCAAAGCAAGGCAAAGGCCTCTGTAGTAAAAAGCAAAAGGAATGAAAGCATTTCCTAGTTATATCAATCGCCTACTGAACATCGAGATATAACCAATCTGGATTTTATTACTGAGATAGGTAAACCGAGGGGATGAAATAATGATTAGGAAAGGGAAAAAGGAATGTGCTAAGGCCTACTAGACCAGCTTCAAGGACGAATCTCAGCAAGTCTGAAGAGCAAAAGCAGATCAATTTACGAGCAGTTTAACACCTTTCTTTGCCATGGCCATCGCAAAGAGGCTGCCTGAATGACTACTCGATTTATTATTATTATTGTTGTTTTATTTTAATTACACAACAAAAGCCAAGAAAAGATGAAGATGTATGTATGTTTTGTATCGTGTGTACCATTCAAATACCAAAGAAATCCGCCAAATACAGGAAGCAAATCATGGCGAATTTTGGTGAAACGGTTGGTGGGGTTGATATAGGTAGCTGCATTCATCTCTATGGCACCATTATTTTTCGCCAAAGAGCCAAACTCCAGCACCCGTTTCATCAACTTAAAAAACATTTATCCAAACAATAACAGAAAGAAAGCATACATATGATAAACTTGAAGCCTTCCAACCGCCGACCAAGACCAAGACTATGAGGCTCCCCGATGAAACCCTAGTTCCGCAACTACTGAGATTTAACATGCTAGTGTGGGTGTGTATTTATCTATGCGTTAGAGTGCCTTTTCGTCAACCCAAATGACGACTCTGCCCTTTTTCTAATTTGTTAATTAATTATGTACTGGTGCACTAGCTTACTGGACCGATCTTCCATTACTGGCCCGGCCCATCCTTACTTCGAACATCAAAGGAGGTCCCTTTGGTGCAGGTTTTCCAAATATATTTTTTTAAAAATTAAAAAAAAAAACAACAAAGGTTCCATTGATATCAAATAAAATCCATGCATCATCATTATAGAAGATCAAATTTATACTAAAATCTATTCCAAAAAAAAGTCGATCAAACAGTAGCAATCCTAATGATGCTCCTAGATCTCCTTGGTTCCTTTTTATATGCTGGTTTTATTATACTATTATTTAAGATTGATATTATTCATATTAACTCTTTCAAGTAAACCTTCATCTCAATATTTGTTCATTCCAACCTATATATTAACAAAATATAAGTAAAGTTTCATTCTTTATGATTAAGAGTCCGACCATATTTGAACCGCTTTAAGGTAGAACACGTCTTCATAATTACACGATCAAAGTTATAACGTAGTTTTTACTATTTATCACTTTACGTATGTGACTGTGATTTATGCTCTACTATAAAACAGCTTCAAGTTAGTCATTGCCTATGATTAAAAGCACTTAGACCTTAGACAACAGGCAAGGACGTTTTAATCTAAAAGAAAACTTTAATCTACCATGCCAAAACAACAACAACAATAACTGCAAATTAATCATTGAGTGCAACAAAATAAGAAAAAAAATCGAGATTTATGGAACAACAAATCTTCACGCAATGACGCCACATAATTTAGAACTCAAAACTATATAATATATATCCTATGTATTTAATTGTGGATCGAGATATTCTAAGTTGCTTATTATATTATAGCATCGAAATTAGTTATTGCATGGCGCTTTATGGTCAACTATTAAATATGTTTGATTCGGGATGGATGTCTAATAAGGAAAGCCCCGTCAATGAAATTGATTGGATAAGCTTTTTTGACATACCTATCCAATCTAATCTAGAATATTAAAGTTTATCCAAAAAGATTAAAAAGAAGCATTCTAAAATATTCAGTGATACTTCTTCTCCCTTTTAATTGGCGTGTTTATTTGAAAAAAGTAAATATTTTGAAAATCAAAGCAGTCCTTACTTTATGAGCGAATTTAAAATTCAAATTCAATATAATAAGACTAGATTCACTCAATCTTAAGATCGATTAACAAATAATAAACAAATCCTCAATCACTATAAAGAGCTATTGAAGGAGTTATTTAACAGTGATTTTACAAAAATGACACATAAACAAAGTCCTAATATTAAAGTTCATAGTAGGGGCTAAAAACATTTATAAGTTATTCTTTCTTGCGCAATGCGAGTGAAACAGAGACATTTCTCATTTGTGAGGGTTATTTGTCTAGGCATGTATTTCATAGAATTTAAGCCCCGTTTGGGATTGCTTTTGGAAGGGTTAAAAGTGATTTTAAAAATTTAAAAGCTAATTTTGGTGTTTGGTAAAAAAAAATCAAAATCACTTTTATCAGAATCAGCTCCTCCTACAGCTGATTTTGAAAAGCAGGGAATGAGTAACTTTTAGATTCTGATTTTAAGAATCAATTTTATCCTTTAATATAATTCCATAAATATCCTTGCAATTATTACTTAAATCCGAAATTATCCTTATTTAAATTGGAAATAAAATCAATATTTTAATAATTTTTTATTATAATTAACGCACACCTTTTGTTTGGCCTATTTCTTCATATTTTGTGTTCTATCAAAACTTCTCTAGTGCAACAAAGCAAGATCCAGTACGTGTTCCATCACCATATTTAATAACAGTAAGTGATTCATTACCCTTTTCATGCATATTTAAAAAAATCACTATATCATAAATTTTATTTTTAGTTAAAATTATTATAATACACAATTAAAGATAATAGCAATTATTTTAAAACAAGTTAAAATTATTTTGAATTCTTCACCCTGAATCAACAAAACATATTTCTTATAACTATTTAGGTAGCTTCTTTTTTAAAGTATGATACAACTAAGTAGACACATTGAATTAGATAATGTGGGAACCAAGTACGTTTTGCAGGTTCTCAATAAAATAATAGGTTTTCTTGACTAAAGAATTCTACTTCAGAGATATTATAAAGAGTTAAGAACTGGGGAGCTAAGGCAGCGTGTTATAAGGGAAATTCCTTCAACTATCAAGACGCTTTATTTTCTCCATAAGAATAGTTTATGTAACTAAAGATACATGGCACAAAGCTATAGAAAGTGCTATGTTTATGCTACTTGGCAATAAGTTAATATGTCAATTCCACATTTTTATAAAAAAAAAATTGTTTGATTCAACGAGATATTGTACGTGTACATTTTTATATGTATAAGTAAATTTCATCCTACATTATGTACATTTTAATCATTTATTTTCTTACAGCAATTTAACAATAAGATTTACTAAATACTCATAACTGCTTTCAAAATTCACAGTACTTTTGAAAATAAAATTTACCAAACACTTAATTGATTCTCTTCACAGCTGATTATTTCTACAGCACAACTAACAACAATTATTTTAAAAGCTGCAGCTTTACCAAACTGACCCTTAATCTATTAATGTAAATCTCAATTATGTATATCTGATTGTAAACATTAGTATAATGTCTGTTATAATAACAATTGTAAAGATTTGTGTAATACAATAATTTGATGTGTAATCAATATTAAAAAAAATTAAAATTCATAGGTATGATGCATATTATTATTAAGTCATGATTTATTTTATTATTTCATCGTTTGTACAGGGTGCGTCGGGTGCATGTTACGGTGCCCAATGAATTGCGTAACTATTTTTGGTCAGTGGAGTTATGGACTGGCACGGAACCTGATGGAGTTTGCTTAGCTAGGAGAGGTGATGTAATAATAAGTAGTCAATCGATGAGATCTGGGGAGCCACAAAAGCGGGGGAACAACGACCTTTTCCAAATTATTAGATGTTAAAAACATAAAGTTGGAAGCGGATGTTGATCCTCTTTATCCGTTTGCGTCACCTACGTAACTGCTTACTTTATATCTCTCTCCCCGTCCTCCGCCTTTTCACGTAAAGTAAGTTTTGATTTTCATTTAATAACAGGAAGAGAAAGAGAAAGAGAAAGGCAGAACAAATAGAATTTTTGTTTCTTGATAAGTTGTGTGCGAGAATGAGGATCAACGAGACTGATGGAGTGTCGGCGTCGAGTAAACATCTGGTATTTGCTTACTATGTCACCGGTCACGGCTTTGGCCACGCCACTCGCGTTGTTGAGGTTTCCTTCTCTCCTTACTACATTTTCGTTTTCCAATTCCAATCTCACTTCATTTCATTTGTACTTGATAATTGAGATTTGAATTTGATTGGTGATTGATTTTGATATTTGATGCGACGATGTTTAGGTTGTGAGGAATCTGATTTCTGCGGGGCATGATGTCCACGTGGTCACCGGTGCTCCTGACTTTGTCTTCACTTCTGAAATCCAGTCCCCTCGCCTCTTCATTCGCAAGGTCGCCCCTCAGTTTACCTTCACCACCTCTTTTTCTTTTTCTTTTTCTTTTTCTTTTCTTTTCCAGTTCTTTTTTTTTTTAAATAAAATTAATTAATTAATTAATCTAGGAACTGAATTTGTTTATTTGCTTCAAAGTAATTTGTACTGAAAATGCTTGCGTTAATGATTAGTTTCCTCATATGCCTTTTTATATGTACGGACCATCAGGTACTGTTGGACTGTGGAGCAGTGCAGGCTGATGCCTTGACTGTAGACCGCCTTGCCTCCTTGGAGAAGGTATATGAATTTCATTTATCTCATCCGCCACTGTTTTATTTATCTATCTGCATGGCTTCTTATTGTTATTATTACTATTTTATGTTTTTCTTCTGGCTAGTATTCAGAGACAGCTGTGGCTCCTCGGAAATCTATTTTGAAAGACGAAGTAGAGTGGCTGAATTCCATCAAAGCTGACTTAGTGGTACTTCACTTTAATCCTTTTTTTTCATATTTTCATCTCTTCATTACATTGATTTTGAAACCTGAAGATCCACATTTGGCCAGTTTTACTGAACGAGTGAACATCATTTTGTTACGGACAGGTTTCTGATGTTGTTCCAGTTGCATGTCGTGCTGCAGCTGATGCTGGAATTCGCTCTGTTTGTGTCACCAACTTTAGGTAAGTTTTATTAGTGCCATCTCTCTTGTGTGTTGTTCTTATTAGCAATTTTTTTTTTTAATATTTTCTCCTTGGCTTAAATAGTTTCTAAGCACTTGTCAGATTTGGACCTTCTAAGGCACTTTATTCATCTTTTATCTTTTGAATGATTTGTAGCTGGGATTTTATTTATGCGGAGTATGTGATGGCTGCTGGGCATCATCACCGTTCAATTGTTTGGCAGGTGAACTGCGTCTTCTCTTTCCTGTGCCTCTTATCTTCTTGGAGTCATGTTCTCCAATTTGGTGTTCCGTTTCCTAATTGGATCTGGATTTTATTAATTGCGGAAGCTGGTGTTGTGGTTTACAAAGACCATATTTTGATTATTCCACTTTCAGTAATGATGTGTTTTAGGTATACTGATTGAGTACCAGCCAATGAGATCTTTTAAAGCCTCTAAAGAAATTAAGTTTTCCCCAAACACTACGAGAATCGAATACAATTTAACCCTTGTTTTCTAATAGCACTTACATGTGAACTTTGGACTGCTGGTATGTAACTGCTTGATAATGATCTTAATCTTTGTGGTTTCATTGTCAGCTAGAAGCAATAAATTTATTTTAAGCTTGAGTTTTTGATAGTGGAGCCTGTCTGTCTGTGCATATGGGGTTTATTGCTCTCTATGGGGATAGTTTATCTGAACTTATTTGTGTGCTTGAAATTTCATACAGATAGCAGAGGATTATTCTCACTGTGAGTTCCTCATCCGTCTACCCGGATACTGCCCAAGTATGTCAGTTGTTACAAACCCCCAATTAATTGAGCATAGTTGTGTTTGTTGGCCCTTCCTTGGTTATTTTTATATGATGCTGGCAGTTTTGTAATGATTGGTCACAAATTGTCTTTACAGTGCCGGCTTTCCGTGATGTCATTGATGTACCTCTTGTTGTGAGGAGGTTGCACAAATCCCGCAAGGAGGTTTGGTGCACAACTAGCTTCATTCATTGAATCACTTCAGACTCTATGTTATAAACAATATGGTTTATTTCTTAATTTAGGTGAGGAAGGAACTTGGAATTGAGGATGATGTGAAGCTACTTATCCTCAATTTTGGCGGACAGGTATGGTTGCTGATGAAAAAAAATTCTTGTTAAAATATTTGCTTGCGTGGTATCTGGACTGGAACTTTCTAGTGATGGATTGTTTATATTCTTTGTCTATGGCAAGTGATAATTTCTTGGAGACAGAGAGATTTATTTGTTTGTTAATGGTGGCTGAGTTACCACACATTTTTCACTCTTGAGTTGATTAGGTATCTGATTTTAAACAGCGGTTCAATAATTTTTTTCCATCTGGTAGATCTGATGTTTTGATACAAATTCTTGCTTCGATTTTGACTTTCCCCGTGACTGTTCTTTTATAATTTCTGTTTTCTGATGATTTTATCAAATTCTAGTGCTTACCCTGTCTCAATTTCTGATATGCAGCCTGCAGGCTGGAAGCTCAAGGAGGAGTACTTGCCCTCGGGTTGGAAGTGCCTGGTACTTTTTGTAGCATGTTTTCTGCTTAATATGTGCTAAATGTGCTTATTTAGTAAGCTTGCATATTTTTCTTCAATTCAGGTCTGTGGTGCTTCGGACAGCCAGCTTCCCCCCAATTTTATTAAGCTGCCAAAAGATGCTTATACGCCTGATTTCATGGCAGCTTCTGACTGTATGCTTGGTCAGTATGAAAATTTCACTGGCAGATGAACTAGATATCACATCTATGTTAATTGACGGTCTCTCCATATCTCAGGAAAAATTGGTTATGGAACTGTCAGTGAAGCCCTAGCATACAAGCTGCCATTTGTCTTTGTACGCAGAGATTATTTCAATGAAGAACCCTTTCTCAGAAACATGCTTGAGGTTCGCCTATTGCTTCCTTTCTGTTTCATTTTTTACTTTCATGATCATGAGACTGTTTTTGTTAGACTTAAGGTCTTTAGGCCCTTTTTTGTCTAAAGATTTTAGCTGAGCAATACTTTTGTGTAGTTTTTATTCCTTTCTGGGTCTCTTGGGCAATCTATCTTTTCTTTGTGGGCATCTTGTCACCATCTCGTAATTCATGTTTAATTTTAATAGTTCTCTTGTTTCTTAGCAACACTTACAACTCTCTTCACACTCAACAACACCAACCCCCCCACACCCCTCCCCCCCACAAAAAAAAAGCAGCCCCCCACCACCCAAACACAAAGCCACGTCTGACTCAAAATCTATTTTTTATGATTTCAATGCAGTTTTATCAAGGAGGTGTTGAGATGATCAGGAGGGATTTACTAACTGGTCATTGGAAGCCCTATCTTGAACGTGCAATTAGTTTGAAACCATGCTACGAGGGAGGCATCAATGGTGGAGAGGTAGATTTTCTTTCCTCAAGTTTGATGACTTGTTGACCATCTTTTATTTTGATAATTAAGATTCTGTGATGCAACTTAGTTGTCCTTTGCCAATAGAATTAGTTCTCACCCAAATCTTTTTATACTGGGCTCTGTTTGGAGAGAGTAAATTGGCTTTTAACTTCCAGAGTTGAACATAATCAAGAATTGATTATGGAATATAGCAACTAAGCTTCTGTTAGAAGTGACCTATTCACTCACTTTGTCAGTTATATTTTCCATATTGACAATAAGAGTACACAGAAAGACAAAATGTAGATTTATTTGAAAATTATCTATAAGGAATATCCAAATATGTGGTTGAACTTTGTTTTTGACTCCAGAGCGGAATCATTGCTACAACCTGTAACATATTGATTCAACTAACGAAAGTAAAGAATCTGAAAAGTTTTATATCATTGACATGTAACATGTAGTCCATAAATTGAATATGCTGAAAATTCTAAGTTTGTAATGGTGCATGAAAAGAAGTTACAGTAACTTATGTGCCATGAACGATAATATATTGACAAGATTTGTATGTTACGATGTAAGTATGATATAGTAAGACTATAGGAAGACTCGTTATTTGATGATATCTAAATATTAGTTCAGAATATCAAAAAGAAAGTCCTTAAAATAGAGGACCCCGAGTCTGAATATATGTATGATTCTACTTTCAGGCGGTTAAGAATTCTTCTTAAGTAAGTGCTAAGGCTGAATGTTTTTGAAGCAGATTAAAAAATCGATACACTTTAATATTCATTGGCTAGTGTATGTGGTTTAATCATGTTATGTTGATATTGTCATGGTATTTCATGTTGATTTTTTGGGAATTTGTTTCTCAAAACGTGTCATGTTTGTGCAATTTGCTTTCCAGTTTTTATTTTTTTGATATTCTACGATTGCTTACTACACAATGATATGCATATAGGTAGCAGCTCACATCTTGCAGGAAACAGCTATTGGAAAAAATTATGCATCTGATAAGGTAATAAGATTTGGTGCATTTGGTATTGGTGCTTTCTGGTCATATTTACTTTTAACAAATCTTCTTTAGTGGTTTTATCTTTGATGCTATTATCAAGTTTAAAGTTTGTAACTCACTTGTTATAGTTGATCCATTAGTAGGAAGTTAGTTTCTGATGTAGTTTGAAATTCAAATTTGTCATTTTAATGATTCAACTGAATTAAATCCAAGCTAATCAGACATCAGACTTGAGATTAAATACCTAATTTGTCCTGAAATTATGCACAAAATTGGCATCAAAAGAACCAAAGACAATTGAGTTGGGATTTAGGTTAAAAGTCTCCATCTACAGGATAGATGGAGAGGTAATGCCTAAGAGATTTCCTGTGTTTTAGTCACAAAGAACAGAGTCATTATCTAAAGTGTCAAAAGGGAGGGTGATTTCCTGGTCCAATCAAAAGAAGAATAAGTCCCAATAAAAGTGTTTCCTCACTGCTAAACTCCGATTTTGGGAAACTGTTATGACTTATTGGATATTATAAGAAGGATGCACTGATTGATGCATTGATTTAGAACTGTGTTCTGACGTAACTCTGGACGGAAACAACATTGTGATATGAATTCGATTTAAGTTCTTTGAAGTGGAAAGAGTTTGGTAGCAGATCACAGTTTTGGTATTCCTGTTTCTTTAATGAATGGGTAGTCCACTTTAAAGTTCTCCTCCCTGTTCCACTCCCGAGTATATGCAATAGAAATCTTTCAATGTAAGACTAGGTGAATGCAATAGAAACCTTTTTTCATAATAGGGAAAGACCAGATGTTGGGTGGGGAAGGGGCATTCCCTATTTTTCAGGTTACATGCAACGATATTGCAGTGACATTCATAATCTGCCCTCTTCATTTAATAGTTTGTATCTTCATAAGATACTGATTACTATAAACTTTTTCTTATTGAAAGTCATGTTTACCAGTTTTTTGGCCTTTGATTTGTTATTAGCTCATTATTGTTTTCTCATGTCTATATAGTTAAGTGGGGCAAGAAGATTACGTGATGCCATAATTTTTGGGTATGAACTACAAAGAGTCCCTGGAAGAGATGTCTCCATTCCTGAATGGTATCAAACTGCAGAAGATGAACTTGGTCTATCTGCCAGCAGATCACCACCTTGTACGCCTGAGGGTGACTCTACAGTGAAATTGTAATTTTTATACCTTTTACTGTATGTCTTAGTAATTTGTATTATATGGTAGTTGCAAGCTTCAATTTTGACGTCCTTAAATTTCTTTCTCTAGAAGCACTGAAGACTTTGAGATTCTTCATGGAGATTGTCAAGGTCTTCCAGATACAATGAGTTTTCTGAAGAGCTTGGTGGAACTTGATATCATTAAAGATTCTGATAGGACTCCTGAGAAGCGCCAGATGCGGGAACGCAAGGCTGCAGCTGGACTTTTTAACTGGGAGGTTGAGCTTCCTATAACTAAATCTTTTTTTCCTAATCTTTCTACTCCCAAGATTGATTAATCTTCTTGTTACTTGCGAGTGAATAGACTTTCTAATACCTTTCTTATATGGGTTCTTGATTTGGTGTTTGTTTTGATCATTTGAGTCGATAATTGGTGTTTGAATGATGCAGTTGATGTGAATCTTCTGTTGGCATTGACATTTTGAAATTCTAATTGTTGTGCAGGAAGAAATCTTCGTGGCTAGAGCACCTGGAAGGTTGGATGTAATGGGAGGGATTGCTGATTATTCAGGAAGTCTTGTTTTGCAGGTTCAAATTCTCTTCTATTGGTACTTATATTTCCTTCTATTATACCATCCTTTTATTTTTTTATTTTTTTTCTGGGTTTTTCTGGGCCAAATCTTTAATTTTATGCTTTAACCATCATTTTTTTCCTCCCTTAGATGCCCATAAGAGAAGCTTGTCATGTAGCCTTGCAGAAGATTTCTCCGAGTAAACAAAGACTCTGGAAGCATGCCCTGGCTCGGCATAATGATAAAGGACAAGGGCCTATGCCGGTTCTGCAAATTGTATGTCTTAGTATTTTATTACTTTTTTCTATATTTAATGTTGTTTTCGAGGTAATGCTGATGTACTTCTCCAATTTGACTTAATGGAGGTTTGAACACCAAAGAAAAATGTAGAAACTTTTGTACAATAATGTGCTTGCATGAATATAAACTCTTATCTATGCATTTTGGTTCATCAGGTATCATATGGATCAGAGTTGAGCAATCGTGGTCCAACTTTTGATATGGATTTATCTGATTTTATGGATGAAGGGAAACCTATGTCATATGAGAAGGCGAAAAAATACTTTGATACAAATCCATCCCAAAAGTGAGTTCCTCGTGTTTGATTGATTAGTTTTTGTTCTTTATTGTGCATTTGCATTGCAGCTTAAGCAATTCCTCTTTTAGGTGGGCAGCATATGTTGCTGGGACAATTCTGGTTTTAATGACAGAACTAGGTGTGCGCTTTGAGGATAGTATAAGCATGCTGGTAAAATTGACTTTCTCCTTTCTTTTGAATATGCTTGTGTTGTTGTTACATATTGCCTGGAATGTTCTTAATCTCTGCCTGCGACTGATACTTGCATGATCTTATTTTTCCATTTTTGTCTGTCTTGTTCCCCTGCACAAGATGCTATTAGTGTCTATTACTGAATGTACAAGTTCCAATCGTACAGGTTTCTTCTGCAGTACCAGAAGGAAAAGGTGTTTCTTCTTCTGCCTCAGTGGAGGTTGCTAGTATGTCTGCCATAGCTGCTGCTCATGGTAATTTTTCCAAATTGTCCATGAGAAAATTTTTCAATTTTAATTCATTTTTGTTGCTCATATTTTATTTTTATTTACATAAATTAGAAGTGCTCATCTCTTTGGCGGAACACATTCATATCTTTATAGATAGTACAAAATTTCAGATACTTGAGAAAGGTCTATTTTTCAGTTGGTTGTATTAAAGCAAAGAGCCAAAGTCCTGAATATATTTGAAATGTTATCAAAGTGTAAACTGTCATAAAGAGGCATACGTCATGCTTGCATTCAAGTCTTTGAAAGTGAGAAGGCTAATAAAGAAAATTTACTGTTTTGTCCTAATTTTAAGCAACTTTAGGGTTACGATTCTAGTCACATTTTGGTACATTGACTTGACTTTTAGGCATGATTATCGTGGTAGGCCTGAGTGAATGTAAATTTAGGTGCAGTTTGGAGAATACCTGTTTCTCCATCATTATTCATGAGTTAATTATAGTCTGTAGTTAAGTCAATGCTGTGTATACCTTATAATGTTTAATTGCGGTATATTGAGAAATTTTTTCCATTGATTGACAGAGCTCTGTTGATCCATATTTTGATTCAAAACATCGAACTATATTTTTCAGGATTAAACATCCATCCAAGAGATCTTGCTTTGCTGTGCCAAAAGGTTTGACCTTAGACACATCCTTCCCACAGATATTATTGTTCGACATCCCAGGACGCTTTTTTTTTTTTTTAATTTATTTAAAGAATACTTGCTAAACACCCATCCATGCACAAATGCAAATTTAGCTCCAAGGTTTGTGTGCGGGGATTTGATCTCTAGACCTCTTGCTCCGCTGCAAGAGATCTAACCTATTAGATGACTATCCTGTTTGGTACAAAATCTACCTTGTATTGTTTTCCTTTTGATTATCATTTTAAGTTGTTTATTAGGTGGAGAATCACATAGTTGGAGCTCCTTGTGGTGTGATGGACCAGATGGCTTCTGCATGTGGAGAAGCCAACAAACTTCTGGCAATGGTGTGCCAGGTATGTGTCATTATTGCAGGAGACAAAACTCTATGCTGAAGCTTTGTTGAGGATCAAGAATTATAAGTCAAAATTTTTGCTTCTTGATTATGCCAGCCAGCAGAGTTACTTGGGGTGGTGGAAATTCCTAGCCACATCCGTTTTTGGGGAATTGATTCAGGAATAAGACACAGGTACCAAACCCGCTATCCATAGCCAGCTTTTTAAAGCATAAGATAAAAATTTTTTTCCATGTGATTTTCATTAGCCTATGTGTATTGGAGGAGCACTAAGCACTTGATGCTATGGTAAACTACCTGTGTTGTAACTTTTGAGCAAACCCCATACCCGGGGGCCTTTCGCTGCTCTTTGTAGATAAATGTCTAAGTTGTGTTATTTGGCATTCTTTTCGGCAGTGTTGGAGGTGCAGACTATGGATCTGTCAGAGCAGGTGCATTTATGGGTCGAAAGATGATAAAGTCTACAGCATCTGGTATGCTTCCTCAATCATTGCCAAGTTCTAATGGGATAAACAACATCGAACCGGAGGTTGATGGTGTTGAGCTACTTGAAGCTGAAGCATCACTAGATTACTTGTGCAATTTATCTCCTCACAGGTACGGTGCTTTATTGGGATTTACTAGCAGAGTTGTTGAAAATAATAGTGACTGAGGATAAAATCAATTCTGAGATATGTTAATATTTGTGACATTGTTGATTGATTAAATTTATATTTCTTGTTACAGATTTGAAGCTCTTTATGCCAAGAATATTCCTGAGTCCATTGTTGGTGAGGAATTTTCTAAGAATTATGGTGATCACAATGATCCAGTCACAGTAATTGATCCAAAGCGTACATATTTTGTTAGAGCACCAGTTTGTCATCCTATATACGAGAATTTCCGAGTCAAGGTTTGTCAGAGAATTTTGATAGCTTATCTGATTGTTTGGAGAATAGAATTTTTATGTACCAGAATTGGTCCTGCCTTTTGTTCTTATTTTCTGTTATGTGAAAGATGAGTCATAGTTGTGAGTTTTCTTGACCAATTCCACCTGAGATATTTCTTTCCTTCTTTCATTTTTACATACAGGCATTTAAAGCATTGCTAACAGCTGCAGCTTCAGATGATCAACTTACTTCTCTGGGAGAACTACTGTATCAGGTGGATATATTACAAGTTTTAGTATGATTATTTTGTTCCTTTTCTGCACAAATGCTTATGTAAGAGGGGTGTTCCAAGAAGTGGTTTTGGGTATTACTTCAGAATGAATTTGCATTCATCACAAATAATTAGAATTCACAGAACACAATCAAAACTAAGATTTTGATACCAGAGTTTGACTCTGAACATTCTTTGTTTCCTCACATATCTCTAGCAAAAGCCATTTTCTATCCAAGGAACATGTTCAGTGATACTTGCGTGTCTTAATTGTTTCTTCTGTATCACATTTCAGTGTCATTACAGCTATAGTGCTTGTGGACTTGGTTCCGATGGGACAGATAGGCTAGTACAGTTGGTACAGGAAATTCAACATAGTAAAGTGTCTAAATCTAAAGATGGGACATTATTCGGGGCTAAAATTACTGGCGGGGGTTCTGGTGGAACGATTTGTGTAATTGGTCGGAACTCTCTAAGGAGCAGCGAACAAGTTCTTGAGGTAACTTAAGTGGTAACTTTGAAAAGAATTTATTGACATGTTGATTATTCATATTATAGCTTTTTACGGAGCAAGTGATTTAACAAGTATGAACTTTCAGATTCAGCAAAGGTACAAAGATGCAACAGGCTATTTGCCGCTTATCATTGAGGGCTCATCACCAGGTGCTGGAAAATTTGGACATCTGAGAATTCGTCGCCGCTCCGTCTCTTTAAAGTTAAATCAGTAATTATTTCGCAGTTTCGCTAGCTGAAGTGATAAAAGAAAATACATTTTTTGAGAGGGCTCTATTTATTTCGTATTTGTTGTTCTCTGGCATTAAAAATTATCATTTACAAATAAGTTGCCACCTTTTTATTCTTACGGTTTCATTTTTATTTTTATTTTTATTTTGTGATTGTGTGAATAAGCAAAGGCATTATTTACTGAATAAAACAAATGTGCAAATGTTTCTGCCTTTTGACCCAAAACCCGCGGGTAGGATTATAAATGCATTCAGGTCTTCATTCATTCGGTACCAACAAATGGCGTCCTCTTCCAAGCGCAACTGCCGACCGAGTAAAATTGAACTGAACTTTTGGTATCATCAGACAATAAATCAAAGCAACTACGAATTTATTAACCATTGATGCTAAACTCTTGTACAAACTTTACTCTTACAAGATGATGTTTTGGTGTTAACAAATAAATATTGGGGAGTATGTGGCAATTATATATAAAATAGATCACATAAATTTGTGCAGGTATCTGTAATAAATGTGATTCTCATAATTTATATAGCACGAATACGTCCATGCACTACACGTATTCGGTTAGGGCAGGCGAGCTACTTCATGTCAAAATTGTAGGAAGTTCTGGTAGATTTTTATCGTTTGCGTTTACATTTCAACACTATTATTAATGCCCATCACTGTTATCTCAACGTCACTAAACCTGCGGATTTTCTCTTCACGCTTACGTGTGAAATAATAGTGTGCAAAATTGGCTTATTTAACCCGGAAAACTAAATAAAAAATCAAAAGAAATACACAAAAAAAAAAAAAGATTAAAAGGTAATTACAAATGAACTGCTGGATGGATGACATTATTTTTGAAAGAAGATAGTCCATAACATACATACATAAATGCATATTGAAACTAACAGATTAATCATTAAGACATTTCTGAATTGTCAGCATTCTGTTGATAAAAGGACTCATATGCAGCTACCCTTGGCTTTGCTTCAGGCAGCTCCAGTTCTTCAACAAATCCTGCGGTCATCTTGACAAAATCTTTCATGTGTAGGCGTCTCCATTCCTATATTACATGCCAATGAAATTTTAAAATAAGCCAAACATAAGAAAATGCTAACAGATATACAGAGGGATTGACAGATAACATTTACAATACAGACTTATCAATTTCCTAGAGTTTATGTTATGTGTATTGATCTGATCACATGTGCAAAATTACTACTTTGGTATATAAGACAGCAACTCTCAGCCCTGGTTACTAGTGTCGTTAGCAAGTGATGCCCTGGTTGGTTATTTAGAATATTGGCATGTTCACCACCACCTCAGAAAATTTCTTAGGATATAAACCTAGAGACTTGGAAAACAAGAAGATCAATTTTTTTTTTTTCTTGTGATCTCTAAAGCCGCCATATCTAATGGAACTGGTTTGCACATAGAAGCACTCATCAACATTTTGCACAACAGAACCTCAAGGAGGTTTCAAAGCTCCAATACTAGGAATAATAATAATAATAATAATAATAACTGCCACTATCTGAAGAGATAAAAAATCCACAGGGAAGAAATTCACTGACTGTGTGTCCCCCATTTCAATACATCAGTTTAGTAGATTGAATGGAAGGGAATTAAAAGACAACTCATGTCCATAACCAGTTCACTTCATTATACAGAATGGATAGCAGAATTTAATTATTGAAGAGACATAAGAAGAAGAAGAAGAAGAATTTACCTCGAAATCCCAATCTCCATACAGGTTGGGATCATTTTTATTGGTCCAGACGTAAGTCTGAACTTGTAACTTGTCAGCAGTATCCTGCATGAAACACAATATAATAAACTGCACGAATCTTGAGAAATTGGAGAATTAGAAGAGAGGGGGATTCAAATTCAATTTTAGTTACCACGAGAGAGACATCAGCAGTGGTCCTTTGATACTCAAAATCTTCAAATTCATCTAGAACAAGCAATTCAGGATCAGAGATTCCAAACAGCACCTGCCGGAGTCGACAAAAAAATGCTCAATAATAATTTATTTGAGACCAGAGGAAGTAGAGATTTTTATTAAATGATAAATAATAAATAGTAAATCAGCCCCCATAGCCATAAATAAATTAATAAAATACAGAAGACAAAAAGGAAGGAGAGAACTCTGCTCTGACCCTGCCGGTAACATGTTTGTTCTCAACGGGTAGGATGGCTGGATAGACACGGCCTTTGATGCTAAACCTGCGACTGCAACCAATTACGAATTAATTACCACCCACTTAAATTATTATGTATGTATGAAATATGAATATTGAATCGAACGAAATCGGAAAATCCCATCAACAATCACTCACTCAACAGAAAAAAAAAAAAGTTGTTTAATTTCTTTTTCTGTTTCTAATTTTAAAAAAAATTAAAAGGTTAAAGAAATTTAGAGAACGGACTAGCCCGGGAGGATGGCGGAAGAAGATTGAGGGATGCGCTTTAGAAGGACGCGGACGACGTCGTCTGCTAACAGACTGCCATACACAAACACGTTGTGGTTGTGGTTGTGATTAACAACGTTCGCTGCGGAAGCCGAAGCCGAACCCATTTCCCTTCACTGTCTCTCTCGATTGATTGTTTGATGTAAATAAAAACCAATTTTTATTTCTATATAGCTGAATTTGAAGAAGAAGACGCCTGACCTCTTTTTTTTTTTTTCCTCCCAGCTTTCGCTTGCCCCGCATTCTCGGGAATCTTTCTTTTGGTGGACATAACTAACTTACGTTGACTTGTCCTCGTCCGGTTTGTTTGTTTTTATTTTTTTCCAAGTTTTTGTTTTCATTTTTATTTTTTTAGAGGCCAAGTTTTCATTAATATGATTTAGCTTCCCCCCCCCCGCCGCACAGAATAAATAAGATATAATTTTTTGAATAAAAATAATTTCTCAATGATGTTTAACCAAAAAGATTCTTTTTTTTTTTTAATATTTTTTCTCGGGCTTAGCCTAAACCCACCGGTATAAGTCGACTAAACCACAATCGGCTCTAATTCTCCTGAAATAACTAACATATATCAACAGATAATCACTACAACTAGTGTTCTAAGGTTTCAAGTCCTAAACTCGGCAGAAATGGCATCATCAAATAAAATATCATCCTCCAAACACCATTATATTTGTAGCTCTTCCAAGAACTAAATTTTTTTTTTTAAAAAAAAAAAAAACATGAGAATATCCAGCTGCTGATACATCAGTGCTTTTCCAAGATAAAGATGAATACCCCCTATGGGGAAAAGTAGTAGTACAAGGCGATATCCTCTTTCATCACATGTTCATCGGCTCAGGACTAGCTACATTCATCATGTCCAGCAACGAATTTTGCGGCTCCAACTCCTCATGCCACAATGGAAGTGTGTCGCCAGGGTAGAACTTTCTGCTCACTCCTTCAGAATTAATCTGCAACGGTAAAGAACCAACACACAAAATGTTTCAGTCTCACTATTTTTCAGTTGCTGATCACGCATGTGCAAGCAGGAATTACTAAGTCATAGTCAAATGATATCTTACTGTGACGGTTCGAACAACACCTCCACTAGCACCATCACGCGCAATGGCAAGAGAAACTGCTTTAACCACTAATTGCTGCAAGAAACACCAAAATGATTACCAAGCATGTTCCACATCTTTGCACACAACATTCTTTCATCTCACAAGACTAAGAACAACTAAACGAATACTGTACCAGTGACACTCTTTGACAGCGACCGAACCCAATGTTTGGAAATTAATAATATTAAATAAACTCGGAATGAAGTTTCTAAAGCTTAAGTTTGATTTTAGTATTAACTTTGTAACATTCTCTTCACATAGTTGTTGGCAGATTACAGATGCAGCTTGGGAAGGTTTTATGTCCCGGGAATAGTCCACGATGGTACACAAACAACGTTTTATAAGGCAACTTCTTATCTTTGTTTTTGCAAATATCAAGATCACCAACATACCTCAGCTTCTTCCTTGGTCATTCCCTCTTTCCATGCCTGATCAAAAAACCCATACAGGTAACTTGAGCCAGATCCTGCAAGGTGCAAACCGAGTTAAACTTGACGCACACACTGCTCTTACAAAAGCAATATTAAACGATCATTGTATTAAACAACATAGTATAAAAGAAGAAAGTTATACCAAAGTAATGCTTTACAAAACCATATAGACACCCACAAGGACAAGAAAGAACTAGTAAACTAAAACACAATGCGCACAAGTCAGTGGAAACACAAATTCAAGATCAGCTTTACAAAATCAAGAGATAAAATATGATCATACAGCTAAATTTAAAAAAAATAGAAAAAGACACGACAACACTGCAATGTATATATCCTAAGGAAATCAAGGTCCGGAACATGTCATTATCAAAACAAGAATTGGATGTCCAAGTCTACAGTTTCTTTAATTAAACAACCCAAGGAACAGCATACCTCCAATTGCAAAAGGCTGCTCAATTATTGTTCCTCCAAGAGGAACTCCATAAATTTTACCACCTTCATACTTATCCCAACCGCCAACAATCATTCCAGTTTGCAAAAAGTTCTGTCAAGTCCAGATAACTCTCAGTAAGTCAAGCATAAAAAGAGTCTGATTTACTGATAAGCATTCAAAGGGGAAAAATATCTAACAGGCAAGCAAAGTTTTCTTTTTCTTCAACTTAGCAGTTTTCAAAAAACAAGAAAGCAGCTTAAGCAAGCCAGAACAGTAAAATCAAACCTTGTTATTGTAGGATAGCAGCCTGACAAGATTGGCAGCAACTTTAACAGTTGCAGGCTGCCCTAGCTGTATCCTGTAAGTGAAATCACTTGATAAATAAGAAAGGGCAAATACATAAAGACCTTGGAAGTGGGTAACTGAAGCTCTATGATGAGCTAATAAAGTCATAGTGCTTATCAACAACTATCAAATAAAGCAGAACTCTCCAATCTTCACCATATACACAAATCTAATGCAAATGCAAGAAAACAACAAGAGGTGGAAAAAATTCATAACGAAATGCCAAAGCCAAAACAATATCAACAACAGTTGTAAGGCAATCCATACTCTTCATCTAGGGATCAGTATCAATCCCTATTCAGCTATCATTATCTAGGTTCCAAAAACAAATTATCACGAGACACAATAGTATAACTATAGCAACATTCTTGCCTATTCAGTTATCTTTACCTATGAGATTTCCATAACAAGTTATCACAAGGCACAAATAGTATATTAATTATGACATTCTTGCAAAGAGACAGACAACTTACTTCATCATAATGTTTGCAATAGCCTATAATAATAATAATAATAAAGAAAAAAGGAAAAGGAAAAGAAATAGACTGACGTGTGTTGATGAAGGAAGTAGCGAACATAGTCGGAGACAGTCTGAGAATCTGCAGCCTGAAAAAGCAAACGCAAACAATCAATGTTCATACTCTCTCAATCAATCAAGCATAATTTATGAAGATAAAAGAACTGTAATGGTAAAGCCAATGTGGAACGAGATCAGTTACCGATCCCGAGCGGCAAAGGTAGACATTATCAGTGAGCTGCGTAATCTTGTCTGAAGCTCGGTTAGCAACATACACCCCTACCATCACATCACAACAGCGACCAAAATTTGTCAGTTTTTTTTTTTTTTAATCAAGAAATTAACACGAAATCTCTGCTCTTTATTTATTTACTATTATTTTTAAATAAAAACAATAACCTATTAAAATAAAAAAAATGAAAAAGAAAACGATCAGCAAGTTACTGAATCGAGAAACTCAAATAATGAAATTGAATCGAAGACAAATACCGGTGCTAGTACGAGAATCGGCGCCGAGGACAACGCCGCCGTTGTAAGTGACGCCGATGATAGTAGTACCCATCGAGTGTGGCGCGTTAAAATCTTCCATCTTCAGATCCATCTTTCCTCTAAAACACTCACTTACCACAATTTCTAAATGCCCTTAACAATTTTAATTTTAAGTTTTGCTTCTTCTAATTCTCCCCTGTTTACGATAGATTTTGATATATATCAACCCTCGATGGTCACTCCTAAGTCCTGACTTCTTCCTCAAGTCGAGTTTTTTTTTTTTTTTTTTTTTTTTTCTTGTGGGCTCTGTTTGTTTTAGGATTAAGGAAGACGCTTTATCGGCCTACTTCATGCTGGCCCAACAGATTGAGCCCATTTCATTGACGATGTTAATTAAGGAGAAAAATAAAGGGGCATTAATGATGCTTTTTGAGTTTTTGTTATAAAACAATTATAATTTATGTGATGTCCATCAAAGTAACCATTTATCTTCCCATCAAATAATTCTTCATCTTTTATAACTCCTATTATCTTATAAGAACTTATGACTAATGATGTATTTATTTACGAAACATTTATTTCATTTGTAATTTTTTATAACTATAAAAGGAGGACTCATCTCCTCATTTGTAGACACATGAGATTGAATAAAATTCCTCTCTAGACATTATAACTCTTTATTTGCTTTCACTCTTTCTCTTGTTGTATTATTGTGCTCCTAATTGATAAATAATTAATTCAACACTTTTTAAGTTTTAACATAATAATTCGGTGTTCATACTAACATTACAATTCTTCATCTCCTATAGTCTAAATCATATTTCTTCTAATATGACGTACAATTCCACTAACATTACAATTATAAATCATCAATCTTGATCAGCACAAGGCCATGAAAAGATTCTTACTGTAGTTTAAATAATTAAGCAAAAGAAATTTATATTGTTTATATTATCTTTATGGCGGGAGTGAGTGAATTTGAGTTCCTCACCTGCTAAAATTTCCAGTATAGTAAATATATTTTTTAAGTGTGGGAAGGATTCTAGCTTTGTTTGGTGTTTTAATAATCTAGAATCTAATAGTCACCTAATTCTCATATCTATATATCGTTATACTTTCTACAAATTTTGGAAAATTCAAACTGTGCTATAAAATTTCGGGATTTGTGCTACTGTAGTTTGATTAATTGGTTACAATATGTTAAAACCACAAATTAATTTGTACAAACTTATATGATATACTAATATTTGGTTAGATGAAAATGCTCATAGTCATGGGTCACGTAATTTATTTTTCATAATTTTGTAATTTTATTCAACTAATCCAATTATCTTAATTAATTTGTTCAAGAGTTTATGACTCTCCTGGTGGTCTACAAAATGGTATGTCCAAATTTCAGGCCTGTAAATTTATTTACAAAATGTGATATACAATTCTAGAGTTTATTAATTTATGTTCGTTATGGAGAAAATGAAACGCAAACAGTTCGAATTGGCAATTTAGTGGAGATGAACTGGAAAGATTAGAATTCATCAATCATCGAAGCTACACGCATGTGGGTAATGGAATAGTTTGTGAGTGTTGGGTATTAGTGCTACTGTTGTTGCCATCGCCTCAAACCCAATTTCAAGGACTTGAAAAATGAAGATAAATCTGCTTCCCTACCGGTACCGGAAACACGCAAACATACAACCAAACAATCCAACTTCTGTAATGCGAATAATATAACGATGAAGGATTCTTCATTTGGCCGGAAATTGAAATTAACCTCAACTTGGTTACACAACATGTATTTGGTATGGTTAGCCGTCAACTCTCAATTCCAAACCACTCAGTTCTCATCCTAAAAAGTGAGGAAAAAGGTTGAAAAAAAAAAAGAAGAAAACAAAGATGATGGCGATTGTGTTTAGCTACGTTGCTTGATATCTTTGATTAGTCCCCTAGGCCTATGGTGTCTGTCAGCCTTGTGTTCTTATGAATCCATGGCAACCGCCTCAGGGCGTAGACGCAGTTGAAGGGTTGGAATATGAGATTTTGTGAGCGGCATGCGGGATGATGACCCAACCAACTTCCTCTCCTTGAGAATTCCTTTTTCAGCAGTTCCAAGCTCTTTCCTCACTTCATTTGCCAGCTCTATTATGTAGTCGTCCTCATGACCTGTTAAACATAATCCCAGATTGATTTCTGTGTAGTACATTAATGAAGATCTAACTTTTAAGATGTATACGGACTGGTTCATTCCCATCACGTCATGTTTTGTGTAAGAAACAAAGGCTCACCAATATCAAACATGGCCTTCTCCAACTTGAAAAGGTAGTCTCTATTGTTTCCACAGGGTCCGACAGCCGTTGCAATTTGCCTGAAAATGTAAATCAGAACAAGTGAATAGACTGTTTATGCCAACCGTAAAGATACATTCCATGATTTAGTGTCTGCCCTCTACTTTACCTAGCCATTTCCTCCAATGGAGCAGGCCCCAGATAATACTCGTTTGATACTTTGTCTGGAGTAGACGTGAAACTGCACATATAATTACAGTTCTCCTCAGCAAATCATGACCAATGTTTTCCCTATTGAAAATTGCAGACATTGACTCATAGAAAGCAAGAAAACTTACACTATAACCCCAGTTAGAGCCGGCTGTGAAGGCTCCCCTTCCTGGATTAAAGAAGGATCATGCAAAAGAAATAAGAACAAATTGCAGGTACGAAAGAAGCAAAGTTTTAAAATATTGTGGTGAAAAACTTCTCACCCTGTAAAAGTCTACAAGGGTCTTAGAGTCGTACTCGCATTCTCTTCGTTCCAAATACTACAGACAAAACGAAGGAAGAAAACATCACTCTATTGTCTTATAATATGCAAACCAGATTTGACAAATAAAGCAAGGGCTTCCTATTCCTATAAAAAGCAGGGGAACAGAGAAACCCAAATCCCTAGTAAAGCATCTAGTAGCTAGCTTTAAACTAAGAAAACATCTAGCTAGCCCACGGTAATACTAATTCTTTCTTTAGACAACAAGTATTAACAGAGGCAGTGCTCGTCCGTACCTCCATAGCGAGTCTTTCCTTTTCAGGACCTCCTCGGACACAATAAGCAACACCCCACTGATGGAAATTGCAAGTAAATTAAAGGAGTCAGGAAAAAAGCGTGTATAATTTCTGACTAAAAAAGAAAACTTGGGCTAAATGTATGTAATAAATGCATAGAAGAAATTACAAAGTCGAGGTTCTACTTACACAAATGGTTTCTTGAGATTTTTCCAGCGTGCAAGTTCTAGCCGGGTGTTGAGGTGTACCCCTGTGATCAATGCATGCTAATGCAGAGGAAACAAAACAATATATCATGATGAGCAAGTTGAAGAAATCAGACAAGGAATAATTTGAATACAAAAATTGAACTGACCAAGATCAAACACGCGCCTGTAGTCCTTGATGAAGCCTAAAATTTTCTCATCATATTTAAACCCTGGGTTCCACACCAATGATCCATACCCAAAAACCCAGAACACCATTTTCCTGAAAAGCACCAACAAGGCATATCAAACATAAGGCATCATCAAATTGATAAATGGCGCATTCACCTCGCCATGGATCCAAAACTAATCATAAACATAAACAAACGTACAAGCAATATTATCGCACCCAAATCAGAGAAAGAAAGGAGCTTACAAGGAAATCGCAAGAGAAAGGAAGAAACTTGAAGCAAAAGAGGGAAACGAAACAAGCTAAAACGCCTAAGGTTAGGATTCTGTATTCTCTCTTTCTATTTCTCTTCGCTTCCTCTCTCTCTCTCTCTCTCTCCCCGTCTCTCGTGTGGGTGCAATTGAGTCACGAGCAAAGAGAGGGATGGAGGTTGCGAGTTATATAAACACGCCTTTTTATATGACTGATGACCTTGGCGAGTTATATAAACACGCTTTTTATATGACCTGAACTTAACCCACAGAAAATTGCCTGGCTGGCAGTGGCATGCCTGATGCCTCTTTCATTTATCATGTATCACATCACATTATGTATGGCATTGGCAGATGAATCCATGTGTTTAGGAGATGGGGCTACGATTTATGTGTTTATGAAGTTGAAAGCACACATATTCATACATCACAAAAGTATGGTAGCATTATCGTTTGCCTTTGATTAAATTCGTACCTTCGACAATATTAACACGTGTTAAAAAATACTACCATATATGCCTAGTTATGCTGTTGATTAGTTTACTTATGCATACTTTCTATACCATACATGACATCCATGCGTGTAGCCCTGGCCCATGCATGATGGTAAAGCAATAAATTTGGATGCATTGAACCTGGACAGATTACAGATTACTAGTTAGGTATCGTTTTCAGCGTTGCCCAATTGCAGTGTTTGTCATTTACAGCTCCGTGTTCGCGGCCATAGGACATATATTATGACTTTGCGTTACAGTCAAAGTTACTGGTAAAATGCCACAGGTTCAATGAACCTAGACATCCGCACGCGCTTCAACTCAATTGCTTCGAACCTGCGTTTGGCCTTTTCCATTAATCTTGCTGTATAAGTAGCTATTTGTTAAATTCATTAACTAAAGCTTTAATCAGTTTTGGGAATATGTGAAAACTGCCTAGAATTAGGATCAATTCTTTAAAGAGTAATGATTATAATTTATGTGGATGTTTAAAAAAATAATTTTTTATCTCCTCACAAGCAACTTTTCATCTCTTATAACTTCCATTATCCCCTTAATTTGAGGGTTTCTATTTCTTATAATTATGATATATTACTTACCACTTTATGATTATATCACTATAAAAGGAGGATTTTATTCCTTATTTGTATACACTTAAGATTGAATAAAATCCTTCTCTAGACATTGTGTCCCTTATTTGCTTTCTCTATTTCTTTTAATGTATTGTTGTGCCCCTAATTGATAAATAATTTACCCCATTATCAGCATAAGTCTCCAGTCATTGAGAGATAATATAATAATATCCCTCATTTAATCTTACTGACGAAGGCATTAGTTAAACTATCTTGATTTGTCTAACATCATATTTACATTTGTATATGATTTTGATAATTTAAAATGATGCATAGTGCATTCATACTTTTATTCAATTATAATTTAGCAATCAACAATCCAATACCTACAATAACATACAAAGGCATAAAGTCACAAATAAAAAATATCATAATATAAATCAAACATCAAGAATAACATAAATCCAAATTTAGCACCACCACAAATCTACAAATAAAATTATAAAAGAACCACAAATCCATATAAAATAATATGAATTTCGATATATTTCTTAATTTAATTTAACTTCTATATTTTTTAATTAATCCTATTATCTTTTTTCATTTAACTTATATATTTTTCATTTAATTTTAATTTAATAAATAATTTTATTAAAAAATAATGTAGATCTGGATATCTAATTTTTTTTAATGCATTTGCATGTGGATCTAGATTCGAATCCTGACGGATTCTAAATCTTAGGATATGAATTTGCATTTTTTAATATGTGAATTCAGATTTTTTTGGGTCCGAATCTTTTGGATTTTTGCGGATTCGAGTCGAATCCAGATAGTTTTGCCATTCCTAAAGAAAAATAAAGTGCAAAAAAAAATTGATTTGGGAGTTGTCTAACCCTTTATGATGCTACCTTTTAAAAAATTTAAATAGAAATTAAAAGTGGTGATATTTGACCCTTTCAATTTATCATACATGCCCCTACTTTTTAATTAATATTATTTATTTTAGAATTACTCTTCTTAAAAAATTAAAAATAATTATTTTTTTCTACTCTCTCAAGATTAACTTCTCATTTCTCAGATATCTATTCTTTTTAATTAATTTACAATTTTAAATCAAAATATTAATTTCTAATAAAATTCCAAACTGAAATCAAATAGAATTTTAGAATATCGCAAACTCAAAACCAATATCACCATAACAATAAAAACCCACTATTTTTTCATAAAATTTAACAAAAACTAACATTGGAGCTCATCATGTGTTGATGGAGATAATGGTTTGAAGATAAAGAAGATAGGAGGTAGTGGTGGTTGATGAAATGGTAGGGGGATAATGAACTCATGGTCATGGAGGAGAGAAGAATAAAATAAAAAAATAATAATAAGTTTTCTTTTTTATTTTAATAAGGATAATTTTAGAAATTAATAAGATAAATTGAAAAGTAGGGGCTAGTGAGATAATATGAGGGGTCAAAAATCAATTACTCAAATAAAAATTGTGTCGTTTATTTTACTAATATTTCATGCGACAAGAGAATTTCTTAGCAGTTACATATCCCGGCCTTTAACACAAATAAGCATGTCGCAAAATCCATGAAGATTACCTCTCAATACAATCTCTTTCAGGTTCATTAAAATTTCATGTACCAATTCTTAAATACCCACTATGTAGAATATTCGTGTGGAATTTTCTCAAATTTTACTAGTATAATACGTTTTCCTTCTATTTCTCCAAAATTTACCTGTGTAATACGTTTTCCTTCCACTTCTCGAAGAGTCCATAATAAATATTACTTTGCTGCCGATTCTCAAGAGTATTCTTTTTCTTCCTCGTCTGCACTTGATTCAGCACACTTACACTTGGGCTTGGGCTGAAATTGGGCCGTAGTGGCCTTTTATTCCCCCTCTTGGAAATGGTGGGCTTTGTAATAGATTGAAAAGCCTAAAGCGGAGATATCGAGGTGGGTCGCGAACTAGACGGTGAAATCAAAACAAAACGTACTGTATTCGCTGAAGCAGGGAGAGCTTGAGAGTTACGGACGTCTTGAGAGACGTCAGTTTCGAACGCTCGTGCAACTGGTGAGTGGAGTCAACTCTTTCGCCCACGGTTTCGGAGATGTTGATATCTATGAATTCAATTGATTACCTCACTTTCCTTTCAATTCCATTCCAACATGACTATGTATGTTATCAGATTGATTTATATCTTTACTAATTTTTTCTTTTTTTAAATAATGAATTGATGATGATGCAGGTGCAGCAAACTGAATGAGAGTTTGCTGCTGTGCTGAAGGCACAAGCAATGGAAGGCGGCAGTTCGGGGACGCGACGCACGCGTTCACAAGTGGGTCCAGATTGGAGTTCGAAGGAAGCGCTGATTCTTGTGAACGAGATTGCTGCCGTGGAGGCAGATTGTTTGAAAGCTTTATCAAGCTATCAAAAATGGAAAATAATATCTGAAACTTGTACGGCGTTGGATGTGCCGCGCACTGCGAACCAATGCCGGAGGAAATGGGATTCATTGCTTGATGAGTACAAAAAGATGATTGTGCGATCAAGGACTTTTCCTAATTCCCAAACTCAAACTCATACTGATTGCTTTCCACCCAATTTTGACAGTGAGCTCTTTAAAGCCATTCATGATTTCGTTATGTCTAAGGATAACCGATCTGATGATACTGACCCAGATTCAGATACCGATCCTGAAGCTTACTTCTCCGAAGCAATTTCACAAGCACAACTGGGTAACTTTTAACTTCCCTCTCTTGTCTTGGATTGGGAGGACTTCTCATCCACCTCTATAACAAGAACATACACACATACTCTTTATTTTTATTTCTTTATTTGGCATAATTTAAATAATAATTAGTCATGCACTTTAAGCCTGAGTGACTACCCTCTATTAATTTACTTGTGTCATCTTATTCTACTATTTATGCACTGTGGAACCAAAGCTCTAGTTGTTTCCACAAACAGTTTTCACAAATACTCAGTTGCGCTACCAAATTTCATGCTGCGTTTAAACAAATGAAGCCTTAGTTGCTACGTAATACTCTTTTCTTATGATATCCATTGAACAGCTTAATTTGGGTGAATCTTGACTACTGCAATGATGGGTTATTTATATTGCTTCCGGTCATGGTCTCATTTTTTTTATCTCTAGTTTTTGTTGATGGTAATAGGGGTTTCTACAGGTTCTAGATTGTTGCTATCGAGCAGCTTCCGTAGGTATTTAAAGTGCTTGCCTTTCTTATTTTTGCTTGTTTCTTTTCTGACCTCTTCATCAAATCTACCTGCACATGCAACTTTTGGAATGGATCTCTTGCTACTCACTTTCCTTTTATGGCTTCTATCTGATAGGACCTAGTGGTGTTCAGTGCATCCGAATAATTTCAGTTAAAATTGCTTGCAACATTGATTCCTTAGTAATTCCATTTTATTTTTGATGGCTCGTGTTTGTTTTCTGGGTATGTTTTATGTGCCAGAAACTCCATCACAGTTTGATACACGATTAATGCTGCCAATTCTGGCTACAGTGTGTTCTTTTGTATGCTTTATTTCACTTATCTTTTTGTTTAATACATTTTTCTTTTCTCCCCATTATCTCATTCAGTTCTCCTTCTACCTTGTTGATGAAGTTAGTTTTCCTCTTGATATTCTCCTATTCTCATGGACAAGATATTAAGAATGGCCTTACTCAAATATTTGGTGTTTCTCAATTTTCAGTAGTATTTCAACTTCTCATAATATTAATGCTTAAAATTGCTTTATTACAATTGTTGTCATTATGTTCCTTAGCGTGTCAATCTTTCAATATTTTTCTCATATTCTTTGTGGTGAACCACACCTGCTCATGTAAAAAGCTTGTGCATGAACTCTTGAAATATATAGTAGTTCCGGTTGTTTGTCAGAGCCTCGGGTTTTAGAAGCTGTTAACATCTAAGTACTTCTATATTTGACATTGCTAGGATCCAAGAGGCAAAGGAGGCAGTCAATGCGTGTGAAGCATTGCGCGGAACAAAAGCCTCTAAAAAGCTGCTTGCATGAAAACCATCAGAAAAGTGGCTGCACAGAAGAAAAACTCTGCAATAGCCATGTGGAAGAAGAACCTCGGATACGGCTGGTAGAAAAGAAGTGTCAGAACAGTCACATAAAAGAGAAGAAGTCCTTGAAGAGCTGTGTAGAAGAAAATGAGCAAATGATGGTGGCAAAACTGCAAGAAAATGCAGAATTAATCCATGCCATAGTTGCTGAGAGTGCTGATTATAGTGATGCTGATTTGAATAATGTTCAGGATCTCGAATCAGAATTTGTTAGGCGTCAAGGGGATAAGCTCATTGCATGTCTAGGAGAAATTGTTAACACGCTCAATCAGTTCACTGATCATGTACAAGAATGTAAATAATTAGTTGTGGATGTCATTAGGATTTAAGAAAGGGTAGCTAGCTAGTTCGGTCATGTTGGCATCTTTGAAGCCAAATCCGGAATTGGATGCATTTGTTGCTTTTCAGTTCATTTTATTCAGCGCAATGCTGGCTGATCTTCAAAATGCTTTAGCTCAGCTTAATTATTGCGGAAAACTTAAAATGTTAAGCGACTCCACTGGGGATCGAACCCAAAATCTCTGGTTCCGTAGACGAGCGCCTTATCCATTGGGCCATGGAGTCGACTGTTTGCTACAAATTTACCATAACGTCAAATCTCATTACCAAAATTCTAATTTATCTTAGCAAATGAAAACCAATTATGCGATCTCCAAATGTTCAAAGTTTCAATGATGCATTTGAAGAGGATTGCCGGCCCACCTGAGTTTGAATAGCGGCCTAGCGGGACAGCCATAGATTATTAATTTATTACAATAGAATTGAAAAGATAAAAGAGTACACATCGCAATCTAAAATCGACACAAGATAATTTTGTAGAGTTGACTTGTTGGTACTAATCGACCGAGCATGTTATTTCCTTGCGCAGCGGCAGCAATTTTGATGAAAAGAAAAAAGTGTCTCCTTGTCCAAAAAGTTTATATTAAGACAACACAACCACTTTACTTAGAATCCACAGTACCAAAGAGAACTCAAATGCAAAGATTGTATGAAGTAATCCACGATCAAGCGCAAATCCAAACAGCGTGATACCCCCATTGTTGTGTTGCAAATATGCCACTGCAAATTAATAAAATTAATTACAACACTAGCTAGTCTTAATTTTTGAGCCTTCGAATTGTTAAATACACAAATTAACTTTGAAAACAAATAGTAAACAATGGGCATAAAAATAATTATAAATACTCACCTAGAGCTTGCCTTATTTGGAAGGAGGGTGGTTCTTGAGAGGAAAGAACTTTAATGTTAATGTCTGATGAAGAGTCGGAGTCACTGCTACTACTAGTACTGTCTCTGCATTGATCATGGTCAGCTGCCTCTCCGGCGTTGCCTTTCCCGGAATCGGATCCGCCAACAGAAGCGCATGTCGCTGTCATATGCCATCTTGTTGCAACTGATGTTATCCCTTGAGCTCTATGCGTGATTCTTGCCGCCCCCAACACGCACAGAAAGAACCCACTCAGTTCAACAGCCGAGCACACCTGCACGCAGAAGCACAAGTTGATCACCTGTAATCATATTATATTAAAATAGTCCATGCATGTTGATCAGTTAGTAATTAAATCAATAATTTTGATACATATGCATATAATTAAAATATATAAATATCATTAATTAATTTTAAGTACATATTGTGTATGTATGTGTATATTACCACAAGTTCACCAGAACTGAAGAAACTCTTATCCGCATGTGTACCCAAAATCAGCAGCAAAGCTCCCATTTGACTGATGCTGATCACAACAAGACTTGCAATGATAAAGAAGCGGTACCGATGACTGGTTCCCGATAATTGTTTCCTAATCCTTAAATGTTCTCTGAATATAAATCCAGCGTCGGATCCGGATCGACGTCCTTCAAACATGTTATGCAAACCCTCAAACCTCAATATATGAAGCTCACATGTTAACCGAAACATTACACAAACCAACAAGTACAAACCCGTTCGATAAACCCATGATGCTAAAACCAGCACAAACATCACGATCGAATTGATCCATGGATCCCCCCCGCCGCCGGGGAACGACACCCTCACCGTTGAAAAGTAGATGATTTTGTGTGCAAGCTCCACGAAGAAAGATGGTAAAAGTATGCATGCAAGGTATCGAAATGCTTTGTCAAGCTCGCGCGTGTATCCACGTCTAACAAACAACGAATCCTCCTGTAAGCCATCGAGGAACAAGAGGTGGCGCAGCCCATATTTGCTGAAAAATCTTGAGAGTATAAAGAAGCCCACTAGGGCTAACCCAGACTCAGGGAACTGAACCAACTTGTTGAACGAAACGGGGCCGTCTTGTGCACAATCCTGTGTTGATGATGGGACCTTAATGCAGAGTGAACTGATGAGTGGGACGATAATGGCGAGGAATATGAATGCGAAATATGATATGAACTTGCCAAAACATGAAGAGTGATCTAATGCACACCACTTGAGGCTTATTCTAAAGTTGCGTAGCTCATCAAAGAGTAAAGATTTTGATCTTGCATATGAGGGCTGTAGTAGTAAGGGCACGTTCTCCTGCTGCAGGTTGAATTGGATGTCCACTCGGGTTTCATCACCGGAGTTTTTGGGGGACTTCATTGTATTTCTTGGTTGGGTTTAGTTTCAGCAGGGGATAATAATATAATAATTTTATTATATGAGGGACTTCGTTTGTATATATATATATATATAATTAATATTATGCAGGAAAATTTTAATGGCTGGTAAGTAAAGAAAATATTGTTGCTTGTGATCTTAACAAAGGTGATGTGCTTTTCTGATAACAACATATGTAGATACATGATACATATGAGTTCGGCCTACTGTAACCCGAGCTACTGAGTTTATATATGATCCACATTTTACCAAGATAAATTAATATGACAAATAATAATGTTAAGTGCAGGAGTATCATTTTTCCTCATAATAATAATAATAATAATAATAATAATAATAATAATAATAATTGTTGCGTATATTGGCGAAAGCAAATAAAATATATAACAATTTTGTAAACGAAGAAAAAAAGATAAAAAGGCATAAAGATTAAAGAGGATGCTTTATCCCGTGAATTCTCTTCTCTTTGCCTTGTACTAGAGGTTTCAAAGCTAAGTGAAGAATAAAGCATTGCTGCTGGGCTTGGAGATGGAGAGCTTTCCGTTTAGCTACGTCAATCCCATATTCTTTTCTTCATGAGCCTATTATTAATTAATTAATTAATTAATTAATTAATTAATTAAATATATTGATAGCCGCTTTGTGTTCTTCATTTCTGAATCCATCAAATTAATCTGTGTGATTATTTTGATTTCCAATTTTCAATAGATGGTGTTGTGGGTCATGCTCGTGAGTGCTAACGCGTACAATTTAAAAGATGCGGGATCAAAGTCAATATCACACGTGGATTCATCCTGGGCCACAGGTTTATGTGTGTGTGTGTGTGTCATCTTCCATGTCCAGCTGGCGAGTATTCTACTACTTTACGAATCCGTGATGGGGTCTACTCGCATGCAGGGCTGCCACGCGTCCCACCAAGTGAATTAATACATCTCTTCAGATTTGGCCCATTGTACGGTCCATAAAAGGGCCCATCACCCATATTGATCTGCCTCGATCAGAGCTTACCATGCGTGCAACTATGCACTAAATCATGACTTTATATGCGTGTATAATTGAACTTTTCTTAACTTAAAACAATGACTTCGAAGTTGTTTGTCAAATATTTTTTAAAATTTGCTTATTTGTTTTTTTTATTTTACTTTTGAATTTTAAACATATACCATTTAATAGAAAAAATTAAATAATTTAACTGTTATATGAATTGACAAAAGGTTTGAATAAAAATCAACTATAATATCTCAAAACACCCTTTTTAATAGGCTTATTTCTAATCAAATAAACTAATTTCCATTTTACTCTTTTCAATTGCCTTTTTGTGTAGATTTTATATGATTGAATCAAACTAGCAACCTTTTTCTTCCTTCCCCCCCCCCCCCCCCACTTGGTAATCATCTCGGGCTATTTTGTTCATAGCTATCATTTTAAGAAAACTTTTAATTTTTCATGCAGACACACTTTTAAACCGTAGTGTTTAAGAGAGTTAATTTTTAATAATAAAATAATTTAATTTACTTATCGTCTTTAATTTATCAAATATATAATAATACTATAGGAACATAAATTTCAAAATATCATAATTCATATGTTTTTTGCTTATGAGGTAAATAACTTAACATTTCTATTCAGTCAATGAAAATAGAAAAATAAACATGTCTTTCAAACTTTTACATTCAAACATATTTATACTTCAACCAGATTCAAATCCATTTAGATTTAAGACAAAAAAAAAATGACACCCTAATTTTTTATTCATTTATCCATTTAATCCAAATGTAAGATTTAAAATTAGAATTAAGTAGCATCTAGTGGTGGGTGTTTGATTTAGATTTTGGGGATCAAGAATTAGGTTTAGACATTTTTTTTATAAATATAATCCAGTCAGGTTTGATGATCGGTTTGATTTTATCCCAAATTAAATTAAAAATTAATTCATTTTTAATTCTCAATCCAATCAGTTTGAACTAAACCAAACTGAAAAATGATATAAGTTTTCGGTTTGGTTTTGTTCAGTTCCACCACTAGTATAGGATGGTGAAATTAATTTTCCCAAAAAAAAAAAATAATAAAGAACTAAAAAGCTACATGTACAATACTGATAGCAAAGTCTTAAATTGGAAGAGAATTTATGTATTCATATCTAAAAAATTGAGTACCATTACATTAGAGAAAATATCGATAATTGCATTATCATTCTCAATGTTATTTATCTCTTTTGTTCACATATATATTTAAATGTATATAGTCTCATTCCAATTAAAGATCTTCATTTTAATAAAAAGAATTGCTAAATTAAAAAACAAAAAAAAAAAAAACGAACTCCAATGTACTAAAAAAATAAAATATTAACGTTTTATTTTTCAGTTTGCTCTTTATTATAATATCTCTCATTAGTATAATATATGTATATACACACACACATATTACTAATCTATCCAGAATTCTTAATTTTATTAAAGTCTAAAAAAACTATCTAAAATCCATTATATTAAGTCATATGATTCAAACCGATTTTGCTCGAATCTCAATCCTTTACCCTCTGAAAATTAGAAAAGATAACTCTCCCTCATTAATAGCCCGTCAACCACCAGGTGCACCATAGTTTGTCGTCACTTGCCCAACACTCATCAGCACTCATCAACAGTCATCGTCTCTCATCGCCTCTCTCGTAGTCGGTCACAATTAGCAATCATCAGCAGTCTATCATCAGCTTGTTGCAAGCTTACAGCTTCCATCTTGTCAGTGTCGAAATCAAAGGTAAATTCTTTTTAAATGTAAGATTGTAGAGACCGTGAGAGATTGTGAAACCCACGACTCAGTACTTTACATGAAATATAAGATATCCAAATCCTTTAATATAAAGCCGCTGGTTATTTTTCTCTTTATGTTTGATTAAATAATAGTTTCTAAGTACTAAATAAACATCCCACCATTTACAAATTGTGGACTTTTATTTGGTTTTTGATAAAGATAATAACACTTACTAGTTATCATCATGTGATATATATGTCAAGCTTAGTCAGTAATCTGACTAACAACATTTTGAATGTAGCATCAATAGGCATCGCTTGGTCATTGGAAAATTAATGAGATGAAATTGAGGTGAAAAATGCTCTGGGAACCTTTTTTTTTTTTTTTTTTTTAATGAATCCTCGATTTTATTGAAACAAAATAAAAACGCTCTGGGAATTTAAATGCTTAGATTATTCTATCTATTAGGCCAGTGATTTCTTGAGTTTTCACTTACTATGTGATGTTTAGTTGATTTAAGTTTCTCTTCCAAAGATAATAAGATATTTCAGGTGGGTTCCTAGAACAGTCGTGACATCTAATTGATATTTAAATAATTGATAATGTTTGTGGTTGTATCTGAACTGATTTACTTTATCATTTTCTTCACTTGTTTCTCTTCACAAAAATAGACTAATTTTTTGTTTCATCATTTTCTATCTGTTGATGTTTGTTTGGTGGAGGTTAATAGTTGTTGATGTAACTCTTGCTGCTTATGCTGAGGGTTGACGGAGAAATTGAGATGGATCTATGTATTATGTTGTTATTCAATAATTTGTATTGTATTTGTTCGCCACTCTTTTTTTTTTTCTTTTTTTTTTTAAGACTTAAGTTATGCTTAGATTTTGTCCTTTTGACTTGATTTAAGCATTTATTATTTTCTTAATTTAAATTTGCTAATCCAAACTATAATTGTATCTGAAATTACAATTCATGCCCGAATCATAAAAAAAAAAATTAACTAATTGACCTAAACTGACCCGAATTTACTTTTTATCTCATTTAAAATTGAATTCTCAAATTCGAATGGAAAGTTATAAAAACCAAGCTAATCATATCCTATACATCTAAACAAATACTATCCAATTATATATTTGATGCATCCAAATAAATAGAGAACACCAACAAAATAGATTTTTTTGGGTTTATTTTTGATGAAATAGGATAAGTTTACTTTGTACATCATAATTATATACTCTCAAAGTTATATATATATATATATATATATATATATATTTGAAATGACATGCTTAAGAGTGACAGAAGTCACACAATTTGTTTTTAATACAATAGACGGCCGAGGCAACAATAAAAAAAGAAAAAAGGAAAAAAAAAAGATTAACATCATCGTGAACAGAACAAGAAAACCCAAAAGGAACTATCGTATTAGCCACACAGACACAGAGACAAAGCCAATCAACAAAATAAAAAATATACAGTACACCAAAACACGATGAACAAGGAATAAGAAGCAGGCAAGCGAAGCAAACAACTGACAACAACAACATTTTAAAGCGATCATTAGTAGTTGAAAAGGCCGGCCTCAAATTGTAAAGACATAGAGGTCGACAGCTCATTCTTAGGCATCAATTAATATTAAAGTTATGGACGGACTTTGTCAATCCCACCACACCCCAGGCCACCTCCCCTTCGCCTTCTTCATTAATTTGTCCCTTTGCTTTGCTTTGCTCGTTGATTCCATTAACCAAACCAATATATCCATCGATCGTCTTGGCTTCCACCGATCGATATGGCAAAGGAAGCAGCAACTAATCATAATTCGCATCCAACAACGATACTGTTAATGTTGCTAGCAGCATGCTTCGTTGTGGCGACATGCAGGGGAGAAACGGATGCTGAAAAACTGCTCAAGTTCAGGAACTCATTAACAACATCAAACGGCGGCGACTCTGCGCTCAAGGACTGGGAAGAATCCCCCACTCCTTGCACCAACGACACTCAAAACTGGACTGGTGTGCGTTGCTCCCGCGGCATTGTGATTGGACTGAGATTGGAGAACATGAATCTAATGGGGATGATTGACGTTGACACACTTTCCCGGTTGCCAGGTTTACGTTCTTTGAGTTTCATTAACAACAGCTTTGACGGTCCCATGCCTAGTGTCGGCAAGCTTACATTGAGGGCCCTGTATTTGTCACTCAACAAATTCACTGGTGAAATTCCTTCTGATGCATTTGCTGGCATGGACCAACTGAAGAAGGTTCATCTGGCAAGAAACCACTTCTCCGGTCAAATTCCTAAGTCACTTGCCGGATTGCAAAAGCTACTCCAGCTGAATCTTGAGGGCAACTCTTTTCAAGCCAAGATTCCCGATTTTCCATTGGCCCATCTCACCTTGCTAAATCTTTCTTACAATCAATTGGTGGGTCGGATACCCGACACCTTGAGTAATTTCGATGCAACTTCATTTCAAGGTACACTCATTGATTTTTCCAACTCATCATCTTTTATTAATACATATCAATTAGCTGCAACAAGCAATAGGTAATTATTTTGATCATCTGAAAATATTAATAATAACAATAATGACAATGATAATGATAATTATTTATTTATTATACTTCCTAATCACGTATGTTATATGATCAAAACTAAGAAAATCCCGTACAAGCGATTATCTGCACGTTGCTAGTAATTGCTTATATCGATCCATGAGACATTCATTCATTCATGTTAAAATCAACTTAATTAATGATTGATTGGGGGGGGGGGGGGAATGTTCTTTATTAATTACTTTTATATATTTGATTATTTTCCCTTTAGAAATTTTTTTTTTTAAAAAACACTACTAGTGGATGGGCATATGAATTATGTCTAATTTTTTTGTTTGGACCGATCAAACAGGTAATAAAGGTCTATGTGGAAAGCCTCTAGAGGCATGCAAATCCTCAATCTCCAAGAAAACTATCTTAATAATTTGCACAGTAGCTGGTGCTACACTTGCATTAGCTGCTATCGTTGCATTTTCCTGTACTCGCGGCAACAATTCTAAGACGTCAGAGCCAATCATCGTCAATGAAACCCAAGAGACAAAAGCCCTTAAGAAATATGGTGCTAATAATTATCATGATATGGGACAAAATGAAATCCAATCATCTGACTGCTACTTTGTCAATTCTCAAAATGATGAGATTAGCAAGCTTCATTTTGTTAACAATGACAGGGAAATATTTGAGTTGAATGATCTACTTAGAGCCTCTGCTGAAGTACTGGGCAGCGGCAGCTTTGGATCGTCTTACAAAGCTGTTCTTTTGACTGGGCCTGCCATGGTTGTTAAGAGGTTTAGGCAAATGAGCAATGTGGGCAAAGAAGATTTTCATGAACACATGACAAGGCTTGGAAGCTTGTCACATCCTAATTTGCTTCCACTTATAGCTTTCTACTATAGAAAAGAAGAGAAGCTTCTTGTTTCCGACTTTGTTCCCAATGGCAGCTTGGCTAATCTTCTCCATGGTATGTACGTATGTTTGTGGGTATTTTTGTATATTATGTTCTTCATGTATATATAACATTTAATTGGTTGTTGCAGTTAGACGAGCCCCTGGGCAGGCGGGACTTGACTGGCCAATACGCTTGAAGATCATCAAAGGAGTGGCAAAGGGGTTGGCATATCTCTACAAAGAGTTCCCTGGCGTAACATTACCACATGGTCACTTAAAATCATCAAATGTCCTTCTTGATAATGCTTATGAGCCTCTGTTGACAGATTATGCACTAGTGCCAATAGTGAACAAAGAGCATGCTCAATTACACATGGTTGCCTACAAGTCCCCTGAATTCAACCAAACGGACGGCGTAACAAGGAAGACTGACGTGTGGAGTCTTGGAATACTAATACTGGAATTGTTAACAGGAAAATTCCCAGCAAATTATCTAGCACAAGGGAAAGGTGCGAATGCGGATTTGGCCACATGGGTGAATTCGGTTGTGAGGGAAGAGTGGACGGGGGAAGTGTTTGATAAGGATATGAGAGGGACAAAGAGTGGTGAGGGTGAGATGTTGAAGCTGTTGAAGATTGGGATGTGCTGCTGTGAATGGAATGCAGAGAGGAGGTGGGATTTGAGAGAGGCTGTGGAGAAGATAATGGAGTTGAAGGAGAGGGATAATGATAATGAAGATTACTCTTCATATGCTAGTGAGGATTATGTCTACTCTTCTAGAGCAATGACTGATGAGGACTTCTCATTCTCAGTAGCTGGCTGAACTCAACTTATTTTTTCTTTCTTTGGCTTTTGGCAGCTGATGTTCTTTTTGGGGTTAGTAGAAGGGAGGATAAAGCTGGCAATTAAAGGAAGCCATTTATGTTAATCTTAGTAATTTTCCCATATATAGATATATCTTTGAATGTTTTTAACTTTTGCAAGGTTCATTATGTAACGAGGCAGTGACACTGATTAAACTTGTATTATTATTATTATTATTATTATTTTTAATAGAAGCAAATTGATTGTGTTATGGGTTTCTTTTGCTTCCCATCGGATTAGCAACTGGCACTGGCATTTGGCAAGGGCAAGTTGAAGCTGCCTGCACCGGCAGACTCTCAGTGGACTGAATTACATATTACATAATACAAGTGAAAGGAATTGCTTTATTGTCGTAGTTTGGATAAGATTAAGAATTGCTGTCGCTTCTTGTCAGATTGCATTGAAACGCTAGTAGTAGCTGCCGTGCCGCTGCGAGCATTGGAATTAGAAGATTAGCACAAGCAGCCCCTACCTATCATGGACTCTGATGTTATGGACCTTACGGTTATCAATGGGCTCCACATTCCCGTGTGGTCCGGTCCATGTAATTCTTAGTTATCATGTGCGCGCGCACGTCCCCATTCCACCATGCAAAATGCAAACTTAGGCCGCCGCATTTGATTTTTTTTTTTTTAATCTGAAAATTGAATTAGTTTAAATTTTGAATAAAATTAAATGTATGAGTCTAAATGATATATTTATTTTTTTTATCTGAATAACTGAAAATAAATATCAAGTTATTTTATTTTTTAACTTAAAAAAATTTAGAAACTAATATTTTTATATTTACGTCCTTACAAATTATAAACGTTAAATAAATATAAACATCTTAAAAAATATAAATAAGATAATATATTATCATAACATGAATCATATTCAATTAAATACAACTCTTTAATATTCTATATTATATATGTTACATCAATTTTATTATATTTTTATATAAAAAATATTCATAAAAAATTATGAAGATAAATAATGCTAATTTAAAAAAATAAAAATAATAACAGTCTACCACTATATATTATCATGAAGTTATATAGAGATGAGTAATAATTGCGATTATTAAATTTTATTTTAGAGAAGGATGAAAATAAATTAATTAGATAAAGATATTTTAGAGAATATTTTTTAATCATATCATTCAGACTTTTTAGATTAAGTAAAAGTTAAAAAATTTAGTTTAATAATTTAATGACTTAATGGCTAAAAATTTTCATTAAGTTAAAAAAAACAAATAGACTTAATAACTTAACTGATTAAAATACAGTCAATTAACTCATTTAAGTCAAGAAGCAAATAGTTCCTTACACTTAAAAGATTGATACCATGCTACACATTAAAATGGCAAAAGCTTTAGGGCAGGTGGGGGAGCTTGTATTATGTTATATTGGATTGTATTAAAATTTAATCTTATACGGTTATAATTTTTAGTTGTATTGCACTTTGTTAAAAATGTGATTAATGTAATGAAAGGAGTATAAAATAATCCTATGAGATGATAGGGCTTAGGATGTATTACATCAAAATAATGCTCATATTTTTAAATTTTAATAATTTTACTTTTATTATTCAATAATGTATAATAAATTTTAAAAAAATAATTAAATACTAATTTATATTTAGAAAATTTTAATTTAAATAATAATATAACATATTAGTATACCTAAATATTTAATAAATAAATTTTAATACATCATTTTACTTTTATTATGCAAAATAATTTTAATTAATCATTTATTTACTAAAATACTAAATTTAATATGTTGTGATACAACAAACGTACCCTTACACTTTTGGAGTTACAGTGAAAAGTTATTGAAGCTTTTATTGATTTGTAGCTGGGTATTGGGAAACTGAAATGGGATACCTAGGCCTAGCGTAGGCATGCATAAAATGCAGACGCTGCACTGATAACTTTGCAATAAGTATCTGTAAAGATAAGGTTGGGTTCACGCGTAAATAAAGTTCATTTTTTTTAAAAGAGAATTATTATTTGTGATATTTATAATCTTATAATTATAATTATTGAGATCAGTTTATATCAATTTTGATATGATATCGTTTAGATTTTAACCCTCTAAATATTCGAGGGACGACAACTCTCCTCTTAAAAGAAAGACTACTTTTATTTAAATTTTAAGAAAAAAAACTAAATTAAACCCTTACGATGTAGGGATTCGAACCACTTCTCTCGTATTTATGTGGGAGTAATTCTAACCGCTTAACCAGGTTCTAATGGTTAAATAAAGCTCATTAGGAGAGAACTAAGATGAGACTCTTATCATTTTTTTTGGGGGGGGGGGGGGGGGACTGAGAAAAAGGAAAACTGATGTGATTCCCAAAAATTGGGGGATGAGAAAGAGGAAACCGGATCTAATTCCCAAAAATTGGTATATCCTGAAAGAATTTGACGGCTGAGTCTGGCCTACCAGTTTCCGAATCACTCGAATGCATATCTTTTTATTTTGTTAAATTATGATCTGAATATTATTACGATAACACGTAGCCTACTTACAAAGACTTTGTATATAATATATATTTATTACATATATAATCCAGTCGTCCTTATTATCCAACGCAACTCTCACGCTCTGTTTTTACAACTTTGTCCCTCAATCCTCTCATCTCGTCTCCCTCTTTCACCGGAATATTCTCGAGCAGAGCTACGGTAAGCATCATCCTAATCGTAAAGGTACTTACTGCTCTACTTTTACTCTATACAAGCAAAGATTTTTGTTCTCGATTATACGCATAAACATATGTATATATTGGGAAAGCCAAGCCAATCCACCATCTCATCTTTGCATGCTGCTGGTGCCTGGTGCTGGCTAATCTTTCTTTCTAATCCAAAGCCAGCCCACTTGGACTTATCAAAGCTGTCAACTTTTATCATCTGCTGCCTTTTCGTTTGCTAAAGCTTCTGAGTCTGAGATGCATCCGTTTGTCATGTATATATATTTCTGCCTATTATTTCTTTCTAATTATGCTACATCACATCGCATAACAGATGAAGAATAGTAACACTAATAGACGATGCTTAATAATTGAAGTTTTTATTAATATTATATTTATATTTATACACGTTAACTAAATATTGTTTTTACTGACAAATTAATTACACTGCTGACACAGCCACAAACCTCTCCTCTCTTACTGATTTTGATTTATGCAACCTTTGGTGTGCGTCTCGCGTTTCATGTGGATTCTCATAGAATTTAGAATTTTGAATCTGATTCTTCGTGAGGCATGTTGTGGGATGCCCTTCCCGTTAGAACAAATATGTTAAGCGATTCCGGTTAAAATTTGACAAGACCTTTTACACATTGACATTCTTGCTTAATGTAATTTGCATTCATTAGTTTCAAGTTTGATGGTCCTTATTGTAGTGTAGTTTGCTTTGCATTTGGAAAACGTGAGCATCTCTCTGTTCGCAGATTCTCCATTTGCATACAGTGTAGTGCCATGCGTCATTCAACATCCCTTTTAATCTTGCTTGACTGTTAACAAAAATAGAAATGGTATTATCAGACAATCTAAACATTAAAGTTTTTCTTAGTATTTTGAAAATAAAACTCAAATTCCGTGGTCCCTGGAAAAAATTAATAGATATTTATGTGTGTGTGTGTGTGTAATTAATGGGTTCCATCATTATTCAAAGAGGATAAGAACAGAATATAAGAGGCTCCAAGTGGGTAACAAGTTCAAAAAAGTACTAAATTCCTGGATAAAAAGTTTGAAGCAGCCTTGCCTCTCAATGCTTTAAAATAAAGACCAGGAAATGCCGAGTCTTCTGAGCCATATTACATGACCTTTTGTGAGTATCACTCTTTATGACTTCATTTTTCCTCTCTTGATCAATTAAGAGATTATTAAAAGAAGCAGAGTGGATACCAGCTTCAGCTTGTTGTTCTAATGGCAAGAGACAACGATCAATCCAAATTTATTGACAGCAGCGACTTTCTGACAGTCTTAGCATCTGAAGGTGTAGAGTTCCTTCTTTCTCGTCAAGGAAAGGTAATTTCTTGAGCAATCTATATTTTTTTTCCCCTCTTAAATGCATTTATGCAATTCTTGTAATATGGATTTTCATATTAGCTTAGCCTTGTTCTGTTGATGCAATTGAATTTTTCTTGATGTTTTTGTTGGGTTGCCAAGAAAATAGTGAGTAGAGAAACTAACATAATTTTGTAGGGATCTTAAGTCTTTGAAGTGTAATCAATTACTTTAGTCTAATTACTCCAAAAAGGGTGCCCTTCAATACTAGAAATGAATACTCAGATTAATTAAGTGGACTAAATATGATTTATTTCTTTTTCCTACATATAGGTACCCTTGTCATCATGTGGTGGCAAGACAATTTGCCTCTTCTTCTCTGCTAACTGGTGCAGACCATGTAAAACTTTTACTCCACAATTGGTGCAACTTTATGACACGCTAAGAACCAGAGGTACAGAGCTGGAAGTTATCTTCATTTCCTTTGACCATGATGAGAATGGATTCGAGGAGCACTTCAAGTGTATGCCCTGGCTTGCTGTTCCATTTGATGAAACCTTGCATAAAAAATTGAGAATCAGGTATCGAGTTGATCGCATCCCATCGCTCATTCCATTAGCTTCAGACGGGACATTAATTGAAGAAGACTTGATCGGATTGATTGAAGACTATGGAGCTGATGCATATCCTTTCACCAGAAAGAGAAGGGAAGAATTGAAGGCTATTGATGATTCCAAGAGGCAGGGAGGGAAATTAGAACAGCTTTTGGCAATTGAAGGACGAGACTATGTTCTTTCTAGAGATCATAGAAAGGTAATTCAGTGTTGCTGCAGTTCTTAAAAGTTGTTACTACTTAAACCTGAGTTTTTTTTTTTCTTTTTTCCTCCCCTAATCTTTTGCAGATAACAGTATCTGAACTTGCTGGGAAGACTATAGGACTTTACTTTGGTGCACATTGGTGCCCTCCTTGTCGTTCTTTCACTTCTCAACTTATAGAGGTCTACAACGAGCTCAAAACCACAGCAAATCACTGCTTTGAAGTTGTTTTAGTCTCTACAGATCGAGACCACAAAGAATTTGATCTCAATCATAGTATCATGCCATGGCTGGCAATTCCTTATGAGGACAGGGCACGACAAGACCTGTGTAGAATCTTCAACATCAAAGGGATTCCGGCTTTAGTCCTAATTGGACCAGATGGGAAGACAATTAGCACAAATGGGAAGGAGATGATCTCCCTGTATGGTGCTAAAGCTTTTCCATTTACAGAGTCAAGGATTGCAGAAATAGAAACAGCCTTGAAAAAGGAAGGAGATGCATTGCCTCGAGAAGTGAAGGACGTGAAGCATGAACATGAACTAAAACTAGACATGGCCAAAGCTTACGTATGTGACTGCTGCAAAATGAGAGGGAGGTTCTGGGCATTCTCTTGTGATGTGTGCAACTATGACCTTCATCCTAAATGTGTGGAAGGAATAAACCTTAATTTGTAAAAGGCAACAGCCAGCCCGAAACTTTGATAGAAATATATTTATACCCCATATAATAATAAACTTATGGTTAAATTATAATGTATCCATGATATTCTTGAATTGCAAGTCCCACCAAATTTCAGCAAATTTGGAACGCATAAAGATTTTATATTGGTTCAGCCGGGATGTAGAATTAATTCCTAGCAAGCAAGCGACACCACTGTACTTATAACCAACTAATATTTAATTTTAGCATATAACAGTTACTGAAGTCAACAAGGAGAAAAAAGGAAATTAGGAAGTTATTGGAAAACGGTAAAAGAAGTTGAGAGGTCAAGCACCTGCGATCCCGCCAAAGAAGGAGGGTCTCAAATGGGAGGCTAACCAAAGAGATGGAAATTGTAATAGAAGTATGCGCGGAGAGATTTTTCAGGATCATGTATGTTTGAAAAAATCAAATAAGCTAATTCAAGAAAGGTCTCATTGCCGTTTAAGTTAAAATAAATAGATAAGTAAATACATAAACAAAGGGCACGCATTAAGCAGCGAGAACTGTTCTTCTTGTCTCTCTTTACCCCCTTGAGAGAGACGAGAAGAGACCAAAGAAGAATTAAGAAGATACATATCTTGTTGTTTTTGTGCATCATCATATATCGACCTTCACTTATATATACATAGGCACACATTTGTAGTAAAAGAGGAAAGATTCTGTTGGGAGATAAAGGAAGTAGAAAGAGTAGAGATGTGGATGCACAGAAATAATTCAGGTGAGAAGAAGGAAGCAAAGAGTTGTGGACTGACGGCAGTGGCAATAGACAGAGATAAAGGCAGCCAAAATGCTATCAAATGGGCAATTGATAACATCTTGACAAAGGGCCAAACACTTGTTCTCATCCATGTCAAAATCAGATCAGCTTCACTTTCTCCCTCGCCGTCGCTTATTAGCCCGAGTAAGCCTTCCTGATACCAGCATTCCTTTTGTTTGTTTTGTCTCCTCAAATGAAGTCATAAGTTGCAGGACAAAGAAATTTGATTATGTATCTCTTGGTGCAGGGATGAACCAAATCTGTGATGTAAGTGGTGACGGTTCTCTAGTATGTAAAGACCCTGATCCCCAGACTAGGGAGATCTTCCTGCCTTTCCGTTGCTTTTGTACCCGAAAAGATGTTAGTTTTCTTCCGTAGCTTCCTTCAAAATCCAACCATCTCTTTCTCTTTCAAGTGTTATTTTGACAAAGCAAATTTGACAGATACAATGCAAAGATGTGGTGTTAGAAGACACAGACGTAGCAAAAGCATTAATTGAATACGTTTCTCAGACAGCAATTGAGACTTTGGTTGTTGGTGCCTCCAACAACAAAGGCTTCCTCAGGTAACCCGCCCCCCACTTTCCCATTTTAACTCTTGCTAAAGCCACAAGCACCATTTTTATCCATAATTATTACACATCATCTTCTTTAACTAAGGTTGTGAATAATTTTCTCCGTTAAAGTTCCCTGGAAAATTTCATAACCTTCAAAAGTTTGCCCACAGAAGATTCAAGACAACAGATGTTCCTGGGAATGTTTCAAAAGGGGCACCGGATTTTTGTACGGTGTATGTGATATCAAAAGGGAAGATATCATCAATGCGATCAGCCTCTCGTCCTGCCCCTGCAGTTTCCCCACTACGTAATCAAATTATAATTAGACCTCCTCAACCGGAGAGACCTGCTCCCCAGCCTCCTCCCATAAGAGGTTAGATACTACATTTTTCATGCCATCACTGTAAGAGGCAAACATTTTCCAAACATCAAAATATAATCCTCATCACCTGCAGTTCCAACTCCAACGGAAAGGCCACAAATGGAGCCACCGCGTAAATCCAATGATGACGCAGAGTTCTTCAGGTAATTTAATTGCCATCTTATATTACAGACAGACATAGGTTAGGTAGATCAAAGAGTCTAACAATGATGAGCTTAGCTGTTTAATTAATTCAATCTATCAATCAATCGTTTGAGTTACAGGTCGCCTTTTACTAGGAAACAGTTCAATGGCAAACAGGGTGGTGAACAACGCGCAGCACCCCCACATGATACAGATATATCGTTTGTGAGCTCTGGGAGGCCAAGTATTGACCGCATATTCCCAGCGTTCTTTGACAACATTGAAAATTCAGCAAACCGCACACCACCACGGCTCTCAAATTTGTCAGACATGGAAAGCAACAATAGTTTTGAGTCTATGCAGATTGGACGGAGGTCACTGGATATTGGCTCGCCAAGTGGATTCTCGTCAGCATCAGGGGAAAATGACAGATCATCTTCTGCATCTCAGGGATTGGTTAGCACTTCTAAAATTTTTCGTTTTCAGAAAGCAAGCTGAAACTTTTGAGTAATTTGCAGCTGACGATACAATTCACTTTCTTTTGGGATAACACAGGATGATGTGGAAGCTGAAATGAGGAGGCTAAGGCTGGAACTCAAACAAACAATGGAAATGTACAGTACTGCCTGTAAAGAAGCGCTCACTGCAAAGCAAAAGGTATAAAACAAATAAACGAAGTAACTTTTGTTCCATGTCTAATGTTTTCAATGCTATCTGTCACATGGGAAATGCAGGCTGAGGCAATGTTTGTTTATTGCAGGCGACAGAGCTCCAACGCTGGAAACTAGAAGAACAGCAGAGATTAGAAGAGGCAAGACTGGCTGAGGAAGCAGCAATGGCCATTGCAGAAAAGGAGAAAGTCAAGTCAAGGGCAGCCATTGAAGCAGCAGAAGCAGCTCAGAGAATTGCAGAGCTGGAATCACAAAAAAGAATCAGTGCAGAAATGAAAGCACTTAAAGAAGCAGAAGAGAAGAAAAAGGCACTTGATGCTTTGGCAAATTCAGATGTCAGGTACAGGAAGTACTCAATTGAGGAGATCGAAGCTGCAACCGAATTCTTCACAGATACTCGCAAGATTGGAGAAGGAGGTTATGGTCCGGTATACAAATGTTACTTGGACCATACTCCTGTAGCTATTAAGGTCTTGCGTCCAGATGCTGCTCAGGGAAGATCACAGTTTCAGCAAGAAGTACGTGCGTTTAGTTGACAGCTAAGATTTCGCATTTGACAGCCCAAGCTAAGCTATATATTTACACGATGGTGATTTTGTTTGTTTCAGGTTGAGATACTGAGCTGCATAAGACACCCGAACATGGTTCTACTACTGGGAGCTTGTCCAGAGTATGGATGCTTGGTGTATGAGTTCATGGCCAACGGAAGCTTAGAAGATCGTCTTATGAGGCGTGGACAATCCCCACCCCTCTCTTGGCAACTTAGGTTCAAAATTGCAGCTGAAATAGGGACTGCATTGCTGTTCCTTCACCAGACTAAACCTGAACCCCTTGTGCATCGCGACCTTAAACCAGCAAACATATTGCTTGATCGCAACTTTGTCAGCAAGATTAGTGATGTTGGGCTGGCAAGGCTAGTCCCACCATCAGTGGCAGACAATGTAACGCAGTATCGAATGACGTCTACAGCTGGAACATTCTGTTATATTGATCCTGAGTATCAACAAACAGGCATGCTTGGTATTAAGTCTGATGTGTATTCACTTGGAATCATGTTTCTACAGATAATAACAGGAAAACCACCAATGGGGTTGACTCATCATGTAGAAAGGGCTATTGAGAAGGGGACTTTTGAAGAGATGCTTGATCCAACAGTCCCTGACTGGCCAGTTGAAGATGCATTGTCATTTGCTCAACTTGCACTCAAGTGTGCTGAGTTGAGGCGCAAGGACAGACCTGATCTTGGCAAAGTTGTGTTAGCAGAACTTAACAGACTCAGAGCACTTGCTGAAGAGACTGTGAATCCACCCTTGTTTGTTGGCGGCCAATCTCCCAACCACAGTCAAGTTTCTCTACAGCTAGTAAGTTCCCTACTTAAAACGATTGTATTTGTCAAGTAGTAGCTTTTTGTTTTCCCCCCTCCCCATGGTTGGTTTAATTTTAGTTGGCATGATTTCTATGATTAACATTGATGACCTTTTTTCTTTTCAATTCTTTTTTCAGGAATCGATGACGAGTAATCCTAACCTTCCGCAGTCTGACGCTAGCTCAAAAAACCTTTCGGTGACTTAGAAGAAAATTTACTGATACAAAGCGAGAAGAAAGTTGCAATTTTTGTAGATAACAAAAAGTTAGGTCCAGCAGAGAGAGGTTTTGCTGTCAGAACTTGTACAGAGTGTTGAGTATCAACATGGGTTCTCCTATTGAGATTCTTCTGCTCGCTTAATATTTTTTTCTTTTCTTCCATTTCCAAATTAGGTCAACAATACCAATTTTGTAATTGCCATCTTATGCGACAAATAAGATGACTACGCATGCTTAGGAAGAGGGCAAGTAATTGGAGAACTCGTACTTATTGACTATTCACATTGCCTCCACTTTATCGGTCATATTAGTATTCGAAAAATATAGATCAAAATATATGTTTTACATTTATAAGAAAATGTAAGAAATATATATGTACCAATAAAATGGAAATAAATTACAACAAAATTGATTATCGCAATAATTGTACAAATCTAAAAAATTTCCCCAGATACCCAAATGCAATTGCTGGTAGATATTCTTCTCCAGTCAATCTATGAATCTGGCTGTGGCAGGGGGTTGCGTCGCCATGAACAATTGTTCATCTATAATAAGCAAAAATCATCAGAAAAGGTATGCTCTCTCCTCTTTACTAACTCTACATGGCCTCCAAAGCTTCCTCACGCTTTGGTTTGCCCTTAGGTCGGCCACACCGTCTTACATCTTTACCCGACAGAAACTCCAACGCCTTCTCAAGAGTGACGTCATTCGGCTTCATGTTCTGCTTTCATAATTCAAATAATAGAAGGCATTCAAAATGTAACAGAGAATTGTAAAGCTTATTATTATTAAGGAAATTATCTACCGTCCACTCGTTTTTTTTTAATTTTTTTAAAAATACACTATTTTTTTTTTTGCTGGAATCCACCCGAAGTTACATTTTTTTTTTTTCCACTTCCGTTTGGAAACCGTTAAGAAAATTAACGAAATATTATTTAAATGACTTTTTTACCCTCAAATGTAAAAGATAAATTATCCACCGACCACTTAAAAAATTTTTTTTTTTCAAAAATACATGATTTTTAATTTTTTTTTTTTGGACTAAACCCCACTTGAAGTTATATTATTTTGCACCTATCAACCACTGTGTCATTGTAAAATGATAATTTTACCCTTATAATATCAGCAAAGTTCTTACGGTGTTATAGCGAGAGTGGACCAATGAAAAAATGTTAACTTCAGGTGGAGTGCTGCCAAAAAAAAAAAAAAAATTTGCGTATTTTTGAAAAAATTAGAAAAATGGGTGATCAGTGGATAATTTTCTTTATTATTATTTTCTTTAAATTTTACCTTGGGAACAGAGGCAATAGTGCGCCGATGTCGAACAGAAAATCCAGCCCTCGCAAGCCTTAACATTATGGGTTGACCATCCTTTGGGTGGTTCCCCTGAGACAGATACCATATATTAAGATCAAGAACGAGTCTAAAAACGCAACCATATATATCATTTTTATCGATTGAGAATATACCAGATTCACAGGGTAACGCAGCAACTCCAAAGCATCTTCGAGAGTAATTGAGTCCACATCCTTAATCTGGAAAAGAATATTTTATTCAGGTTTAACCTGATGTTAACCAATTACAGTTAAAAGCATTGAATTATAAAATTTGCACAGCCAAACAGGCAAAACCAAGAGACACTGGTTTCAGACACATAGGCAAGCAAACATCAATACATCATGTGCATGTGAGTTGGCATAGATTGCTAGTTTTGTAAACCAGGAAAAATTGTTGCTTACATGGGAAACAGAAGCCCTTTTAGGCAAATATCCTGTCCTGTCTTCACCAAGCTGTACATAGAATCCATAAGGACCACTTTTAAGAAGAACCTGAAAGAGAAATTACTTCTTCAGTTTTAAGAAATCACCCCTTCCATAAGATTAAAACGACCATGACTTAAAAGCAAAACCTTTTCTTTTGAAGCCGGATGATGACCAATCAATTTTGGCTCGTCCACATTAGTGTTCCTTTGAAGAGTATCTTCTTCATCATCGTCACCATATAACGTCTTAGCAATATAACTGTAGGCCAAAAGGACAACCTCAAGTGTTAGCAGCAACCAAAAAAGCATATGATATTTCAACAATGAATCTTTGATAACACTACCATGACAACTTTTTAACAACAAATTAATAATATAGAACTCTGTATACAGTGTGCTTGCACCCTAGTGTAGCCCATATCATTGTATCACAGTGAACACCAAATATGAAGAAAACTATAGCACACAGATAAAAGAATACGCATATCCGCACATACATGCATAGAGTGAGAGAGAAAATCAGCACCAAAATAATCAAAACTGGTTTTGGTGAAAAAACTAATATCGTATTAGTCGATACTTACTTGCATCTTGGATGTTGATTGCATCCTATGAAATAGCCTGCACCAAACCTACTTACTTTGAAAATCAAAGTGCCTTCCCCACAGCTGAAAGGAGTTGAATAAATGATTTAGCCAGAAATCCAAAAGTAAAGACAGTCAAAATAACTCTCGGAAGCAATATAAAAGATAACGATCTAAGCCAGCAATTCTGGACCAAAAGGAACTGAATAAATTGAAAATTGAAAATGCAAGTTTTACATATGAAATAGTAGAGGAAGAAAGATTTGTCTCTAGAGTCTCTTTCAGCTAAAGTACAGAGCATTCAGCAAGATATAGGAAGAAAAGACCATACAAGTGGAGCTTAGCAGAAATTAGGAACACATTGTCAAGGTTTAGTAATGGGTTGCAAGGATCTTTTAAAATAGTTTCTTAGACCAGCCTGAACAACCAAAAAAATATTCTTCGCAATTTCTAATTTTCCAAATTTAGCATTTGAATATCCCTCAATAGAATTGGCAAAAAATGCATACACTGGACAACTCCTGTCTTTATTGGGGAGAGAAGCAAACAAGGAATCCCCAAATGTTTTCTCCAACATCTTCTCCACCTGCAAGCATTTACCAATATTTATAATCTCTGAAATTCTGAAAGGAAAAAGTTCAGTAAAAGAGGACAAGACACTTTCAAGTACAACTTACTATAAAGAATCCAAATTTACCTGATGTATATGGAGAGATTGAGCACAGGTACAATATGAACTGAATCTTGACCAATAATCTACAAGCAGGCCTTTCCATTCAGTCAAGCCAGCAGAAACATTATCAAGCTGAAAGTAAAAGTAATAGACAGAAATCAGTCAACAACCACCATGAGAAAAGAAAGTAGCCCTCAGTTTAAAGGCTGAATAAACTTGGCCAATGGATGTAAATGGGAATGCAAATTACACAGATAACAACAAAACCAGAATATTATCATAAAACAAGGCTACTCCATTGTAAAAATCAGGATGCTAGAGAAGTTGAACAGCCAATAATTTGAAAGTAATTAACTGAAAAATATTATTTGTAAACAGCAGACAAACATTTAATGAATATACCTCAGTCTCCATATCAGCGGTAAAGCTGTAGTCTGTCACCTCTGAGAAATAGTGAGAGAGAAATGCTGACACCTAGAAATCATATAAAAAAATGAATATGTTATATGAATTTATCCGGCTACAAAGGCACTAAGTAAAATATGAGATGAGGATTTCATATAGAGATTGTTGGTCTACAAAAATAAAACAACCGCGAATGGTAATCTATGGAGTAGTTAAGACTGCTATGAAGGGAAAAACCAATTTTTTTTTGGATATATAGATTAAATGACTGTCTCCATGAACAAACATAAAACTAAAAAGCCTTTAGCAAGGACGAAATCTATGTCCTGCCCTCCACTCCTCCAAGACCCTTTAAGCTAACCAGAACAATTGGCCCTACACTGCTGTTTGACAAGATCAACAAACATTGCTACAATGCCTCTTGAAATAGAAACTAGATTCTCGAAAGTGTTGGAAGATTTTCTTTGAAGGCAAACTGCTTCAAGAGTGATCTTCGCATTGAAGGTCTGAGACTCAAAAATGTCTACATTGTCTTTTGCACTAATGGCATTGATAAACTACATCAAATATGCAGCTATTCCATGCATTAACACAAGCAAGTTAAAATAATAGTGAATCTAAACATAGCATACATCCATGCAAACATCTACCATAAGGTCTTCTTTAGGGGCATTTTAACATATAAGGATGAAGTTAAATTGCCAATTCAATCCAAGGAAGTTAAAATAATAGTGAATCTAAACATACCATTCGGCCACGAAATTCAGGATACAATATGCGGCTTTTCACTGTTACATAATTTCTGTCCTACAGCCACAAAACAAAAGATGTCAGGATATACTGCCATGTCAAAGAAAAAACTGGAATATTGATGTGACCAAAAGAATTACCACAAACTCAAATAAAAACACATAATTTGGCCGCAAAACCTTAAAGTATCAAAATTATTAATTGGGAAATTATCACTGCACCACCTCTTTTTTGCCTTATGTTCATCCAACCACCAAAAAATTCTAACATGTTCTCTGCACCACTTTTTTTTTTTTAATTTGTATCAACTAGCCACTTTTTAACTAACACCGTTAAATAATTTAAATGAAATGACAATTTTACCCCCAAATAAATTAAAAGACCATTTTATTTTACAAAAACTTTGAAAAATAAGAAAATTATAATTATAAAAATACCCCTAAATTTAATAAAAAATAAATCCCAAATAAAGGTGCTCAGTTGATTTTTATTTAATTTAGATTTTGCAAAAATTTTAATAATTATTTTTATTAAAAAATTATAATTTTGCAAAAATTTTAATAAAAATGACTGAATTTATTAAGTAAAAATTATAATTTTGCAAAATTTTATTAAAATAACTGAATTTATTTATAAAAAAATAAATCCCAAAATTTCAATAATTTAGGAGGTTTTTATTAAATCCCAAAATTTTGTAATTATTTTTATAATTATAAATTTTATTTAGATTTTTATTAAAAATAAAAATTCTAATTTTGGGATTTATTTTTTATTAAACCTAGGGTTATTTTTATAATTATAATTTTCTTATTTTTCAAAGTTTTTGTAAAATAAAATGGTCTTTTAATTTATTTAGGGGTAAAATTGTCATTTCATTTAAATTATTTAACGGTGTTAGTTAAAAAGTGGCTAGTTGATACAAATTTAAAAAAAAAGGTGGTGCAGAGAACATGTTAGAATTTTTTTGTGGTTAGATGAACATAAGACAAAAAAGAGGTGGTGCAGTGATAATTTCCCTTATTAAATATTGTTTTGAACCAAAAGGCAAAATCAACTTATTTGGCACACAAAAGCAAGCCTGAGCAATTAATGAACAGCCCAGTTCATTTACAGCCCTAAAATAATACCCACATACCTACAAATAAAAGTTACTATGACTAGTAAGTCATATTACTGTGAGTACTGATGTTCATCAATATGGAAATACAGAATCAATATCTGATCAATTTTACACCATTGTTTACCTGTAAAACTTTCAATGTGGATGCATAAGTTGAAGGTCTACCAATCCCAAGTTCTTCGAGCTTTTTAACCTGTAAAATGCAACAATAGGACAACTGAGAAAAAGGACAAAAGGGACGTAGTACAGAAGCGTCTAAACTTATCTCTCTCCTCCCTGTTTCAGGCAAACAAGACACTTATACAAGCATGTGCACAAATGACAATGGATGATTCCGCCAGTCATATGATTAAAAACTGGAAACCTATGAGATATAAGTTCTTCAACAATTTTTACGTTCTTCCACAGAAGTGTTATGTGCTCTCTTACAGAAATTCGACTGACACAGATGAGAAGTCAAAAATTTCACAAGATCCATTTAATTGCAGGAGTACTTCTGCAATCAAGAGTGAATTGAAATTTTACATGCTTGGGCCATTGAGGTAATTAGCTGCCATTGAGGTAATTAGCTAAGAGTTTTAACATTTAAAAACTCAACTAGTTCTATTAAATTCTATCTACAAACTCTTCTTTTTTTTTTTGTAATTTTAACTTTTTCAAAAGCATGAATCTGAACTTATCATAATGAAAAATTCATTTAAGGCACCTTATGCACAGAAAAATATAAGTTACTTGTGATAAAGACAAAAACATTAATGTACCAATGAACCCTCTGAATAGCGTGCTGGAGGCTGGGTATGATGCTGCTTAAGTTCCACTTCTCCAAGATACAGTGGATCCCCTGTCTACACACCAATTAGAAATTAGAGACATTCAATATGAGAACCAAGAGCATTTATGAAACTGAAAAATAAGAGCAGTAAATTGTATGATTCAAGAAAGGTTTGTTAAGATAAAATAATAATATCTCTAAGTATTACCAAGTAAAAGAGGAGAAAGAAAAACGACATATGCAAAAGCACTCAGTTAGGAGGTGGTACATTCAACCAAAGTGTACGGGCAGTAAAGGATATCATGAAAGTTAATGCATCAAAATGAAGTCAAAATATAAGCTATTTCAAGGGATGTAAATAATATATATATACACCAACATACATACATATGTACACAAAATTGGTACCTTCAATGAATTGAGAAATGCAAAGGCTTCATGCTGATCATTTTCTTCATTCTCCTTATATCTGATTGCTCCAGCATCAACATCCTAGATAACAACCTTAAATTAAACAAGCATAAACACAAGCACACAGACAAGATAGAGACGTCTCATGCAATCATGCACAAACTGCCAAATTAATCTAGATCATCAAAATGGTAACTACAATTCAACTGGCAATGTTAAAAGTGATGCCTTTGTACATCCTCAAAAAGACAAAAACTGATAAAAGAGTACAAATTAGGAAAATGTCCACCAAAAAAAAATAATAATAATAACGATATATGACTTCTTTTTCACGTTATTTTTTATTTTTCCGTGTTAGAAGTGATATAGTATTGTAAAATCAAAATTCTTGCCAAATATATAAACCCTTGATACATCAGTATTCAAGAGTCTCTAAGGCTCATTTGTTATTTCTTTTAACCAAAGGTTACCAGGGGAATATCACAAACTTACAAGATTTTAATTCAAGAAAAAAAAGTAAGCATAGATATTTCTTGTTTCTTCTTCAGAATATCAATATAACTTCTCTAACATCACTATACAATCAACATGAAATATCCCCAATACGTGTGTTTGTGGGTAAGAACAGAGAATGAGGGTGTTAAAGCGCATCAACACTACACTTTTGAAAAGCATGCAAACAAGAATCCCCTATCCCAGAGGCTATCTTCTTGTTCTTCTACATTTTTCCACTAAGAAACAAGAAAAACAATTCAGTAAGCTATCGTCTTACAAAGCTATTTTGAATTTGAATAAGATATAAAAAGAATAACAATAGGAAATGGTTGTAATATTCACTACTATGTGTGATTCAAACTGAAGAAGAAAATATCAAGTTAGAGGACAAATAGCAGCTGCACAAACAAAGTGGGCACACCGAATTAACACAAAATTACTGACTTCAGAGCATATATTATCATCTAAAGAGAGCACATCAACCCCTTTAGTCAAAATACTACGTGACGCAAGGTGACACAATCCTGGGAATGGAATGTAGATTATACCTTGTAAGCTGCTTGGAATCCAAGAAACTCGACTCTAGAGCAAGAAGACCGGAAAACAATGGACTCATCAGCATTGCCAATGTCCACTTGTATCTGCTTGATACAAAGATTGTTAGTGATTGAAGGAGTGACTGCAATGATAAATCACATAGTGTACAAACAAGAAAATAAATTACAAATAACTAAAACATTAGAAAATAAGAGCATATAATATTCACAAATGGTAGTGCCGATATATGTGACTACCAAAATATAAAATAATAGAAACAAAATCATAAGTCCAAATGTGCAATCCAATTAAAACAAAAACTAATGATAAGGAATTTCCATATTAGAACACCAAGTAGAAGATATTCATGCCTAAGAGCATGGTTTTATTGGATTTGCCTAATAAAAAAGAAAAAAAGAAAAGAGCATTGCCATTTGATTGATCCCAAATTTCCAACAAGCGATAGTAATTATACAAGGCTGCTTTTCTGGTTGAATTTTTTCTCACCTATTTGAATATGACTACTAGTACCTAGCAATACTGCAAAAATTTACATTCTAACCTGCCCAACTGTAGCGGGTTGCATTTGACATGCCATTGTCCGGGACCAAATAAGTGAATATAACTTCAAACAATCTTCATCAAGTAATCCAGAGAGCATTGCTGAAAGCCAATTAGAAAAGAGAAAGGAAAAAAAAAGGATATCTTTAGTGTCATCAATTTGCTGTTGGAGTTCACTCAAGAAGCAGAACAAAAAAATTTAATTGCAAATTAACGAAAAATAGACTAGAAAGAAAGTTCCATGTAAGGTGTCAGGTAGCTCTCAAGGGCTATTTATTCACCAGGTAACCTCCGAATATCAGTGGGTCTAATAGCTTCATGGGCCTCTTGAGCATTCTTCACCTTCTTAAAATATTTGCGAGGACCTTCCTCTGGGGCATGATGTGACCCATGCCTGCAGAGAATAAGTAGTGTTTTCAGATAAAAGAAATAAAAGAAGAAGAAACTGTTGTAGAAAGAACCACAAAATTGCAGTTCTGCAAAATACAGCTAATCGTGAGAAAATTAGACAAATAACTATGCCTTGATGATGCGTTACACATCACCTAAAGAATAATTAATGGGGCAAAACTGCCATATAATTGAAGAAATATATACATTCTGCTGCACAAGCACATAATATGAAAAAGAAGAACAAAAAGAGGTGAGCGTTTACAGATATTACCTTTCAAATATCAAGGAGCGTATTTCTTTAGCAGCCTCATCAGAGATCTGAAAGAAAAACCAAAAATTGAAGTATTTGAAATCCAAGAACAATAATTTACAATTACTGATGTTGGCTTCAACAAAACCAAGAAAAATTCTAGCAGCCCAAAAATTTCTTTATTTTGAAAATTTGGAGAAGAAAATTGTTCCCTCTCTTCCTGAATCATTTGTCTATTTCCATTTATATATCCTTCCATGGTTCAGCCAAATTGGCAAATCCTTATGTTAAAGTTCTTTATTTTCCCTCACATCAGTCAATTCCTGATTTTAGGGTACATATAAACTCATAATACCTGCATAAACTCACTCCCCTTTATGGACCGATTAATTCTGAAAGTTAAAATAAAGTGAATAAATGATGAAGAATAAGAAAAACAACAAACTCAAAAAGGTGAAAAGACAAGATATCTTTCGATATGGATGAGTCAAACAAAGAAAGTCCCCCATATATATATATATATTTTTTAAAAACAAAAGGATAACTATTTTCAGATCTTGGAAAATGAGAACAACGTTATCTGCATAAAGACTGAGAAAAGCAGTAATGGCTACTTTTTTTAAAAAAAGGGAAAAGAACAACATAATCTGCATAAAGACGGAGAAAAGCAGTAATGGCTACTTTTAAAAGAAGTGAAAAGGAAAAAAAGGGTTACAATAAAGACTTTGCAGTCAATGAGCTCAACAGATGAAAAAATGAATCAAGAAACATTTACACATTCAGACTCCAAGATGATAAATAAAGTCACCTACAGAGATACTTACATGTAGTCCATCTGTTCTCATGTATGTTATCAGACCTGCTGCCGTCCCATCTGGTAACTGAACCCCCTCATAAAGTTTTTGTGCAAGCTGTGTTCATATAATAATACAAGTGCAACATTAAGGCAAAAGGAAGTACTGAATGTATGAAAGTATATAGAGCAAAACCAAAAAAGCTTCAACAGAAATTTAGAACTTAAAGAAACTAGTTATACTACAAGGTCCAGCTAGGCTAAACTAGAACAGAATGGGAGAAACTAGGGAGGAATTTTGCTCGAGTATACTACAAAGCATGTCCTTAAGCCGTCAACTGAAGCCAAAATCAGAAGAAAAATGGACGACTCACATTTGAGAAAAGTAATATTAAACAACTTGCTTAGAGAAGCAATCAAAGAACCGACAAGACAATGAAAATGAGAAAAAAAATAAAAAGAAAGATGAGAATGGCAATTTAAAATTACTAATATATAATACACATCATGGAAGCTGTGACTGAGACACAGACACAACTGACACTTTGAATTCTGCAGGATAACCATTATGAATTTTTTTTTTTAAAAAAAAACTAGCAAGTAGAAATTCATTAAATCACCCAAACCTTCATAGTGTATGTTGCTGAAAAATTCAATTTGTTAGCAGCATCTTGCTGAAGGGTTGATGTTATATACGGTGTGGGATTTTTCCGTACCATGCTTCTTTTATAGTTTTTGATCACTTGAAAATTCGCTGAATTAATTTTCTGTTCAATATCCTTTGCCTCTGTATGAGAACCAATTGAGAGCTGATTTAACCTTTTGGATTGAAAATGGGTCAAGTGTGCTGGAAAAGAAAAGGTATCCAAAGAATGTGATTCTTTTTTGTCCAACACAGCCTCAACAGTCCAATACTCCTGTGGTTTGAATTCATCAATCTCCATCTCTCTGTCACATATAAGAGACAGGGCGGCAGATTGGACTCGTCCAGCAGACTGGCAACCTGGCAATTTCCTCCATAATAATGGTGAGATGTTAAATCCAATCAAATAATCAAGAGCCCTCCGGGCAAGGTAAGCTTGAACCAAGTTTGCATCAATTTCTCTTGCAGCTTGCAGAGCAACTTTGATTGAAGCCTCAGTTATTTCATGAAAAACAACCCTTGCTACAGTAATATTTTCATGTAAAGCATCCTGTTGTTGCAGCATCTCAACAATGTGCCACGCAATTGCCTCTCCTTCGCGATCAGGATCTGATGCAAGAATAAGATTTTCTGCTCTGAGGTCCAAGGCAAGCAGAATGAAAGAATTCAGAAAATGGCAAACAGAACTAAATGAAAGAATGGGCAACCTAAACAGATAAAGACAAAAGTGTAAACACACTACATTAGCGAACCTTAATCGGAAATGAGAGTAACCATATAAAATATCAACAAAAGATAATTCTTACCATTATAAAAGGAACACCACGCAGAATCAAATAATTTTTTTTTTTTAATCCCCAGTAAACTCTACAGTCCCATAGAAGCACCACTTTAATTAACTAGAAATAACAGAAGGGATGGTAAACCATACCCACTCAGAGCAACCTTGATGCTTTTAAGATGTGTCCAAGCAGCAGATGGAACCTCCCACACCATACTGAAATCATCATCCGGCCGCACAGATCCGGACCTTGCTGCCAAGTCCCTCACATGCCCATAGCTGGGTAAGACTTCATACATATCACCAAGGTATCCCTGAATAACCTTTGCCTTTGTAACTGACTCGACCACCACAACAGATTTCCCACTTGGAGGATATAGCGGATTCTGTGTATTTTGTCCCCGAGGAACTATAACCATCTCTTCCGATGTTTGTCTCTGCAGGGATGCCTTAGTTGCCTTTGCAGATTTCTTCTTTCTACCACAGTTTCCACTGTTCTTCTTGGACTGCTGTTTTGTCAAAGCAGAACTAGCTAGCGGTTGCTCAAGTGTGTTCCCTGGTGAAGTCTTCTGAAAAAGCTACAATGTTTACCCCCAAACCAACAAAAAGAAAAAAAAAAAAGAAAGTAAAAGAAAATATATCCTGATTTCCCTAGAAAAATATGGACTGCTAACCTCTGAAGTCAGGTCTGCACATTGCTCACTTTTGCACTTCGAACTCTTAGCTTGAGAGACACTTTTACAACTTTTTCCCACAGAAGCCTGTTCTGAAGCAACAGTAGCAGAAAGTTGTTCCTTCTTTTTCTTGCTTCTTGACTGCTGCTGTTGTCTCGCACGAGGTTTAGAGTTTTGTTTAGTGTTGCTAACAGATGATCCCAGTTTTGCTCCCTCCACTCCATCTCCGACCAGCTGTTCACTTGTTGAATTCACCGCATTAACGTCCTCAGAGGCTGAGATACTGCTCCTAGTAGCATTACTCTTACCTCGAGCAGACACTGCATTATTCCGCTTCCTATGTTTATTGAACCAGCTCTTGCCTCTGCCGCTGCCGCTTCTTGCATCACTAACACCTATTTTCTCAATTCCAATTTTTCCCCTTGATAGTTGAGAAAAGCACCTCTTAGAAAATGGTTCGCAATTAAGTGAACTAAATCTGATACCATTATCCAAAGGCATATAACAGAAACTACTTCTAGGTTTTAAGTGGGAATGGATACTAAGAGCACCTTTTGAACAATCACTACGGCCACTAAAAAGAAAAAAATCGCATGCAACCTTTGGATAGCTAATTGTGATAGCAGAAGTAACCCTGCCCTTTCTGAATCTGAGGCCAGAGCCAATCAGCGGATACGGTGGTAGTTGAATGACCTGGTGATTCCAAAATGCCCTGTGCTGCAACTGTAAATATATAATAAACACAATAATAAGATTATATGTGTGGGTTAATAATGTTGTATCAGTACCATTTAAGGGGATAGGTAGAAATAAAATTAGAGATAATACAACGTCGTATTGAGAAACAGGGAATTATAATTAATACGAATAGAAACGAAAAAAATGGTATGAACGAACGTACGGTGGCCATGAAAGGGCGGAGGACCACAGCTGAACGAGTTGAACTTGAAGTAGGTAAAGTTGAGGTTGTGGTTGCAGTCGCTAATGGTAATGAAAATAAGCTCCTCCTCATCGCCAATCTCATTTCACTGGCTTATCATCTTTTTCACTTTCAAAATAAGAAAAAGGTTTAATAGAGGAGAAGAATCAGCATGGACTTGTAATGCCAATCGACGAGGGTTTTAGGGCAGGGTTTTTGCATTGGGTTTAAATTTAATCAACCGTCGAGTGTTCGGGTCCATTCGCCCCAAACGAATGAAAATGGCCCAACTATTTCAACTCCACCACACAACATCACTCACTCTTTTCATAGAGTGTGTCTTGGAATGGCCCATCCTGCGGCTACTAGCTAGCACTGCGACAGCCAACAAAATTTTGACAAGTATAGAAGAATAGTTTCAATTTCATAATCTTTTATTAAAATTTAAATTTTGGTCAAATGCCGACGACAGAGTCCACCATTTAGTTAATGACAAATGTTGGATTGCTTTGTCGTTCGATATCACAATTTCAATTCCTTATTTGAGCTGATTAAGATGTGAGTTCTTACTTACTAAAAAGATTACGAATGAGAATCTCAATTTTATGAGGGGGTGAGAATGGAAATTGAGAATAAATTAAGTTGTGCCACATTAATTTAACATCCTTATAATAATTTTAAATTTGTGCTTATTTATATGATAGACTAAGGGGTAAGGGTAATCATCCCAATTTTTTTCTTTCTTTTTTCTCCAAGCATCAATGAATGGAATGGTGTATAGTAAATTATTTTCGACATACGCCACTGAAAGACTCGTTGTTGTTACTTATTATGCAAGTTATACAACAGCCGAACAATTGTCCAACTACTTCCCTCATGGATGGTATACCACCAATTCTAAAATGAAAAAAAAGTATCACAAAATCAAACCATCATTGTAAAACATTCATATATGATACATCCATTATCTAGATAAACAAAATTGTTGGCACATATTAATAATGTGTGCTAAAAGAACAAACTACTTCTTCGTAAACCAATGTCTATAAACTTCTTCTTCTTTAAGCTATGAAAAATAGTGCAAATAGCAAAAGAAAAACACATAAACAAATCGTCTAGGGGCAATACTAAGGGGGTCATGTGACGTTTTGCGAATATTGTTGAAACCGCAGAAAAGCATGACCACATGCTTCAATCCCACTCCAAATCCACCATGAGGAGGTGCACCATATCTATCTATCGATTCTATCCAGGGATCAATCTCAGCATTAGGTTAACAATTAACTAGATGTTGTTATACATTTATTTCCTATCACCCAAAGATAAACCTAGATGTTTATGCAACATCAAGCTACAAACTGTTTTTCAATTTACTTAAGTAGAAACCAATAATAGTTTCAGAATAACCCCATGCAATCAAATATGACTTAGGAGATCATTTTAGCACAAAATCTCTCCAAACAAATGGGGCCAGATTTGTGACTCAAATTTAAAAAAACAACAAAACACACGAATGTTTTCTATATGGATATATCATATATCATTAAGTCAATGTTATATTCATTTTGAACAGTAAACATAATACTACAAGAAACCTACCTTCTATTTTGTTTTTTTTTTCAATTCTTATACTTCATTTTCTACGTATCAGATTTCCTCTCCTGAAGCAACATGAAATCAAGAAGATATAAATTATGTGGTTTTGATAAAAGCAACTTCCTATATACCATTATCACAACTAAATTTGATTTTCCTACAGACTGAGTTGTGGGATGCATGTGTAATGCACAAATCATCTCAAACTACATAAAGCTGTTGTTCTCAATAGAGCTGGGCAAAATCGGATTCGGATCAGCTTCGGTTCAATCCGATCGGATTTCGGGTTGGTCGGGTTAGGCGAAAATCCATCCGAACTCAACTCGAACTTGTAACCCGATCCGAATATAACTTGTATGCTTAGTAAACACTTTTTTCTAAGAACAGAATACCAAACATAAACTCCCCGAATTTATCTTTTTTAATAGACTAATAAACGTATATTACTGTTTTTACATTTTAAGTAAATGATACCTAAAATGATACCAAATCCAAAATACAACAACTACAAGATACCATTTTCACTTTTATTCTTGTATTACGAAAATACAAATTGAAAAACAACACCGAAGAAGCCCAAAGTATACCAAATTCATAATCTTCATATGATAAATGGGCTAGCAAAAAATCTCCGAAGGAGAAGCTGCATATAGTACAAATAATGATAATATACCAAGTATTCATGGCGCAAGTAAGGCAAAAACTTACATTCCCAACTTGACTCTGGTTTTAGAAAATCCTTTGATTAATAGATGTTCATATATCAATAACCCGGTTGTTCAATTATGTATCTTGATTAACAAGAGATAGCCGTACTCCTTCCTGTACCTTTGAAATAATCAGCAAACAAAAAAAGCGTACAAGAGAAAAAAAAATCAAAAAATATAATACCACTAGCAAAAAGCTCACACAACTAAAATGTAGAGATCATCACTATTTAGTAAATTCATTTTGTAATTGAAACATTTACAATCAACATGGAAAACAAAAAAAGATGAAGCTAGAAGTTACCTTCAAAGCTTTCTTAATCCCAACTTCACTGCTAAAAGGATCTTCAATTGTAATGGGCGTTTTCTTTATTTTGCTAACACAAAATAATCTTTTGATTTGAACTTCTACCTGGAAAAAAGAAAGTCAATAAAACCAAATTATAAAATTGTAAAATTGCATCTCACGACTCTTAAGGAATCTATTGTTAATAGTTACTACAAAACAAACCCACAATACTAATCGAGAGTACTTATTATGTTGCTCTCTTAACTTTCATATTAGGGACAGAGACAACACAGATGACATCAATAATGGACTCCTTGCTTAATGAAGCGACGTATTTGACCATTTGCTTGTTGACAGAGTCATGTCTTACAGTGGTCAAGCATTGAACAATTGAACCTATCCCTCTCACCACCACGAATGCCAACTTGTTTCCCACAGGTCGAGTTCTCTGAACATGGCCTCGAGTCAGCACCTCCTGGTTCTTCAAGGAATCCATCAAAGCTCCCACCTCAGTCCTCTCTTTGCCGTAGAAAGCCTCGCCCCACTTCCCTGCTTTCTAGATTGTTAACAAATTGGAGCTCTTTTAGAAGGACATGTTCGTAGTTGTTGGCAAGTGGACCCTTCCCTTCTCTTCCAAACAAAAAATCTTTCTTCCTTACTCAATCCATCTCCAACACCAGAACAACTATCATCAAAGGCCTCGGTAGGACGCCATAACTATTGCTCCACCACTTCGCTTACTTGCATTAATGTTAGTGTAGAGAATCAAGAGCCTCCCAAAGAAAGAAAAAATGAAAGTGAGGCAACATATTTATTGGTTGTTTTGTGAGGAAACACCAATCCTTCCGCCGATGATGTTAAGGGAATCTTAGGCTCTATTGGAGCTAATTGCTTGGACGATAAGCTTGAACTCCTTATATTTAGAAGTTAATGATAAAAACACAACTAAGCTTATTCTATGCGGGAGCAATTGACCTCAGTGTCTTCTGATGGTGGAGCTGCAGTTGCTGCTGCTCCATTGTCGGTGGTGTAGGCGCTGCTCAAGCTGCTGCTAAGGCCGTGAAAGAAGAGAAATTTGAGGAGAAAGAAGAATCTAATAATGATATGGGCAGTTAGAGAGTTCTTCAACGTTTCCTTCACATCTTTCTTCTCAATTGGGAATTTCAATTAAAGTTAAAAGTTTTTTTTTTTTTTGAGTTATGTAAAAGGATATTTTTATTGGAGCCAAATGGTGTAAATTCTTATATCAGTCGTCTTTATAATATAGATGACATTTGAATGATTTTTTTTTTAAAGTTGGGATATTTTTATCAGAGCCTATATTATGAATGATTATGTCGCATCTTCTATATCAAACAGTTTTTAAGGTATCAAAAGGTAAATATTTATTTTTAAAAATCATAATTTTTATAGTTACTCAAAAAAAATACGATGCAATACAATATAGTATCAAACATAATATAATTAAAAATTAATACAGTACAATGTATTACCAAATACTGTACAATATTAATATAATATAATGCTAATGCAATACAACTTAATGCAATACAGTGTGCCAAAGGCACCTATAATATCTTGCATAACAAAAAATAAATACGTAATATCAATAAAATTTACATTCAATTTATAAATATATTAAGTATGGATTAGAACTATTGCATTTTTATATTTAGTAAAAATCCTTGAAGGGTGCGTTTAACACTCTGCATATATGAGATTGCATTGCATATGTAGTCTTATGTTTGGGTTGTGGTTAGAGATGACCAACAACCAGAACCTCAAAGTAAGGCCCATGAAGGCATGTGGGGCAACACAGTATGGCCCACTATGTATTTTGTGTCGTGCCTAATTTTTTTTACTTGCACATATGCTGACCATAGGCTGTACTTAAGAAAATAAATATGGCAAGTTTTTTTCTTCTAAAAAAACAAAAGATTGTTTTAAAAGGACATGCCAAGCTGTTTACATTTTTTTTTAAGTCCATATACTTTTTTTGGGTCATGTATTTTTAAACAAATTCAATAAAATTCAAAATTCAAAACTCAAGTCCATGTTTAATAGTAATAAACTAATAATAGTAGAGAATGTAATACTAACTACTAAATTAGATCCTGCAGTATTAGAATTTTTTTCCCATTACTTAACAACAACAACAACAATAAATAATTTTTCTTAAGGGTTAACTTAGACTTACATATAGTCATAGATCATAATTTATAATAACATTAGTGTATACATTTATAAAATCATGATATTTATAATTTATTTTTTAAAATCATGATATCATCTATTCATTTAATAAATTATAAAACAATTAGAGTGTTTTTTTAAACTAAGGATTAAATGAATTTACAAAACTTACGCTAGTAAAATATATTAAAAAATTCAATTTCAAGTTATTTATAAAAACATAGCCCCCAAGGGCATGGTTGGGTTGGTAACAACATGAAACTTGTAGCAATTGACCACTCCGTTCAAGTCTTGGGGGAGGTAAGGGAAAAATAAAAATTATTTGGGTTTACCCCATCTCCTTACTTTTTTAAAAAGAAAAAAAAAGTTATTTATAAAAACATAAAATTTTAAGTTTATTTTCATGAAAAAGTTTTACTTTAATATATTTTATCCCACATGCATACTATAGATGACCTATTGGCCACATGCTAACGCACCAATAAAACATACTTATTATGAGTCTTTTCAAGTGTCGTGCTTTAAATTTTCTCTAACTGTACCATACTTTTAAGGCCCACATACTTAAATTTATCGACCTAACCTAACCCGCATGCGTGCCATGCCGTGTCACGTGCCCTACCAAAATGTGCTCATGCTGTGCTATACGGACATGTGCTGTGCCACATGCCACTAGTCCTGATGACCATCTCTAGATGAAAAATTACCTTTATTTTTTATATTATAACAAATAAAAATAAATTTACAATTTAATGTGGTGTTATAATATTTTATGTTATTAAGTTTTTAAAATATAATTATATTATTACATAATTTAATAAACTGATAATAAATACTTAAATATTAATAAATCTAAACAATATTAATTTCAATTTAACACTAATAGTTATATAAAATATTATTATATATAATGTAGTCTATATTGCATCGAATATGATATTATAATATAATTTAATATATCATAATATAATACAGTTAATGTAATATAATTCAGTGTATCCCATGAATAACTCTCACACACACCAATAAAATAAATAAGTCTTTAATAAAATAATAATAAGACACGCACCCTCGAAAATAAGAGAAAAAGAAGAAAAAACCTAAATTTGATATTGAGAAAGGACAAGCGCAAAAAACATCCAAATTTTAAAAAAGAAATTAGTAAATAGAAAAGATAAAAGAGGTGGTCCGATTCTTGGACAAAGTTGAAGTAGCTTTAAGTGCGCACACACGCGTTATGAGAGGACCAAGGACCTCGAAAAAGGGAAAAACAGGTATTACGACACGTGGGGGGAATCCACAGCGAGTACGGGACTCAATATTTGACTCTCGAGTACCGCAGTGGTTTTGGTCACAATAAAAACGAGGCATTTGGAAGCGAAGACTGCTCACTTTCTGCTGCTTCTTCATCTTCATCTTCATCTCTTCGGTCGTCTTCAAGTTACGTCGTCGTATTTGTAACTATTTCTCCATCAGCTTCAATATCAGCACGATTAGTACGTATTTCTTTTTAATTTCAATATCCTGATCAGCAATTTTTTAACTTTTTTCGGCCTTTTTTAGCTCGGCATTTGATATTACTTTCGATCACTAGTTTTTACCACTTTTTTGGTGTCTTATGTAATTTTCTTTGATTTTTCTGTCTGCAAAGCTTTATAATCATCTGATCTATGTATGGATTTGTTTTTTGAAATCAATTTTATGGGATTATCAATTTAATATGTACACGAATTTGCAATACTTTTTTTTTTCTTAAAAAAAATAGAGAGATAACCCTTTTTGGGCCTTTGCAAATTTGATCATAGTATGTGCTAGGTCATTTATAGAGTTATCTTATTTTCGATTCTTATTAAAAGTTTTAGGTAAATTTTTCATCTTTTTGTCGCTGAGAAATTATTATTTTTTTGTTTTAGTTTTTTCTTTTTATAGATTTCTTGATTACAGGTATAGTTGGTGAAGAAACAGTAGCTTGAGATGAGTGCAAGGAGCCTAAGATCGGGTAATTGCATCTCTAGTGCATTTTCTTGCTCGGAAACGTATTCAATTTTGTAATAAATTGAAAAATATCTTTCTTTCTTTGTTTTGGTTTACAAAATGGGATTTGTAAGCTAAAAGTGGAAAGCTTTTTATTGCCTCTTTGATTTTATAATCTCCTATATCTCGGGCCCTCTCTCTATTGTGTTCTTCAATTACTTTGAGCGAGTCAAATAGACTCATTTGCCAAAGTGAGATTGTTGAAAACAACTTTAAAGATAAATTCACTAACATGACTGATAATTGAGCTCTCTATTCATGGTGATGTAGGGCACATGCTTAAAGGACTGTGTTGTCAGATGAGTGTCAGCAGTTTGGGATAATAGCAGTTGAATACTTGGTCTTGTATTTTTGGAATTTTCATTCATGATTGGAAAAATGGTGGAGGGGCCAAAATTTACTGGACTTATAGGAGGAAATAACAACAATGATAACAATTATTATGATTTCACTCAAGGCTTTTACCAGAAACTTGGTGAGGGTACAAACATGTCCATTGACAGTTTGCAGACTAGCAACGCTGGTGGGTCTGTCTCGATGTCGGTGGATAACAGCAGTGTTGGTTCCAATGATTCTCTGACTCATATTTTAAGCCACCCTGGTCTAAAGCCTGTCAGGCATAATTACTCGGTCTCTGTAGGGCAAAGTGTGTTTCGTCCGGGTAAGGTAACCCATGCACTTAATGATGATGCTTTAGCACAAGCACTGATGGATCATAGGTATCCAACTGAAGGGCTGGAGAATTATGATGAGTGGACAATTGATTTGAGAAAACTTAACATGGGTACTGCCTTTGCCCAAGGGGCTTTTGGGAAGTTGTATAGAGGAACATATAATGGGGAGGATGTTGCGATAAAGATATTGGAGAGGCCTGAAAATAACCCAGAGAAGGCACAAGTAATGGAACAGCAATTTCAGCAGGAAGTCATGATGCTTGCTACATTGAAGCATCTAAACATTGTGCGGTTCATAGGAGCATGTCGGAAAAGGATGGTTTGGTGCATTGTGACGGAGTATGCAAAAGGAGGGTCAGTTAGGCAGTTTCTGACAAGGAGGCAGAATAGGGCTGTGCCGCTAAAATTGGCGGTTAAGCAGGCACTGGATGTGGCAAGGGGGATGGCATATGTGCATGGTCTTGGGTTTATCCACAGGGATCTAAAGTCAGATAACCTTCTAATCTCTGCAGATAAATCTATCAAAATTGCTGATTTTGGTGTAGCAAGAATTGAAGTGCAGACGGAGGGGATGACCCCAGAGACAGGGACGTATCGTTGGATGGCTCCGTAAGTATCTAGATCTTTAATATTAGGTTCCCTTCTTAAGTATTGGTGTATGAATTATCAAAATTAGATGTCCACTCAGTATGTTATTTGTTCAACCCTTGCCTCCCCACCATCCCTGCCTTTTTTCCAACCCTTTCGTCCCCGCCATCATAACCTTTTTCTGTTCATAGTTTGCATACTTTTAAGCAGTAATTGCTCCTTTTACTCTAATTTTGTTTAATAGATTCTGCCTTATGAAAATGGCATCTAGCTTCAGAAGTGGAAATTGATGATAACAGTGGAGTAACACTCGTGAATGTCACTAGACAGCACTGGGCATGCTGGAGGAGAAAGTGCATCAAGATCTTTTAGAATTCAAGAACAGTTGCTATTTCAGTTTTATGCTTTCCTACTACTAGGGTGCAAGGATTTTGTCTTTTATGATGTGAATATGCTGGTGCGTTTCAGTAGAAGGCAAAATACATTAGAAAGGACTCCATTTATTGTATTTCAATGATGGCAACTGGCACTTGGAAGCAGCACCTGGGTAATCTTGGGAAAATGAGATGAGAAGCTGGAATTGCTTCTTTGAGATGGTGTTAAACATAATTATGCTTGAAATAATGTTTATTCAGATTGAGTCCTTTAAGCTGTCAACATAGAACTTCAATGATACATGTCAGGTTCTTGATAATCTAGCTCCTCATTATTTTTTTCCTCTATTCGTGTTGCTATGATACATAAAGCTTATAAATGGAAATAGAAGAAAAGAAAAACTAAAAGAATAAAAGGTAAGCGTTGAGTGTTTGCTATATGGTTTTATGAATTATGGTGTATATAATCAACATAATTTTGAAATCAACTAAAAGGATGAAAATACTATATTTATTCACTAATGTTTACCATACTTTTGTCTTTTAATGTTATGCATCAGTCAACCCATATTTAGAAAAGTTGAACTATTAATGCTCCTTGTACTCTGAAGTCTGTTCTGGAATTCCCTTTTTTTTTAATATAAAAAAATTATGCTTGTTTTAATACTCGTGTTGTTTCTAAAAATACAATACTAGGTTGTTGCTTTATGTGTTACTGCAATGTCAACCATTTTCCACACTTTTTCTTCTTGACAAGGTTGCATGTTTTGGGAAATAAATCGACTGGCTAATTAAAATACATTAGTTTTTACGTATAATTGGAAGTATTATGAAAAAAAAGGGTAATAAATTGTATTATTTGAGTAAGCCAATGAAAGCTAATTACTTAATTTTAGCAGGATGCAAACATGGTGAGAAAATGCAATAATTAGTTACCTTTTATTTGCATGAAGAGCGAGTAATCGCTGCCCTTCTTTGTTCTTTGTCTTAGAAAACAGACTTGGAGCAGTTTTGTATAAGTACTATTCGATGAGTGTTTCTCTTTGATTTACTCATCACGACATTTAGTCTTGTCTCGAGTTTATTATTGATAGCGTGCAAAAAGACAATCAGTGCTCGGGAGAGGAAAATTTTGCTTCTTCTGATTGCATTTAACGACATGATATAATGGGAATATGGGTATTTTGATGCAGATTTAATATTCAGTGGGACCAATTTTACTTTTTCGTTATATGAAGTGATCTTGAACTCTGTGTCAACGTTATTGTATGTCATTTGTCGTGTGCAGTCGCCAATCAGTGCATTCTCTTTGATATTTTCTTAAAAGTCACTATTGTCTTATCTGATTCCTTGTATATCTTGTTAGTTATAACGGTGTAACTTGGTCAATTGTGCTGCCAGTGGGCCATGACACAACTCAATAGACCATTGTTTGGAATTCCTCATTTTGGATGCTTCTTACCTGCCTTGTAGTAATAAAAAATTTATTTTCTGTTGCAGTAGAAGCCGTTTTGGTCTTATAGTATTGACTAGCTCATTTAGTAGATGTTTGTTTTACTTGAAACATTATGCACATTCTGATATATATATTTTTTTTAAAAAAAGAGGTAATTCATTTTTTAGCCCTTTACCTCACCCAAGTTTCGAACACGAGTGGTCAGCCAAAGAAAGCTGCTTGAAAACCACTTGGCCACCCCCTTGGAGGCTCATTCTGATCTGATTTGATTGTGCTGATTAATCTGTGCTTTTAGTAACTATTCTCTGTAATCTGCTTTTGAAAAGGAGTTATTTTGCATTGTCTTCTTTGACTGTTTCATTTATGTTCATGTTATTAATATGTTATTGTTGGTTTTCTAATTACCGATGCTATTCTTTCAGAGAGATGATTCAACATAGGCCTTACACACAAAAAGTGGATGTCTATAGCTTTGGGATTGTCCTTTGGGAGCTAATAACAGGTTTGCTTCCGTTCCAAAACATGACAGCAGTGCAGGCAGCATTTGCTGTGGTGAATAAAGGTGTAAGGCCAGTGATCCCAAATGACTGTCTCCCTGTGCTTAGCGAGATCATGACTCGCTGCTGGGACACCAACCCGGAAGTTCGTCCACCCTTCACTGAGATCGTGAGAATGCTAGAGAATGCTGAAACTGAGATCATGACAACTGTGCGTAAGGCTCGCTTCAGGTGTTGCATGACTCAACCAATGACAGTTGACTGATCCATATTAGAAGGCCAAGGACAGATGATAAAGAGGATATAAATGATTTGGAAAAAGTGAACAGAAGCAGTAAGAATTTTACATATAAGGTTGTGTATCTATCAGTACTTATTTCTTTAAAAAAAAAATATTCCAGATAGGGATAAGGTAACTATTATACTGCCGGTTCGGTTTCTAATTTTGGTGTCAATTGTAATGGACTAGTGGTGTTGAAGGTAGCTTCACAGTTCTGGTAGTAGGGAGCAATGATGTGTGCTTCCCTCAGTAGCTTTGTATATGGGGCCTGCCATTCTCATTGATGTTTGATTGTTCTTGTTTTTATAACAGTTGCAGGTTCTTCCTGTTGAATCAATTACCCTCTATGTTCACTTTTGTTTATTTGTCCAAATATTATTTGCTTGGAGAATGAAATGTTGCATGATTGGCAATCCACTAACCCCCCCAACGCTCGCCCCTCTTTTTTTTTATGGTCCCTTTTCCTGAAACACCGTAGATCCTTTTTCACTTGCTGTAAAGCAAACTTATTTGCAGTGTTTCCAAAATGCATTAGCACATAATTGTATACGACTATCCATAACCTCCACCAGAGCATTACTCGTCCTTTTTTGTGATCTTGCACCGATAAATCTAATAAAAACTAGTTGGTTGATCGCTGGATGGAAATCCGGTATCTTGCTCGTCACAAAAGAAATGCATGCTCCAGGCAATTTGTTGAGACATTTTATCCGAAGCTACATATATTATGTACTTTTCATCATTTGTCGTTCCCTGTGCTTTCTGTGTATGATTATGAAGGCGGTTCCAAATAAACCAATTAGCAGAAAACAGTGCGTATGAAAAGTCCATGTTCTGATAGCTTGATTCTTTTGGAAAGTCATCTAATCACTAGCATACTATAGACAAAATTGAGTTCTTCAGTTAGGTTGACCACTCTTACTCCTTCCTCGGATCCAAGTAGTGGCCATGTTTGTGGAAGAAATTAAGCTGCTGCAGGGTGTTCTATTGAAGAATTTGCTGTCGACACTGTAACTCAGAAACTCCTTTTGTGTAGAAGAATTAATTCCTTTCCCTTCAAAGCTGACTGGAGCTGATGGTTCTGATGGGGCAGAGGCAGACTTTCACCTCTATTGCAGAGGCAAGTATGAACAGTGCGGTCTACTGGGGATACCCTTTCTGCCGATCAGGTAAGACAAGGGTGCTTGGCACAAGTTCAAAGCATGTTAGACTGGTGTTGCTGTCACAGCAGCTGCTTCTGCCTTCCTTACAGCCTAAATAGAAATCACACGACGGACTGAAAATATAATTCACTATAAATCATCCTAGTCTGAAATATCACCATCAGCCTTTCAAAAGAAGACTTCAAATGCACAAAACAAGATCATGACAGATTATGTTCACCCAGAATGTGGCCGTTTATTCAAAGTATATAAAGATGATGAATTGGTGGAGAGCAAAAGAAATGTAGGGTTGGCCAACAGGTTTAAAGGCAGCAGATGTTAGAAGAGAGAAGTTTTTGGTTTTATCTACCGCTTTAAAGGTTAATTTTGTTATGTTCATAACCGCCAAAATGACCATGATAAATGCACAGTCAGGGAATTAGAATATATATATATATATATATATATATGATCAACTAAACTCAACTTTGAACTTATATCAAAGGCAGATTTGACACTAGTCCCTACTATCATTTTAGGCTGCCAGTATTGCAAAACTCCATGTAGATATTATAATGGTGTAAGGAAGGGAGTAACACCACAATTAGGGTGCAAAATTTCATTCCCCTTGTTCAACATATTTCACAACTGTTATAAGGTAGGTGCCTCAGGGAAGTTGAAAGGAACAAAGATATAACATGTTTTAAGGTCAAATAAAGTTACATTTTAAGAAGTTTGCAGACATGAAAAGTTGAAAACTAACTACTCCTAGTCCATACAACTGGTTACACAATAACTTTTTTCAAAAACATAATAGCATATTTGCAAGCCAAACAAAGCTTAATAAGATATGATTAGAGGCAACTACAAGGTTCTTGAGAGCATAGACCCTTTAGGTGGTTCACTGAAGCCCTGAGTTCTCTACAATCTTATACAAATTTGCTTACCGTGGTAGTCCTTCATAAAAAACTCCTTGCCACTGCTTTATCAACAAACTCCTTGTTTGCAAAAGACACATAAGCAGACCTAGAAGTGGATTGATAGATGGTGTCATTAACTCAAAAAGACTAAATAAAATAAATAAATAAATAAATTACCGTCTTGTGTGGCCATTTGTTTTCTCAGTTAAATTCACCACCTTGTCAACCACTCCACACTTGGAAAAGAACAACGATAGAATTTCCTCTGTCACTGCTAAATCTACCTGATATTTTTGAGTGTATAGTACTTGTGAGATAATCTCACTACAACATTAAGTGTTTGTTTGGTATGACTTATTTAATGGTCATAAGTGCTTATTTAATCTTATAAGCTCTTATAATAATTTTTTTTTGTTGTTTGATTATTTTTCTAATGGAGCTTTTGAAGCTTAAATAAACTATTTTGTCTTTACTAGAAAAATCTCAAATTTTGGACTTTGGGAGTAGGGGTTGAAAAGTTTTTTTTAAATGTTAAAATATCTAAAATATCTTCTACTTATTTGACAATCTTATTTTATTCTTTTTATAATATAATTTTAAAAAACTTGTCTATTAAAGTAATTTCATAAATTTTTAATAAAAACTCTTATTGACAGCCAAACAACTAAATTCTTTTTAGTAAAATCTCTATTTATAAAAGCCCTACTAACAAAAACTCTACTTAAATAAGCTCTTCTTGAAAAGCTGTACCAAACGGAGCCTAAATAACATGTTCCAGTTCATCATTGCAGCATTTCAGACATTTCTAATCTTTATAGGAAATAATAACAATAAAAAATCCCAGTTTAAAATCCAGTAGTCTTCTCAACTATGGTACCTAGAAGGCATTCACGGTCATACACCTCCAGTGATGCCAATAAAGCAGATGAAATATTCACAAAAACAGATCTCTCAATCCCATTTCCATCTCCTGCAGGAACCTGGTTACTTGGGTAAGATAGCATTGCTAGTCCACTGTAGTTTGGAACTTTGATTGACAGCATTTACCATCTAGCAATTTCAAGATATTCCAGCAGATCAGTATCAGGCAATACAAGTTGACACTTATTTTAACAGGGTTTCATATTGACTACAGAGGTCTCAGACCCCATTTCTAGCTTCTCAATGAACAATAACACTCCAAAATAATTATTACATAGATCATATATCCTCAAGACGAGATTGTTCCAAATTTTAACTAATTTGAAAAATAGTAGGCAGAAGATATAAACATGGAACCCTAGGCTTCCTTGAGTTATAGTCAGTCACTACTAATTTGCAGTAATAGCTACAATTAAATAATTGCAGAATTCTGAAGGACACATTGGATCATGACATACCAATAGCTAGTTCAATAGAGTTATAGAGGAAAAGAAAAGCATACAAAATGGTTTCAATGACTATACATTGGATACATATACGATTCTGGACTTGGAATCTTCCTCTGGATGCTTCAGTGCATCTGCAGATGCACAAGTGAAGAGGTTTCTTGTGGAAAAGGAAGTACTTGAAAGTACAAAATTAAACCATCAGCATTTTCATTTTTTTGAAAAATAGAAATGGCACTTTATATTATTGTTTAAGCTATGAGATGGCATCACCTGAATGCAATGATAAATTATGTACAACATCTTTGTTCATTCCCACTTTCCTTGACCGAATTTTAGACATTTCCATTTCAATTTGATGCAGATTTTGTTTCACATCCTGCAGTTCCTGCAACAATAGAGGCTCTCTTACTGCATAATTCTTGGAAACTAAAATCCTAGTTTAACTTTTAAATTCTGTATATGAAACAACAAATCAATTCTCTATCCAACAACATTCCTCATGGTTGCACAAGATTGACAGTAGCAGTTATGCTGTGTTTGTTATCAATTAGGAAAAGGACATAGTGAAAAAAAAATTGATGAAGTTTTCAAATATTTGGAGCCCATGATTGGTTTATTGAATTCTTGTGAAATCTCTTTGCATTGAAGATCAATTTTTCCTATTTACTTATTCCCAACCCAGCAACTTTTTCGCTCCCATTGGGTCCACCATTCAACACTGGAAGCAACAAATTCTGCTGGTTTTACTACTTTCTGATGAATCATTGAAACACCAACATGATGAGGCTGAGCAGTCACGCACTTTTCAGGGGCGTTGTCTGAAGGCTTACTCAGATAATCACAAACACTAACATGAGACTTTCCAATCAACACAGGAAGCAATCAATTCTGTTGGTTTACTACTTTCTCATGAATCTTTGAAACACCAACATGATGAGGCTGAGCAGTCTCGCACTTCTCAGGTGTGCTGTCAGAAGGCTTACCCAGTCTATCACAAACACTAACATAAGACTTTCCATTCTGGTCTGATAGTGCACAGACACATCTTGATTAAAGACTAATTCTTGAAACACTTTTGGCATGAATTTTTTTGTGGCCAAGGGTATTCTTCATGAAGAAAAAATTAGCGTCTTCTTTGTCAGGCATAAGCAAATAAATATAAGTGAGAACACACAGATAAAAATATTTATTTCTTGTTCAATAGGCATGAGTCAGCTTCCTCACATATTTCTGTATACGTTATCATTATATAATTTGACTTGTTAACAAACTACCTTAGTAGTGCTACCTGATGTGGAGGGTTGAAAATTCCTAAAAGTTGATTCTCTCTTTGGCAGATGTGAAACCTTGTTGGACAACCCATTGCCAGTGAGTTTCTGCTCTACCATGATGAGATAGATACTGAAGTTAGAAATAAGTTAAAAATCATTGAGAAGTCAGACAAAAATTTCAGATCCTCCAACCTTCTTGGGTTAATTTCTCTATACAAAGAATACGTTGAAATCTACCAGCTGGGATGTGAGTAGAGATTCCGTCCCATGAATAGCCACATGTCAAGGATTCATTTCCATTTTTCTGTGATACCACTCAATTAATGTTCGCTTCACTTAAACGGAGCTGTGAAACCTGCATGATGTTGAGAGCCTTGGGCAAATCCCATGTTGGAGGGGACAGATGTACAAGCAGAAGCTGGTGGGCGTATTTTCATCTTTGGTCTGCAATAGAGATGAAGATAAAAGTACTATATGGCATATTAAACCATATAGGTGTATATAAGAAAGGTTTAATTTCAATTTATCCCCTTAATAAATTGACTATCTTCAAAATATTGGGGATGAGTTGAGTTTTATAATAGTTTGGGAGGTACTTTGAAGATAGTTACTTTATTAGGGATAAACAGAAGTTAACCCATATAAGAATGGCATGGTATTATCAGCATGTGGATGTAATCAGAACAGTGCCAGGCCGCCTATCACGGTTGTCAGAACAGGTAACAGAGACATGTTTCAGAAGCGAAAAGCCAGTGTTTTCGTTGGTTTGACAATTGTATTCAAAGAAGCACTTATCAATGTACAATTTCCTAGAGCAAATTATGTAGTTGGTCATAACTCAAAAAAAGGTTTCTGTTGAGGTTGCTGCGTACAATAGAAAGTATGTAACAAAATCTAAAACTGTATTTATCTAATACGAATGAAATTTGAAAGCAAAGCAAAAGAAAAGGAATTAACAAGAAACAATTTCAGCAGACCTATCACCAAGAAAAGCGCGCGTCCAAATCATAAATCCTTTCCACTAAAACAAGCACAGTGATATACTCCAATTAGATAGAAGGCACAACTACACATAGATTAGAACAAACAAAGCACAAGTCCGATACCGCTTCAGCACTTTTTTAACTTTAAGAAATCAACAACAATCAACGTAATCAAGCACTACTTAGTGTTTCAAGAATAGAAGCTAATTTTAACTAGAAGACCAGTAGAGTTGAGCTCTTAAATCTTAATGGTGGAATTATATATTATAATGAGTTGAGTTCATTAATTTTTAATTTTAATTTGTGGAGAAAATAAAGCAGTAGAAAGAAATGTTTGTTATATAAATAAAGAAATTAAGGAAGAAAGGAGATGACAGTGAGGACGTCACCAGAGTAATTAGCGAGGTAATGGTGGAGATCATAGGAAATGGCGGATTTGAGGTCGGAAGCTGCTTTTGATTATCGATTAATCTTGAAACGTCGTCGTGGCTTCACCCGCAACACACTCTTCTTAACCTCCACTTAAATTCTGAACTCTCAACTTTCAAAGTTCAAACAAACGAGACTCCAGTGTGTGTAGATACACACATACACACAACAAAATTACTCTGCTAGTCCTTGGTTATATATACACTTCTGTAGCAGCTCATTAACCATTCAATTGTTATGATAGAATCATAGAATACAATATAAGGATGACATTTTAATCAAGCATTTGTACAATACATACAGAAGATAAAGAAATAATAAGAAAAGAAAACAGAAGACAGATGAAAAAAAAATGGAAAAGAAGACGAAGAATAAAAGAAAAGAATTTGGAAAACAAAAAACAACTTGAAGTGAAGTTTTAAAATTTAATTAAGGAAAAATTGTAGTAGATCTAGATGGTATGATTGGTAAGTTATTGAATTCCAAAGCTAAAATCAAGAATAAAATTAGTTTTTTTTTTCCCTTGTAAATTTTTATTTGAAAAGATTATAACTTTTCATTTTTAACATTTTAATCGTAAATTAAAAAGGGTTAAAATTAATCTTTAATCGTAAATTAAAGATTATAACTCTTCAAGATTCTTAAAATTAATGAATAAAGAAATGATAAAAGATGATAAATATAGGATAAACTTAAATATTTATAAATTATTAATTATTTTACTATTTTACCCCTTAACTTCATGTTTGGAAAGAAAAATACACTAAAATGACTTAAAAAAGAATTATTATTATTAAAAAAAAGATTAAAATTTATAATAAATGATATTAAAAAAAAGGGAAAAAAAATTGGATTAGGGTTTAAGATCAGTTTTTGGACTTCTCTAAATTTTATATCTTTTAATTTTTAATCTGTTAAATATGTTACTAGTGCAATGTAAATAAATTTTATGGGTTAATTTATTTTTAGATGGTATTTTGGATGGTAAAAGTCAACTAATTGATTAATAATTTTAATTCTAAAATATTTAAATTCAAGATAAGGGTAAAAATTAATTTTTTTTAATTCTCGTGATATTGTAAATAAAATTTGAAATTATTATATTTTTTTAATAAATTAAAATATAAATAATAATTAATTTAATTTTTGAAGGCTTTTACTATTTTTTATAGAGAATTTTTATTAATAAATTTATTTTTATTATCTAACTTGAAATATGTACAATGTCCAATTTTAAAAGACAAAATAAAATTATTTTTGTTAACTCCATAAAACTATTAATTAGTTAGAATTAAGAGCATTCTCTTATTTTTTGAGTCGACATCAGTCAATTGTTAAAAAAAACAGTATTTAGAAAATAAATGAAAGTTTTTGTATTTTCAATAAATAAATTAAAATATATCAATCTTAAGGATCAGGTTACGGTGCAATTGTGACACCGTGACACAGTTACATTCAACCGTTAGATGCATTTAAATTGGTAGAGTCCATTGACATCCAACGACTGAATGCCACTATAACACGGTACCACAATTACGCCATAAGTTTCCAATCTTAAATGGGGGTAGAATGAAATTTAACTCCTTTTATCCAAAGTGGGAAAGAAAAAAAAAAAAAAAAAAACTGGGTAGCTGCTCTCAGTGTTGGTAAACACTCAACTCACCTCGAGGAAATAATCAGATTAAAAAACCAAACCAAATGGAGCATATACTTTGGAGAACTTGGTGAAATGCTGCTGACTGCTGTTCTTGCATCAATTAGTATAACAAGAATAATCTTTGATGGAGGTACCGTACCACTGATACTGATACAAATACAATATATGCCGTTGGGGGCATTCTCAAGGGCCATCTACCACCACTACCAAGCTCTAAATATGCGTGACATAACAATAGCATCTAACAAGTCCATCAATTTTGTTTATTTTTCAAATAGCAAGAGGAAAAAGTAAAAGGAAAAAAATAATTTAGGAATTAAGAGGAGGATTAGAATTAGGTTTGATTAGCTAGCCAGTGATCATGGTACCGGCACCAGCATCAGTCAAAATCTCAAGAAGCAAGGAGTGTTCAACTCTTCCATCAATAATACTAGCAGTCCTGACACCTTGAGCAAGTGATCTAATACAGCAATTCACTTTGGGTATCATCCCACCACCAACTTTGCCATCTTCAATCATCTTTTTCACTCCCTTGATATCGATCTCCTTCACCAAGCTCATTGGATCCTCTCTGTTCTCAAGTATCCCCGCTACATCAGTTAACAATATCAGCTTCTCAGCACCCAATGCCGCCGCCAGTTCCCCAGCCACAGTGTCCGCATTGATGTTATAAGATTGCCCAAACTCATCCGCAGCCACAGAAGCAATCACTGGTATGTGTCCACTGTTTACCAGAGGCTCAATGACCGTGGGGTCCACGCGGGCTACCTCACCAACGAAACCCAGTTTAGCGGAGTTTGGGCTGGGCCGGGCCGTGAAGAGGCGCCCGTCCATGCCCGAGAGCCCAACCGCGGTGGCGCCGGCTTTGTTGATGAGAGAAACCAAGCTCTTGTTCACCCTCCCCACCAGAACCATGGACACGATCTCCATAGTGTTGGCATCAGTGACGCGGAGGCCGTCACGGAAAACGGGCTCGATTCCGAAACGTTTGAGCCAGAAATTGATCTCAGGACCGCCGCCGTGGACCAAGACAGGACGGAGCCCCACAACGGACAGGAGAACGAGGTCTTTTACGACGGAGGCGAGGAGGTTGTCCTTTTGGTTGGGTTTCATGGCGGCGCCGCCGTATTTGACGACAATGGTCTTTCCGCGGAATTTCTGAATGAAGGGAAGAGATTCGGAAAGAATGTCGACACGGAACTCGGCTGGGGTCTGTGTGTCAGTTACGGCTGTTGCTGCTGATGTGAGAGAGCGGGATGATTTTGTTATTTCGGTGCGGTGGTTCGAAGCGAAATTCTCGACATGTGGGGTTTTGATTTTGAAGATGGAGGGAGACTGAGAGCCTGCTTTTGACTTTGATGAGAATGAAAGCTGTGACTGTAAAAAAGGAGCAATTTCTAGGGAGGCAGCGGCGGCGGCGGCGGCGGCCATATTCTCCGCAGATATTGCTTGGGTTCAGAGATCAGAGAGATTCTTCCTTCCTCACTTTGGGCAGGGTTTCTAATTTTCCTCTTTTATTTTATATATAATATAAAAATTCTGAAAAAAAATAAAATGACTAACAGTACCGAACTGTAACACTGCTGTAAATAGTTATTAAAGTTTCTTTCTTTCTTTTTTTAAAGGAATTAGTTATTTAATTTTTTATAGGAATTAATGTATTATACAGATATTTACAATTAATATAACACTAAATCATTACACTGATATTTATAATTAGATATATAACTCGAATTTATATTATTACATTAAATTTTATGAAGTACATGTCCATTAAACTGATATTTACAATTAGATATATAAGTGAAAATTTTATTATTACATTAAATTCTATGAAGTACATGTCTAGATAAATAATCCTCAATTACGAGAGATATCTATGTCCCACTCGCATTTCACATGGGAGAAAAATTTATAAATAAATTCCACACAATCATACTTAATTGAGAGAAGTTGAGTTCATGAGAATTCAAACCAGTACCCTCGTAGTCATACTTAACTTTAAGGAATAGTAATTCACCACTTGTCCTTTAGCCAAGGGACAGTTATTTAGTTTTTTAGTATACCAATCTCAACCTTTTTACTGGTAGCATTGTTAGCGAAGTGGCACTATCAGTATGAGATTTGCTGTAGTTAAGCATATTTATACCATCTGTTACAATTTAGCAACATTTGATCAGTGTTTTACATTATATCACTTTGTATAGAGCAATTATCATTTCAATAATATCATCTTCCCTTTTCTAATTAGCATCTTCCATTTTCTCTAAGCCCATCGTACTTTTATAATGCATTTTACAAATCTACCAATTTCGAAATATATTGGTATTCGAGATGGAAATCTGGAATGCAAAGGGCTCCAGCCCAGCGTCCCCAATAACTTGAAGGATTGCGTTATCTTCAACGGTGTAAAGAGCAAACTTGGAAAACAGCTTCAAGAGGTTTTTTGGATAATTTTCACAATTATCCTGATCTCTTCAAAAAAATTTCATATCAGAAAACATCATTTATTTAGTTGTAAGTTGCAATTTTGCTCTAAATTATAGGCTCATCTTAGATTTATGGTAATAAAAAGGAGCGATCTTAGATCATTATCAGCATCAATTACAAATCAACCGAAGTGGTAAGATAAAAAGAGAAAATTACCATCACAACTTTTTTCATGACATGCGAGCATCAGCACATTATTTTCTATAGAAGGCAATCTACAAGGTTTGTTGAAGGGGATCGGTATGACCGTCTGGGGTTATTTGTGGAATTAAAAGAAGCTGCTCTTAGACCTATTTTATGGTATATCATAAGAAGAGGGGCATTGTGAAGAATTTTGACGGCTGCCAATATCGCCACTCTTAGATCAAAAAGTAGGAAAGAATTCTGCTGCAGCTTACTATTTTTATGCATTTTCATTTTTTTTCTTTGCCTCTTCGAAAAATGACAACATGACCAAAATTTGGCACAAACCATGAAAATGTAGTCTTCCATTTACTTTACTGGACTATCATTGATACAAAACTTAGATACTTATAATTTAGAAGCCAATGAAATCCTCCTCATCTCCGCTACTGAGAGATTCAACCAGCTGACTATCTTCATCCTCATCACCCTCGGTCACAATCTCCAATAACCCACCTCCACCATCATAGTCTACATCATCCATCATGAAATCCCCATCATCTTCATCATCAAGATCACTTACACTATCATCTTCATCACTATTACTCAGATCATCACCCTCACTATCACCATCCCCATCCAGATCAGCCCCCAGTAGAGGGTCCACATCCACGTCGTCATCATCCTCTTCATCTTCCTCGTCACTCTCGGCATCATCAGGGTCAGAGTCATCTTCAGTTGGCCTTCTGCGACCAATTTCATAAATCCTAGCTGATGAAAACATATCTTCTTGGTCATCCATTGTAATCAATCCAACAAATGAATCTGTCCGCTCTGTTGCAAAGTCAAGCACACATCGATCAACTGGTATTGTTGCAATGTCAGAGTAATTGATGGCATCCACAGTGCGGAATGCAGCAAACAAGGGGTGCTTAACTCGGCGGGTGTGAACTGCTGACATCACATCCTCAAGATTTCTCCTCAGAATTGCATAAATTACGTCCCCACGCGCATTGAATGTTATGGTCGTTTGGTCCAAGGATGGTACACTGCGGAGAAGCCTAAACTTCCGAAGATCCCAGACTTCTGAATTTATGATAACCTGTTGAAAGAAAATTTTAAGAAAAAGGCCAATTTAAAAGTTGGAGAAAGAAAATCATAACAATTTTATTATTATTATTATTCTTCAAACACCCCACCCCCAAAAAAACAAAAAAAGAAAGAACAAGGTTTAAAGCTACATGCATCTGGTGGACCAGTTGTTTGCATACACAGGTAGCAGACTGTCAAAACGTCAAATGCTTTTAACTTCAACTATGCAGATTTACCATCAAAGAAGCACAAAAATTATCAGCAAATTCCACTTCTCACTGACCAGAAGATCATCCTAATAGAAATATAAAGAATGAACAACTTAGAATATCTATTTACCTCATTTCCAGCAGGATGAAAACCACCTCCCCCATGATCTGTGAATTGGTCAAAACGATGGACAGGGACAGAATTCCGCCTGTCCCATAATATTCCATTCCAAAGAAGCATTGTGTCTGAAGGACTAAAGTGTATCTGCGAATACGCATGCCCTCGACCAGTGAGATTTACTGATGTATCAGACAGTTTTGCTTCCAATTGGTAGGTCTGAATATCATAAAGGAGAATTCCTCGATCAGAAGTCTCAGTAGGTAAGGCTGCAAAAAGGTTACCAGAGTTGCTAAATCTTGCTGCCTTGCACCCCTCAAAGGAATGCATTGGCCCACCAGCAATTGAAGAGGCATTCCACAAATGCACATCCTGGGAGCTTGAAGAAAGCAAAAGCTGGGTCTCACCCGAAAGATGTGACTGAACAAGAGTCACAGGAGCTTGGTGGCTTGTGCAGCTCTCCAGTGGACTACTGCTATTGGAGTCAAAAATTTTGAGCTCCTTAGTGTGGCTACCAACTGCAATATGAGAGGAATCCCCAAGAAAAGTAATGCAAGTCAAAAGGGCACCAGCATCATCACGGCATGTTCTCCATGGCCTGAATCTGCTGTAAACAAACTGACGATCTCTACGATTTCTGTGGACTCCACTATACGTACTTTTAAACTCACGTGTACCTAGCCGGGCTGTAACATTTGATGGAGCATCAAGGCTCCGCTTTGGTTCAGGACAAACATGAGGGTGTAAAAGAGAGAGAGGTGGAAGAGTAGTTATAGGAGCTGGACACTGGCGATGTTGGTGCTTCAGGTACTGAACAACAAGAGAATCTAGGGTTATTCGCTCTGAGTTACTGGGCTGCGGATCGTTTAGAGCCCCTAGTTGGAAGGATGGTGTTGCTTGACCTGCATGGTAATTGCCACACTGGTTGTCATCCAAATATTCTGCTAAACTACCTGGTGTGGAAAACCCCTGAGGATCATTTAGAAGGCTACTTTTACGGACAGAATTAGGTGTTGGACAAGATGGAGACCGAAGTCCAAGATCACCAGTGTGAAGTCGCTTCCCAGACAATGACAATCCAGTATCCTTTAATTCAGATAATTTTCGTTTCATTGGCAATGCAATTGGAGTCTTAGATTGAGAATCTGTATCAGGATTAGATTTTGACACGGATTCGTGAGGAATTTCCAGTACACTTGGAACTGCAGACTGTTTAGAGTTACTGAAAACTTTCCTACTTGATGGTGTTTGGGAATCATGAGATTGGGACTGATGCCTAGACTGTAAATTGAAACTGGGTGAGAAAACCAGCTGCTTCTTCTTTGAAGACATGCTTGAATCACACTTCAAACTGATATCCTCATCACGAGCAGCAAGCTTTGATTTACCAGTCAAAAATCCAGGACTACGGCCAGAAGGCCACTGAATTTGTATTGATGGGCTCTCTTGCATGGAGATTTGGTGTGCAAGAGATGATGGAGCTGCCAAGGAAGGCAAAGGTGTCAACTGAGCCTCTTTCAGCAGTTGTGCAGCAGTTGTAACCAAACCAGAGGCCTGAAGGTGTTCATGAATAAGAAGCAGAAGTTCCCTGCATTATTTATACATGTTTATGGAACAGAATGCCAAAAGAAGAGAAATCAACAAACAAAAGAGGAATCGGCAGAATACGGCGAAAAGAAGACTATTCTCAAACAAAAAAGAAATACCTGGAATGATAAGAGATAGGAGTAGCAGCAGCTATGGCTGCCCTTTCAATGCGCCTTAGAGTAGGTGTAGCAGCATCAGTAGCTGCTAAAGTACTTGCACGCCCCGAATTTGTTACAATCTAAAACATTCATAAATGATTCATAAATTCAAAATGCTTCTATTAAGTTAAAATAAGCAACTAAAAAACCATTATATTTTAGGAGTCACTAATGTACTATCTGAATAAAATCATTTTAATAAAAATAAGAGACTAATATGAAAAAACCTTTTCAGACCTCTATAGTGGCAGGTTCAAAAGATAGGGCACATTAAAGCAAAGATATAGAGGTGCTTACCGCTATAAGCTCAATTGCAACCTGGGAAAGTTCAGCTTGCCATCTGCCTTGCTCAGTTGCAGGTGTCTGCCCACCTGAATCTCGGATAAGTTCTGACAGTTTTTTTCCGACCTGGAAGACCAAGTTGAACATAGCAGTGAATGCCAAACAAGCTAAAAGTCCTACAAAATTTTAGATTATTATCTTAATCAAAAGCAGCAGTGACACATCGGATACACAGAAAACTCTTAAGAATGATAAAAATATCAAGGTAATGGAACCTGCAACAGGATAAGATGATTATAGACCATGGCAGGATACTCCAACGCTATTAATTACTTGCCAACATCAGCCAAAGCAATATTGCAGGACACAACATCGTCAAAAATATTTTAAGGAATTACATAGAAAACCTTCAATGTGAACTAACAGGGTAACAAATAATAATGTCATTACAGAAACTGATGGTAAGTTAACAGAATTCAGCACACATTTATGCAGCTAACTTTTTCCCTTAAAAAGCAGAATCCAGTTAAAGAAGACAGTAAAGACTGAAAGCACAGTATAAAAGAGAAGTTTAAAGACGGGGAAAAAAATCCAATTTACTGTTTATACCCTCCACATTACAAGAGGGAATAAGAAACCAACGACATTCATGCCTGATGTAAATGATGCTACTTGATAATGTATTTTGGCTCCTCCTCAGCTTGCTTATCCGTCATCTCCCATTAAAATCAGCAAAGTATTGCAACAAAACAACAATAAAAGGTTGTTTATGCATGTTATAATACATGTCCACTAGTTATGTCACTGTGTGATCAAATCCTTATTAATATATCTATAATTGGATAAGTTGGTTGTTCTACATATTATCATTGGATAGGATTGGTAATTTCTACAAATCACAAATACAAGCATAAAGTACCTTGAATTTTAAAAACCACTACCCTGCAACTAAAATTTGAAAGTAATATCCAGGGCAATGCAATATAACCCTTGTGTTTAAAATATGCTAATGTAATTAATATGAACAGATTAGCATTTACCTGAAGCTTTGTCAGTATGTGTGCAATTGTGTCATCTCTGGCCAAGCCAAGCAGGACTCGACACGCAAGAGCACGCAGACAATCTAGTGCAGCAGGTGGAGAATAAATGCGCGGTTGCAAAAGATGTAGAAGAACCTTTATGCCATTATTGGCTCGGACAGCTTCTCTTGCTTGACGATAGCCTTGTTCTAATTGTGCTGCAAGGCCAGCACACCCGGCCCCAGCACCTAAAGAAATTCTTCGATCCCCGACCAATCCTGATGTTGGTGTGGGTACAGGAGTCTGAGATGTGCTACATGCGAGCTGTGTGTTTGCACTACTGCCTCTATCTAGCAGACTAGAATCCACATTCCGCTCCCTTAAGTCACTCTGACTAGGCATATAAACCACCCTATCTGAGACATTACGTTCTGCATTTCTATCTCTTGGTTCCATAGATGGACCATTTGAGGTTTGGCCAGAAACAGACTGCTGACCTTGTGCAAGTAGAGGTGGTTTATTGCTGATGGAAGGTGGAGGGCAAACAAGATTGATTAACACATTTAATGCTGGCTGTATAATCTGAAAATATACCCCAAAAACACTTAATTCTGAGTTTCTGACAGTATAAGAAAAGACACAAAGAAACAATTCTAAAATTAGATGAGAATTATCAACAAAACAAACATTAAACAACAATGCCAGAGTCTGCTTCCATCATTCACTTGCATAATAGATATAACAAGAGCAGCAACCAGAACAACAGCAACAATACTTTAAAGGAAAAATGTTCAGAAAAGATCTTACCTCAGGGTCAACATAACTACTAACAGCATTTGCCGCATCCAAAATGACTGCTATACCAGTATGATTATTACTCAGTGTGGCATTAACAATCATCTTGCGGCTATTAGGAACCAGCGTAACAATGTGCAGAACACCCAATGCATACTGGAGCAAGTCATGCAAATAACGCTCAACTGGAGGGGCCTAAATAGATTAGCAAAATTAAATTTAGAGAATTAGCAAATGTGGTAAAGAACATATTGAGTCAAAAAATGGAAAAGAACTTGAGTCGACAAACCATACCTGACACAATTCCAACAAGGTAATATGTCCATTTAAGCTCAAAAATCTATCCACTGCAGGCCACCGAGTTCTCACAAGAGCAGGGCCCAGCTTCCGATCCTTCTGTAACTGCAGAAAAACTGCATCTATTGCCTCATTACTAATGTCAAGTGGTTTATATGCAGCCCTCACATTTGGAATATTCCGCCCTGCACTTCGGTTACTTTTATTAGGACGAATCGAATCAACAAGCAAAAGGAGATGAGCTCTGAAATATTGCCGCAGAGCAACACAGGTGTGATAAGCAATCTGCTTCTCTGACGATGTCAGTACTTCTGGCGGTGATCGATCATTTCGAAGTGATGTTGAGCTGGAAAGCCCTACAGCCCCAGCATTAACTCCAGATCTTACTGAGGCAGCATCATTTAGAAGGCCCAGTAATTTCTGTAAGCCATCCTGAGCATCAAAAGCATCAATAATTGCTCTGAAAACAAATGCAGCAGCAAAAAAAAGGGCTGCATTTTTTCTGGCTTGATCCTGTGTGCACTCAAGAAGTTGGATAGCCAACTCAACCAACTGATGGACAACATCAGTTGGCAGTGCACATACACGTTCCATTATCCCCTGTATCAAATTGTATAAAAGGTGAGAAATCACAGTAAAAACAAGATAAAGAGTTAATACATGGAAGAACACAAATCATAATAGTCAAACACTACCGGGCAATACCTGAAGAGAACCTATAGTAAATAAGCAAGAAGAAAGACCAAAAAATGTCTGATTGTTTCTTGGGACAGCAAGCAGCTTTTGCATGCCACCCCGATCCACGAATAACGCTGCAAATTTTCTATGAGCAGCCAAAGCACAAATCAGTTTCATCACATCAGGCAAAAGCATTGCAACCTTCGATTCTTCTTCGTATTTGGAACTCCGCTGCAAAAGTGCAAGACAGACATCTACTCCCTTTTCATGTAGCACAGGACCAAGAACTTCCACGTATTCACCTAATGTCTCGAGGCACTGAATGCAATATTTTTCTCTCAACTGTGCAAGGGATTCAACATCAGGGATGAAATATTCCTCAACATCCTCATTCGTTTCTGTTTCTGTGACGCTTAAACTCACCGAGTCCACATTGGTGCTAATAGAGTTCCTGCCACCAATCCACAAAGAGCATATATTAGCACTTGCCTAACTGAAATATAATCTCCAAGAAGAAAGAAGACTATAAATACCAAATTGAAACCGTTGAAGTAATTAGTTATGTGCTTTAAATGTGTACAATGACCAACCTCGAAACCTCGACTGCATCAGCAGCATCAATAACAGTAGATGCAGCTCTGGAAGCAGCCAAAAGAGCCGCATCTTCATCATTAGTAGTTTTAAATTCCTGGAATCATAGGAAGTGGCAAAATGGAATTCAATTTCAGATAAATGAAGAAAATGAAACAGAAAGTTAAGAATCTAGAGAAGCAGTAAACTCTAAAACCTAAAAGATAGACATAATCCTGCATACCTCTGAGGCGGCACTTTTGACAACTTCAGCAGCAGCATCACCAGCTGCCTTGATGGCTTCTAAAGGAGCGTTGGCCGCCCTAGCTTCAGCTTCAGCAGCTCTCACTGCTTTCTTTACCATATCAGATATGTCCTTGCTTCCAACCCTACATTCTTGGAAGCAGTCATCACCATCCTCTCTTTCCATAAACACACCATCTGAACCAATTGTTCCTGAATGCTTCCTACCATCTGGTGCTTTTTTCGTATCAGAACTTTTTGAAACACTCCTATCTCTAATACTTCGTACCTGTCCTAAACGGCTACCAGATACTGGGGATGTTAAACCCTGATCAGTCTCAATAGCCCCTTCATTAATCCTCCCCTTCCCTCTGGATCTTATCCATCCACGGTTCATTCTCCGCCTTGAGGAGTCATCTCTTCCAGTTTCATCATTATCTCCAAGTTTTGTCTTCCCCTCACGAGCATCAGTATATGCTTCAGACATATCGATCCCTGCAGCTAACCCATCATGTGGTTCTCCATCATCAGCTCCACACTCATCTCCATGTGTCACCCTTTCAATGTCTTGATCGTCTAGAGACCGTTCATCTATTGTCCTTTCATCAGGATGCTCTAGAATCTGCCGTAGCCTAACCCGACCTTCTTCTCTACCTCTCAAGGAAGTAGCACTGGCTGAATTCTTACTCTCAGCCAAATGGTTAGCATCTTTTTGACTCGTCTCCCCAAGGACACGTATGCGGAGATAACGCATAAGCTTCGCAGACAATCCAGATGTTAACACATCTTCCACCACTTGACCACCACTGACAATCAATCAAAACCAAATAAGAAATGGTGTAAAATAAATTAAGCATATAAGTGAGAAATTATGAATGAGAAAGCATACCCCGCCAAACACACAGCAAGAAGTCCGGTTGCATAAGTTTTCAACATCTCAGAATCTGAAGCTTCCTTTCTACTCATATGATGCTTCAAGTGACGATCTTCACAAGACAATCGGGCAGTCTCATCCATCACCCAATTTTTGACGTTGTCAACAACAGGTTCTTCAAAAGCATGGGGATACTGTATAAAATTCACCGTGTCATAAAGTAGACAAAACATTCCATGAAAATGAAAAGGCTATAAAGAAAATATACTTTCAAGATAAAGAGACAACAGAAATCTTACAATCCAAGTGAGTGAACAGCTTAGAACAAGGCGAGCAGCAGCAGCCTGGACAGAGGTGGAATACCTACTTTCTGACAAAAACTTTGAAGATATCAATTCAAAGAAATCATCATTTTCCTGAGGAGGAAGAAAAAGAAATTCTAGGGATCAGACACATGGCTGGCGAGTTTAACACAGATAAAGCAGTATATAAACAGGACACGACATCACCAAAAGGAAAAAGGCTAAGACCAGTTAGTTACCCGAACTAAGTTGCCAAGGCGTCCAATATTATGAGAAGCCCGAGCATTATTGGAGGAAAAGCCACTCTCTTCCAAGTATCTACAGTTCAATTAATTAAAATAATGATGTCCAGTCGTTAATAATCACACACACATATAAATAAATATAAGTTTTCGAAATGAATTCAATTGAAAACGAGGAAGCTTTTGCTTACGTACAGAGATTCTTGGATCTCAAAGAGAGATGAGAGGGCATGAAGGACGCTGGGATTAGGGTTATCGGGTGAAGAAGTGATCTTCTCCATGAGTTTCTGAGCCTTGGCCATCAACTCTTCCTCTACTTTCTTCGTTTCATCCTCTCCGCCTCCGCCTCCGCCTCCGCTTTCGCCTCCACCTCCTTCAAGAACAGGAGCTTCACTAAGCCCTTGGCTCGATGATCCTTCCATAAACCAAAAACAAGAATGAACCTTTCTCTGATTAAACAAACAAAACTGTTTAGACTTTTTAATTTACTACTGCTTCCTTGCTCGCCAACTCAAACTCAACTATTTTGGTCAATGAGCGTGCAATTGGGCGTTCGGTTCAGGGACTAGGCCCTAGGGTGTTTGATTGAGAGAGAGCTGGGCGTAATTATACTATATTATATTACGAGCGGAGGGGAAGCAAAACCAATAAAGACGGACGCTGCGGTTGTCTTTCCCTTTTATACGATGATTGATGAGAGAGACGCTTCTAACTTGTTCACGAAATGGATCCGAGCATTCCCGAATAACCCGACCCTCTTACTCCTAACCCTAGTTTCTGGCCCAATTTAGTCGGGTCCATAAAAGGCCCGTCTTTAACAGGTTATTCTCCTACTGAATGTCATTATTACCCTTGCTGGCAACTGGATTTCCAAGTCTCTACACTTCCTTACACATAAACCATAGCATTCTGCCAATAGCCAAACCATTTTTATCCCCTTCTTTCCTTAATGAGCAAAATATCCAGTTATCAGTAAAACGCTATCTTTGATCATCCATAATTCCATATTGTAGTATACAGCTTACAGTCGAAGAGTGAGTCAGACGCATAAAAGTGATAAGAGCAGCCAACAAGTGCCTGTAGTGATGCATTTCTTGCTTGATAACCCAAGTTTCAGTGGCATCAAAGTAGACATACAAAAACTACTCTGCCAATATTGTCGTGAATCATTCGCTACATAAAAGAGAAACATGTTGTAAGGTATTTAGATGATATTGTAGCATTCCGATGCACATACAATGGTTTTTTAATTAAAAAAAAATTTGCTTTTTAGATTTTTTTTCAATATGATGAGAATACACAGCCGGGAGAACAGGTGTAATAACAATAATAATAATAATAATAAATTAATTAACAAATAAAACTTGTGCGATGAAATCTTACATTTTTCTTGCCTGAAAGGTACAATTTATTTCATCAGTTCAGGATTCACGAAACCCCAGTAAAATACAAACAAAAGTTAAGACTACAGGGATAAAATCGTAATCATGAAAATAAAAAGAAATGGGGATTTTATCGCCCTTCCTTTTCGGGATCCAAGTAATTCTTTGTTGGCCATTCTTTATGTTTCCACTGTACAATCCAGAAACAATTTTTTTTTTTTTTTTAAAAGGAAAAGAATTCAGGAGTGCAGCAGCCACATCATCGAAGAGAATTTCATTCAATCCCCGAGCAAATGTCTTCTTGTTACAGATCGTACATGGAAAATTATTGTGAAGAAGAAAGGGAAGCACTAGCATCGCCCGATCCTGCTGCTCAAGCTCAGCTCAATCAGTGGACAGAGTATGATTATATTCCTTAAATCTTTTGGGTCTGAACAATGAAATGATTTAAGTTAAAATTATAGGTTATATAGTCCAATTATTAGTCATTTTAAGTGATTAGCTATTAGTAGTTGGCAATGGTAAATTCAGGATTCAGGACGAGCTAAAAAAGAGATTAATAACTGAAGATTTTTTTACTTGGAATTTACCGAACTCCACAACCACAAACACGAGCACAAAAGAAGAAGAAGAGGTGTTGCTGAAGTATATTGGTGGTGTTGATATGAGCTTCTCAAAGGAAGATCCATCAATTGCATGTGGTTGCATTGTTGTGTTGGACCTCCAAACTCTGCAAATAGTCTATGAGGATTATTCTCTTCTCAGGCTTCAAGTGCCTTATGTCCCTGGTTTCCTTGCATTTCGCGAGGTCTCTTTCATTTTAGTTATCTTCTTCTTATAGAATATTTTCATGTAGTTATTTTGCACTTAACATATTTTATGATTTTCTTCCCTTTGCTTTAGGCTCCGGTTCTTTTATCGCTTCTGGATAACATGAAAAAGAGGGCTAACCATTTTTACCCACAGGTGATGATTGATTAATTGATCCTCTTATTATCACCCGTGCTTCTTGATGCCTACTGCAGTGCCGAATTCTTGAATACATCCACTACTAGCTTTCCTCCTATTGGATTTTATAACAGCTTTTTTAATCAACAGGTATTAATGGTTGATGGCAATGGACTACTCCATCCTCGAGGCAAGTATTTTTTGCATGCATTTCCATATATGCTATTTCTTCCTAAACGTTATGCATAGGGCTCCTTTTTTGTCCCTTCCCTTTTGCAAGTTTTGTTATTATAGACAGAATATTTGTTTAACTCGATATTTTGGGCAGTTGTAGTATTTTGTTTGAACTTGATTGCCAAGCAGCATTTGGTTTTCCACCTACATCAATTGTTGGATCCAATGCTAACATTAATTTATGAACTCTCTTCGTAGGTTTTGGCTTGGCCAGTCACATCGGTGTTCTGGCGAATCTTACTACAATTGGGGTTGGAAAGAATGTGAATATTGACTACAGTACAGACTAGTTTTTCTTCTTTGTATTCTTCAATTAAAGGGAACCAAGGGCTTCATTGTTACTGGTTTTTATATTTAATGATTGATCATTCTAGGTGTCTCTGATATTATGAAATACTATCTACTCACCTATCACTGTTCTGAGTTAAGAACTTAATTCTTGACTCTCCATTGTGTTACATTGAATCATGATTTTCTAACTTTAAAATATTTCAGCTGCACCATGTGGATGGTCTAACACATTCTGGAGTAAGGCAACTACTTGATGCAAAAGAAAACAATAATGAAGATATTATTCCTTTGATGGGAGGCTCAGGATCCACATGGGGAGTGGTAAGTGAGTTAGCATGAGGTTCGGTTTGTGATATTTGACTCTTTATGTGTATCTTATAATGTGACCAAGTATATTTCTAGAGGCAACTGCAAGAGTGGTGAAGATTGAATTTTCCAACCCCAAATAGCCAGCTTTAATGTAAATTGCTTGGCATCTCGTAGAGATCGTCATTAGCATCAAGTAATAACTTGTAGCCAATCATTCCTGTTCATAGAAAGTCTCTGTTAGCAGTGATGAAGATTCATTAGGTCTCTTTTCTGCTACTTGCCTTTCATTGTCTTGGATCTGTTTGAAATTCTTCATTATTTAGCAGTTCTTTGAGAGTAAGGTTCTGAGGATTTTCCTTTTTGGCTTTTGCAAGAACTATCTTTTATGTACATTGATTTAGTATATCTGCAGGAGAGGTTGTGAAGTTTTGGTGAGGTCTTGGGACTTGGGTAGAAGCCTTAGGCAAGCTTTTTGTATGTTGAAAATTGTTGGCTTAGCTGATTCTTGTTTGCTTCATCTGTTGAAGGATCCCAATTTAAACTGAATATAGCTTTTGTTACTGATTTAGGTGTCTCCAGTTCACATTGTTTTCATAACTCCTAAGATTTTGGTTTCAGAATTATACTTGAGATCAATCTTGCATTTTTGTAGGCAATGAGATCAACTCCAGACACATTGAAGCCTATATTTATTTCAGTTGGTCACTGCATTTCACTTGATACTGCTGTCATGATTGTTAAAATGACTTGCAAGTATCGTGTGCCAGAGCCTATACGACAGGTCAAAACTCAGTACCTCCGCTTTTGGCTAGCAACTCAATTGTCGTTCATTAACTTTTGAGGATATGTTGCTATTTTACGAGCACTGACTATTTAATCTATAAATAAAAGATGTTCTTTTGAGTATTCCCTAGTTTATTTAAAGTTGGGGTGGTGCATGCTGGTGGTGTTTCTTTTTCATCTTGCAGTCTTCAGTTGTTCATAACGTTGAGCTGTTGAGCACTATCGCTTATTCTTTCTTTAATTGACTTATCATGTTTGAGATGACATTGATGTTCAATTCTAAATCTGCACTTTTGTCTTAATGCAGGCTGATATAAGATCAAGAGACTATCTCCAGAAGCATCAGAGCACATGTCTCTTGCAGAGATGGCAATGACTTGGGATGTTTGTGATCTCGCCATGCTCAAAATATGGCGTATGGGAGATTTGTGTTACTGCTTGTACGAAATTAAGGATGTAAATGGTCCATCATAATAAATTTCCCAGTTAACAAGAAAATGTGGTTCGTGTATGCTAGAATGTTGGGATTAAGTTAATTTCGTACAGATTAATTTGTTCATTAGCTGTAAATTCTTCATTTTTTTTCGTCTCTCGCCCATTGATGTTGTCTACTGAATTGTATAGATGTTTTGATGCTGTTGTTTCAGATCAAAGGTAATGAAGTCCCCATCTTTTTTTTTTTCTGATTCTGTTCTGGCATTTGGGATAGTCATGATGAAGTTCATCTTTTAAAGTGTAAATTCTTTATTTTCTTAAATGATTTGCTTTGAAACGGTGGTTACATATCAAGAACTATCCCTTGGTGAGAATTTTAGTGTCATTTTGAAACCTTGTAGATGAATTACGCATTTTTGTGAGGATGAAAAACTAGTGAATTTCCTAAACTTTAAATCGTCACACGACAGTTATCTGCTTTCGAAATAAACAGACGACCAGTCATTTACTATTATGAGAAACAAACGATTAGCACACAGTGTTCACTGAATCGTATACAGATTAACGACAGGACATGTGATATCTGAAAATACAGAAGAGCGACGATGTTTACGCAGATAAATTCGGGATTTAAGAATCAAGACGAGCTAAAAAGGGAGATAAAAACTGAAGATGATTCGAAATCTGAATGGGAAATTGTCCAACTCCACAAGCACAAACGCAACAGCAACGGAAGAAAGAAGAGGGGGTGTTGGTGATAAATATATAAAATATGAGATGAGCTTCTCTAAAGGAAGATCCAACAAATATTCAATCGCATGGCTGCTATGCTGTACGCGTTGACGATGTATTTCATAGTCTCTCCTCAGGTTTCATGTGCCTTTCGCGAGGTCTCATTTTAATAAAGTTACGTTCTTATTAAAGGGAAATAGATCATCGTTTATTATAATTAGTGACTTGGTGTATTACTTTGCTCTAAACAATTTCTTTGGTTCTCTTCTCTTCAATGGTTAACTAGCTAGCTGCTCTCTTTTTTTCACGTCATCTGTGTATTTGCACATACATCGATTGTTGGATACAACCTAACATTCTTGGCTTGGCCAATTGGCCAATCGTATCGTTGTTCTGGACACTAGTTTTTTCATTTAATTCTCGTCAATGTGTTTACTATTTTAGGCATCCGCCTCTGCAGGATTTCTGAGTTTCTTTTGCAATATGAAATCTGTTAGTAGCTAATATCCCACGTGGCTAAGTTAAGGTTTGACATGTTACCTTTTCATATAGATAGCAGAATACATATGCAAGCACGGTGCCCTCGACTTACCACCAGAAATGTGTTTGGAACAAAATCCTATCTATTCACTTGTCTTTGTTCTGAGTTGAGAACTTGAATTTTTGAGTTCATATTCATTTACATCAAATTATATTATGGAAAATTTCCAACTTCAAAATATTTCTGCTGTACCACTACTCATTCTGTAGTAAGGGAACTTACTGACATAAAGGAAAAAAATAATAAAGATATTATTACTTTGACCGGAGGTTCAGGTCTCAGGATGATGCATTTGGGAAGTTGTATGTGAGTAAGCCAATTGGTGCATCCTGTAATGTGACAAAGTATTTATCTGTAGCCAATTGATAGAGTGATAAGGAAGAATATCCAATAGCCAGCTTTAAAATAAACTGCTGGGCATCTCCTAGGGGTCTTCAATATCTTTATCAGGACAGTGATAACTACCAAGTAATGAATTGTAGCCAATCATTCCCATTTATAGAAGGTCTCCATTATGAGTGGTGAAGAGTGGATAGTAATTTATTATTGTTCTTTTGGTATGATAAGAAGCTGAAATTAAATTGATGATGAAAAACCAAAACACTCTACAGAGAAGTAAAGAAGGAACTTTCTGGTTGGTTGATGAAGGTGACATACTTGGATATTGATTGGAACATTTTTATATGTGATTTTCTCTGTTTTTTTCTTTGTTTGTTTGTTCATGTTATTGGTCTATGAAGGATACGAAACTAGTCTGTTGCCTGATAAAATTGTCAACAACCCACAGTTTTCTTAATCTGTCACCATTTTTCCCACCTTTGGTTTTATTCTAAAAACTATTTGATTATGTGCCAGGGAAGATGTGTATTTCTTTATAACATGAATGTCAGATTGTTGGATCGGAGTGTTTGGGGATAGAAGCCTTAAGCCTCCAGTCAGAAGCGACTTATTCTATTTCTTATTCACCAAGTCGTGAATCAACTCACAAGTCTCCTGACTGATACCATAGGTCATTGTCTTTACGAAAGCTTCAAACTTAGGCTCATCTGCCAGCTAGATTCACTCCCCGTGAACAGCAGCTATGCCTGTTGGGCCCGACCTAGGATGAAAAGGGGAGACAGAGTAGGATCTAATTTCCAACAGAGGGCAGTGTAACTAATTATATAATCATTCATTATTAGTAGGGACCTCTGTTCATTCCTAGATTCCCGTCACTTCGGATTGATTGTCCCTACGTAACTGCATCGTAGTGGTCTAGGGAGCAAAAGTACTAGAGTACAGGAGAATGAAGAGTAATGATTTCAGCAAGAGCAGCCGCACAGACTACTATACTGAGTCTAGTGACTTCTAGAGTTGGTTGTTATGGCAAGGCATCTGGTTTTAGGTGTCTTCAGTTTATGTCATTTCATAGCTCCAAAGATTTTGGCTTGCAGAACCGTACTTTACAGCAATTTGGTTTTTTTTTTTTTTTTCCAGGCAATGAGATCAACAGCAGATATATTAAAGGCAATATTTATTTCAGTTGGTCACCCGCTTACCGCATCGCTTGATACTGCTATCGTGATTGTTAAAATGTCCTGCAGGCACCCTGTGCCAGAGCCTATACGGCAGGTTAAAACCAAGTACCTTCTTTATTGACTCACAACTAGAATCCTTCAAAAACCTTTTGAGGATATTTTGTTATTTTATGAGCGCTCTCTCTTTAACATGTAATGTAAAAATAATTACTTAGAATTCCATGGTTTATCGAGTTGGATGGTCATCAGTTGTTTGATCGGAATATTTGTGGTGTTCTTTTCATCTTTAGATGTTTATAAATCTGAGCTGCTGAACATCATTGTTTATTCTTTTGTTTCATTTACTTACCATGTTTGAGATGAAACTGATTTTCGATTCTAATACCCATTTTCGTATTATATGCAAGTTGATTGACATAAGACCAAGAGACTAGCCAAAAGCATCAAGCAGAACATTAGAACAGTGGACGTACTTGAATCTGGTAGGTCCTTTTTTCTTTGCTTTCTTTTGGTTTCTGTGTTTCTTTTAATGTCAAAAAATCAACAGACGTAGAAAAAACTAGGAACCACTTGTAAATGTATGTGTGGACTAAACAGTCTAAACTCCTGTTCCTTTATTTGACATTAAAGTCATACACCAAAGCTCCCGTTTTAAATTATTTTGTTGACGAAGTTTGTTTATTAATCGCAGCAATTAACATTGCATGTCTGGATGCTATCGGCAGCTAAAGCCTAAAGATATCTAAATGTTTCTTATAGCAAAAAAAATCCGAATTAAATTACATAAGCCTACAACTCAACAACCTCTTTATAATTTCCAAAATTGTGACATAATAAATCGGATTGTTAATCAAAATGCGAAGACTTAAAGTACTGAGCAGGGCTCCATTTGGTTATCAGGAGTTACAGATATAGCTGTAATTATGAAATAAAAGTTAATAGTACGTAGTAAATATAATTTTTAAATAATAATTTTTTAAAAATTAGTAAAGATATAATAAATTTTTTATCATGTAAGTGTAAAATTAAATCAACTTAGTTTCTAAGTTACAACAACTAATGTTTATCAAGTATTTTAGTGCAGTAACTTATAAGTTACAGCTGCTCGACCTCAATCACAAATAGGATCCATGTGGCCTAAAGGGTTCATAATGCAGTACTTTTTTGTTACAAGAATGATCCTATGTGAGACTGGAGCTGTTATGGTACTATCTAAACGATTCTTCGTAAAGAATATTAGATCTTTAATCTAATGTGGGTTTATATGTAAATAATTATGTGTTGCTGACTGTCATATAAGGTTAAGTTCAATTAAAAGTGATTTATTCAGGTTTTCAGTAATTTATACTTTCATGTATCTAATAGGGTGTAAACATTTAATGTATAGATATTTAAGAGTAGTTTTTGTTTCTATGATAAGCTGAATAGAAATACGTAATGAGAATAGAAAAAGTTGTGTTATATAAGTAGTTATGGTCCCTTAGGTCACACATATTATTTTATTATTTTATGATATTCTATCATTAAAGAGAGTGTAAAGAGAAATTTAAAGAATTCTCTAAAAGAACGTATTGATATGGAAGATAAATTACACGACTCTAAAAAGTAATTAAATATTATAGATTCAGATATATTTTCTCATATTCATTTATTGTTTCTTAATAATACAATACGAATATTCTTAGAATTTAGGTGATTGTTGTCACTGAAGGATTATGTTATAACAAGTGATAATAGAGTTGACCTTGGTCAAGCAGGTTGACTTCACAATGAAGTACTCTCGTGGTATTTCACTTAAAATAACTTCGAAGAATAAATTTATTAGAAAGCCTTCTACCTGGAGAATATATAAAAGAGCGCTCTTGAATTGGCCACAAACATGGAACTCCCTATGTTTATGTATGTATAGGGTTGGCTGGGCTGGATAAATGCATTAAAAACGGCCAAGTTTTAGTGGATGGTGCTGCTACAGTTGGCGTGCGAACTCGCTCTAGGGAAAAAAAATATTAGTAGTTTAATAGTTCTTAGCCTACATTGGGATTATTAGTAGTACTAGAGCTCTCCATTGATTTATTTAACAACACCTGTATCTTATTCTTATCCAAAAAAAAAACGTTTTTTATAACAAACGCATTATAGCCAATTTAGTTTAGCGGTAAAAGTGATATTCGTTCAATTAATTCTAGAAACTGACAAGTGACTCTTCGATTTGTGTGCCTGAATAAATTTATAATCTCGATACAAACAATAAGATCCCTTTTAATTCATTTAGTTTGAATTGGTATTTTCTCCCTCGAAAAAATATTTTATTTGAAGATGGAGATAGTGCAAATATGTTTCTTGCTTTTAACCTGATGCAAGTTGAAGAATCATATTCAATGGTCCCCGGTAACCCACTTTTGGTATTGTTGATTAATAATAAAATAAATAAGTTATTTTTGTAACTTTACATATTTATGGATTAGAGCAGCATCGTAAAAATCAATTCGCGAGGTTTTGGACTGGACCGATGTCGATCCAATAAGAATGACTTAGTCTTTGAATTAGAATAGAGCAAATGTAAAATTTCGAAAGTGGGTAATAAGAACCGAATGTTATATTCGATTTTAAATAACTAAATATACATAGAATAATAAAAGAGTATTATGAGCATGCTTATACAGATGCTCTTTTATACATGATCTTTGACTGACGGGATAAGAGGATTAATCGAACTAAACATTTGTTCCATAAACGAGTAATTAATGGAATTGTGAATGGGGTTTGGTATTACAAGTTTTTCATGTGGGGAAAGGTATAAAATATTTAGAGCAAGTCGTACTTTTTTTTATTTACCCTTTTTTTTCCTGTTTTTATTGGAAAGTCCTCTACCTGGAGAACATATAAAACAGTGCTCTCAAATTGGCCACAAATATGGAACTCCCTATGCCTTGATATGTAGAGGGTTGCATTTTTTATACAATAAATATCTGCTTCTCAGTAAATAATTGTCTGTCCATTGACATTATGCAAACCAGAGACTGCAATTTCCTTTTATCGACAAATTAGGAAGGACTGCGGCCAAAAATAGAAGAAGAGAGCATTAAAGCGATCAGAAAGCTTTTTTGCCTCTACAGTTCTGGCAGTTCCGCAGGCTAATAGTTACCAAGGTGCTGCTCCTTCTGGAACTGAGAATTAAACAAGGATAGGATTCAAAGCGAAAGGGACCTATACGTACGTTGATGAATCTGAGCATGGAATAATAGTGTATGGAAAATTCATTTTATATTGCATAAAAGGTGGAGCATTTAATAATATAGTGGAGCATAATATTGATGCTATGTTGGTTTTAAATGAAATCCGAGTCATATTCTGAACTAAAGCTCTGGCAAGATTAATCTTTCGTCTTGTTTTAAATTATCACTCTAAAGAGGCCAATTGTTTCGCTATGGAAATTTTATACCGAACGTCCACTTGACGAGTGTGAGTTTTGAACCTCAGATATTCAATTTATTCTCTTGAAAAGTAAAAATAAAGATTGAACTCAAATGCACTGAAGCTCTGATATTTACATAATTATAAACACGAATGTCAATATGTATGCCAGCAGACCAACAGACCTTGATAATCTCCTCTCCCCTGCGCCTGCGGTAGTATCTGTTTTGATCATGATCCTGAATAGGCAATCCCCTGTGGATGGATTTGTGGTGGTAACAGCCGAAAGGTTTGGAAACCTGCATGCACTGTCAAGCTGATTATTTATCTGGTAGTAGCTGTTGAATGCATATGAAATGTTCCCACGAGCGTCCAAATTCCCACAGGAAGTTCCATATCCAAGACTTGTGCAATCAGCATTTCCACAAGCATAACTCACACTAGCAGCAACTTGTGGGTCAGCAAGGCTTGCGGAGGGTGACATAACACACCATTTCTGGGCAAGATAATGTACATCCTTAGCTGCTACCAAACCATTCCTTCCATTTCCAAGGCTAAGCTGGTACTTGGGTTGTCCATCAAAGTAAAGTAAGCCCCAATGCCGTTCAAAATTCCCTGGCTGAATGCTTTTGGCATCTTCATCTATGAGACTAAATAAGTACGCATCAATAGCACCAGATCGCATTGGGGTTCCCTTTCCAGCATTGACTCGTGACATGAAACCTTGGTTGAACCGCTGGGCAAACTTTAGATTTGCGTTTTTGTCCCCGTCAGTAGGCCATCCAATCTCTCCAACAATAATGGACAAGTTACCAAATCCATTTTTCTGTAACGCCCATACAAGCGTATCATAATTCGCATCAAACACATTTTCATAGACTCTTCCATTATCATTAATTGGAGATGAATTGCTGTCAAAGAAAGCAAAGTCAATGGGGAAACTGGGATCTTTATAGAGGCTTATAAACGGGTAAATGTTAACGGTAAATGGACCACCGTTGTCACTTAAAAACTTGAGAATCTGTAGCATGAGATCATGAATGTCTGTCCGCAAATCACCTTCAGAAGGAAGGTTAGATTGACTTTGGTAAACATCAGCATTGAGGGGGACGGTGACTTTTATTCGAGTGCCTAATCCAGCTTTTATGAGAGCTGCCTGAATATTTTGAAGAGCAGGAAGGGTTGTTCCAATGAAGGTTCCATTGAATGTCGGAAGAAACGGTTCATTTCCAACTGCAACATACCTAGACACGAAGGAAGAATATAGTTAATAGAAACCAATAAATTTAAATCATGATGGGAGGGGGTAGGGGAGAAAAAGGCCCGTCATCAAAACACCTACTAATCATCACACAGCATCTCATTAATTATCTAATTTCCAACTTGAATTTGTGCCGCTAAGTTGGCTATTACCACCTTTACCTTTACCAGAAGCAGCTGAAATTGAGTTTACAAGAGATTGAATTGAACTGAGGACGCTTTGTAGGTAAAAAGTAAAAGCAAGAGGGAGGGAGGGAGGGAGGGTTGGGAGTTTACCTGATGTCGACGCCATTGGAGGAGACATGAGAAGAGACATTCTTAGCAACCCAATTTTCAGCGGCTTGGACACTGCTGGCAAGAGTAGAGAGCATCTCATTGGGAATACCCACCATCACTTGAATCCCAGAATTAGCAAGTGCATTCAAATACTTGGAATCAGCATCGAATAGCTTAACCCTGTCAATTCCATTATCTTTTAACATCCTCACCACAGTTGAAGGCGGCAAAGGGTGTGTTGCCTGTGTTCCCCAATTCACTCCAATTCCACTCACCACCACCACACAATCCATTATTAACAACACACCACCATAAAAGTAAAACAACAGCAACAATCCAACCAGTAACTTTCTTCTGGAAACCACCCCTTGTTTCAGAGACCCCATACTTCTCATATCAATTTTGAATTTTGATTGTTCAAAACAATAAAGGAAAATATATAGGTATCAACAGGACATGGGTTGAAACGAAGTTCACTTAATTTTATTTATTCAGCAACTAACATGTTGAGTAAGAGAAGAGAACCAACAAAGGACAAAAAGCACGAGTAACAACAGAACCAGAACCAGTTATAACATAATAATTATAAAGGAAAAACACAGTGATAAGAGTCTTCGAAAGAGTCCAGTGAGCAAGGGTTACTACGAACTGAAAAATAAGAAATAGTATATACACCCTTTGAAGAAAGAAAAATGGAATCAGAACCTCTCTCAGAAGCAGAATAGGAGTACCGAATACTTACTAATTTACGAAGTGGTACTAAAAGAGGTTGAGAAACAGAACGGCTGCCTTTCGAGGTGACGATAATGATTCATTGAGAGAATAAGTACCTAACTTCTAAAAGAGGGAGAAATTAAGATAAAACCCCCGCTTAGATATGAGAAATTGATCATCATCACCGGCTTTTCGCCTATCTCTACGATGAAGAAGGCCTACGCTCCCTGTCTCAGGTATGAACGTACCTCAGGTATGAACGTACGTGAAAACCATTTCTTATGGTCAATTTTTTATAATATTAATTATGTTACTACCTACGTCATTAAGAAGCAACCAAGGCTAGAGAATAACTTTTTTTTTTTTTTTGGGTGGGGGAAGACGTTTGTTTGTTTGTCTGCACCTCTAAAGGGTTACTGATTGATGGGACCTTTAAATATTTTCTTCTGTTTTCTTTATTTTTGAAAGGAAGAAGAACAAGAGGAAATGAAGAAGTCTCTTGAACTTTTTCAACTAAGAGGGCGGTTCTGGACATTTCACAAAATAGCATTGTTTTACTACTTTAGTTTGGTCGGGGACCTCTTTTCTTTCTATTGATTCATCCACATCCACATCCACGTCCACGTCCCCCATCCACTTCTAGATTTGGTAATTTAGTCCGACTCAATTTTTGATCCGATTGATCTGATCCTAATTTTTAAGGTTTTGGCCCAAATTTTTAAGTTTAGGGTTGAGTTAGGACTAAGATTTTAAGGCTAGAATAAATTTAGGATTAGGGTAGAGCTTAATGCCGGCCCGACCCGACCCGACCCTATTTAAAAAAAAAAAAACTAACACAAGTTAACACACGCACACAACATCACACATTGTGTGTTTTTAATTTAATTGCATTGTATTTTTATTTGTATAAGACATGAGTTTTTTTTTTATGTTGTGTTGTTGAATTGAATTATGTATGACTAAAATGGTTGTGAAATTATATTGTGTGTTTTTAATTTAATTGCATTGTATTTTTATTTATATAAGACATGAGTTTTTTATTTTTTATTTTTTATATTGGGTTTTTTAATTGAATTGTGTATGGGTAAAATAGTTGTGAAATTACATTGTGTGTTTTTTATTTTATTACATTGTGTGTTTTTCATGTTAGATTTTGGAATTGATTTGTGTGTGGGGTTGAAATAGTTGTGGAATTGATTAAAATAGTTGTGGAAAGTGGATTAGATTGTGTTTGAAATGGTTGAGTAATTGCCGAATTGGTTGAAATGGTGGTGGAAAATGAAAATTAAATTGTGGGGTTAATTATTTTGGTAAGGTCGGGTTGGGCCTGACCCGATGTTGGCCCGATTCGGGCCGGGCTCGGCCCGACCCTAACTAAATAATATTCGGGCTTTTTTAGGGTCGGGCTTTAAATTTTTTTGATCGGGTCCCGACCCGACATTTTGCCATCCCTATCCACTTCCGCTTCATTTCTTTATATAAATAATAATAACAATGATGTAGGGTTGAGATGTTGGTGGCGTTTATTTTTTAACTTAATAATTTAAAGTGATTTAATTTAATTAATTAAGTTAATTAGAGGTATTTATTTTTATAACTTAATGAGACTCATTAGATAATTTTGACTTAATAAAATAAGCTATTTTTTATTTTATTTTTTACTTAATAGAGAAATCTAAATTAAGTCAATTACTTACTAATGTCAAAAATATCTCTGTTTTATAATTTATTTTTCATGTCTATCCCAAAACTCACTCATAGACATTTACCCCACATAAAAATATTCATATTTTTTCTTTCTTATATTATATACGATAAAATTTAAAATTTATGGTATTTTATTTATTAAAATTTTAAAATAATTATGTATTCACTTGAATATAGTTTTACTTATAAATGTTAAAATATTGTGGTATTTAATATATTATTTATTTGACATTCAAATTTAATAAGGATACAAATGTAAAAGTATATATTTTCAGCTTTTTAAGTTGAAAAAAATAAAAAATTTAATACTTATTTTCTGAGATTCAGACGAAAAAACAAACATATTATTCAGATTCAGACATTCAGATCTATTCAGAATTCAGATTAATTCAGGTCTATTCAGATTTCAGACAAAAAAACAAACGCCACCATAGTCTTTCGTGGGCCTTGAGGGACTTGTACCACAACGCTGATAAATGTACTTGGGTTCTAATTCTATAATTTTGATTGTCATATTTAAGGGTTGGTAAAATCCGGATCTAGATTAATAATTTTATATTCGCATTCGCATTCGCATTCGGATTTAAATTCATAAAAAAAGATACGGATTTGGATGCGGGTAATATCAGTAGCGAATGTGGATAGATATTTCAGATATTCGGATTCGTAAAAATTAAAATTTAATAATTTAATATATAATTTAAAATTCAATAATTTACTTAATAATATCAAATAAAATCCAATCATAATTCAACATGAAGAACATACAAATAATCCCTAATTTGTAACATGCGTTTGAGCTTCATCTCCTCATCTTAGGGCCTGATATCTTTACATTATCAAAAGAATTGTGCTTTTAACACCGCTATGAAATTCTTATAACACCCCTTTTCAATTTTATTCCCTAAAGTACCTCTATTTAATTTACAAAATTAATCATCTTCTCATTAAATTTCACTCTAAAAGAAAATTTTTCTTTTAAGTTTTTATTATAAAATAAAAAAATCCTATAAAATCTTTAACTATTTTTTTATTCTTACATTTTTTTGATATCTCTATAACTAAAAACTCTAATTATTTTCTTTAAAGAAAATATTTTTTCAATTAAAACTTAAAATATAGATATAAACTATGAAAATGAGATATGTGTGTACAAATTTTGTTAAGTTACGTATGTTAGAATAAGAAATCCTTTTGGTGAAAATCATCACTTATAATCTAGAAACATTCATGTTGTATTATTAAGAATCAATAACAAAATGTGCGGAAGCGTACCTGAATTAATCATGCTTAATAGCTCTCAGGAGTTGTGTTGTTAGTCTTTCAGATCAACAAAGAATCCTTTAATTTTCTCTTTACTCTCTCTTTGATGATGAGATGTTAGAGAGAATAAAATGATACATGTGACCCGAGGACCATGACCACTTATATAAACAACTTTTCCTGTTGACTTTAAGTATTCATATTTCAGCCCATCATAGAAATAGAAATTTCTCTTAAATCTCTACACATTAAAGGCTCATGCCTTATTAGATACATTAAAGCTCATATTACCGTAAACCTTAATAAATTACTTTTAATTGAGCTTATCCTTATATGACAGTCTGCGACACATAATTATTCACAAATAAGTCCAATGTTGTATCAACGATCCAACAAGGTAATGACTAACAACTGACTGACTAATGTGTGCATTTCACTTTTATTATAATATTGCCATTATTATTGGTTACTTATTGTAATTACATGGTCCTTACTAAGTTACATGATAATGTAACTTACATCAACTTAAGAGTTGTGAATAAGCACCTGAGGATATTCGATAAAATAACCTACATTTAGCTTATTTGAAACAATCCTTAGGTTGATGTAAGTTATATTATTATGTAACTCATGCGGCCTTTAATTTTTTTGTTTGAAATCTGAAGAGATTAAATCAGTCTGAATTTTGAATATACTTGAAGGTCTAAATCTAAACAACATATTCATTTATTTTGTCTGAATTTTGAGAAAATAAGTATTAAGTTATTTTTTAGCTTTAAAAATAAAAAAGTGTAGTTTTATATTTTTACCGTATTAAATTTGAATTTTTAATGAATAATATTTATATCAAAGAACATAAATATCATGGTATTTTATGATAACATAAATTATGTTCAAGTGAATACATAATGATTTTAGAATTATTATATACATAATACGTTAAATTTCATATTTTATGACAAATTCACAATAATAGTGCATAATATAAGGAAAATTAAAAAGATACTTGAACTAGTTGATTTGCCATTTGATCTCAAAGTTAGTGCATGAAAATTTTGATTAGGGATGGCAATACAACCTAGACCTAGCTTGGACTGAGATGAACCTGGATAATCTGGATTAGGCTTAACTTAATGCTGAATCCGAATGCAATTTATGAACCTGGACATATTCGGGTCTAGAATCCAAGATTAGGTAAACTTGTATATCTGAAACTCAGACCTGAATATCTTTATTTTAATACTAGTTTATTAAACTATTTTTAATATAAATAGAAAAGTTGAGAAAATACAGCCCATGTGCCCTAGCTTGCAATTCACAACCGCACTTCTAGTTCTCATCCTCATCAATCTACCTCTATTCCTTGTTCACTTCAGCTTGTTCCAAAGTTAGGTATTGGCAAAACTCAATGAATACTAATTTTTTGTTGTTTCTTCTTTTTGGACTAAATGGGTGTTTGTTTTTGCCACTTATGTTGCTAAATTGATGCCAGCTCGACGTCAATGAGCTTGTTGTTGTTCTTTTTCTTGTTGACGGCACAAAGGATTTCAATTTTGGGATATGATTGGAAATTTTGGGAGTGTGGGAGGGTTTTGGGGGAGAATAGATGGATTTTTAATGTCATTTCTAAGTTTCTAAGAGTCGGGTTTGTTAAAATTGAGGAGTCAATATACATGAAGCAAAACAATGAATAAACGAAAGACTTATCAATTGTCTTCTATTAATGTTGAAGCTTGGGAAAACTTTTAACAGTAAATGGCTGTCTCTATTCAACTAGCCTCCTCCATCTTCTAGTTTCAACATTTTCCCTCATCATTGCATCCAACTAGCCTTAATCCAAAATTAAAAACCAGCAATCTGGGAACCCAAAATTTTTCGGGTTGAACCCAGACTGGCCCATATTTAAAAAAAACTGGGTTAATACGTGGGTTCGATATAATGAATTAATATCAAGGTTTAGAACTAGGAAAGTTGAATCCAGACCCAAACCCATATTTTGCCATCCCTAATACTGATTTTCAATGCTTGACGAGTTACTAGCATTAGTTGCTTGATTTTAATTGCCATGGAAACTTTTAGCTCAACTTCATCATTATCATATTAAGCAAATAATGCATTTTTCACAGACATTGTTTGAAAAAAAATATATATTACCATGCATATTTTTCAAATAACCAAAACACATAACTTATTTCACTAGATAAACCAAAAGTTCAACAATGACCCCAATTAAAAATTTGACTCTTTACATAAACCAAAAGCTATATAATCCAAAAGTTCTATAATGACACCAAACAAAAGATTGACACATATGAACTAGGAAAAATATATCAAGGCCCCTTTGTACACTATGAATCCATCCAATACATCATCTTTTACATTGATTGGAGTTTTGGAAACATTTTTGGTATCCTTTCCATTATAGAACTCCAATATAAGTTCCAGTTACTACTGAACTTGAGAACAATGCCTCTAACTCTTCAACATTTGCTAAAGGTTTATTAAGAAATTAATCAGCTTTCAGATATTTCTATAGAGACAAAATAGACGAATAACTAGTTATACTTGTATTGTAAATTTTTAAATAATTCAGTTAAATAAAAGAAAAATAAAAGATGGTACCTTAAAGTATTCTTCCCATCTTAGTGCCCAATCAAAAGTATAAGCACTAGAATTTTAACCATGTTTTGTTGTCATTGTTAATTCCAACCATGTGAGCCATTATCTTTTCATATAATCTCACATAATTTTAAGTTTCGAGTAATAGATTTTCTCATAGTTCCTAAGAAATTGTATTCCAAGCAACACCCTTTAAGTTTACCTTAGATTTATTTTCATTGTTTGCTTCACACATGCAAAGGTCAATAAAATACTTCCTATAAGCAGGATTTAAGGTTGGCAAATTAAGAGCTTGGGCTAAACTTTTTCAAGTCCAAGCCCATTAGATAAGAAGTGCAAGGGCTGAGCCTGGGCTGGCTTGGGCTGGGCTTGAGTTTTTACTTAAATTTTTAATTTTTTTTAAAATTGTTGTAAACTTGAAATGAGTTAATAATAATCAAGTTGTTATAACCAATAATGAATTAAAAAAATAAATATTTCAAAATAAAAATAATAAATAAAGAAAATAAAAGTTTAGAAATTTAATATTTTAATACTTGATTTTCTAATTCAAGCATTCTCTTAACTAATTAACACTTAAAAGAGAGTTTAGTATTATAATTTTAAGTTTTTTGATTCATTATTAATATATAAATTAAGAATTTTAGCTTACTTTTTTTCTATTATTTTTCAAATTTAAATTTATTATTCTAATTTATAAATTTATTTTTAAAAAAATAGAGGACTCGAGTTTGGCCCAAGCTTTTTTTCCTAAACCCTTGTCTAAGCCCTCATGTGTGAAACCCGGGCCAAAGCCCGTAGGAATGGGTTGGGCCGAGCCAGGCTTTTTTGTGTAGAATTTATGAAAATATTCAAAAATTTTATCTTATTTATAAATAGGCCCTTTATTTTTAACGAAATAATAACAATAACTAGTAAATTTAATACCATTAATGTTATTATTATTATTATTATTATATTCATATTATTGCTATTACTATAATATATACAAGTAATATTATGACGACAATTAATAAAAAATGTTTTAGTAATTTAAAATAATCTATTACGATTTCAATACAAAGTTAACACATCAACGAAAACACAAAACAATTCATTTCGATTTTAATTTCTATAGCTCAAATAAATAATTTATTATTTCATTCCATTTTATTTCCAACAAATTTCAATTTTGGTTTAGTAAAGGTGCCATAAATAAAGCGATAAAAACTTATCACAGCTGACAAGTATGGGGAACCACGAACCAACAAAAATCTAAGGACGGGATATTATTTATTTATTTATTTATTAAAGACGGACCGATCTTAATAAAAAAAAAAGGCATAAGCTGGCATGGCGATGCCGTGCCGCTTAAGACGTGTGCTATTATTTTGGACTCATTCCTCTATTTTAAGCCTTTGGAATTTTGCAAAATTGATATTTAAAGGCATGACAAAACATTTACAACAAGCCTAACCTACTCTAATATCTTCTTACCTCGTTTCCTTCGTGTATTAATTATCGTCCGATTAGAATTATTATTAGATGAATGCATTGGCATTGCTCTTTGCTCCGTTTAAAACAAGGTAAGTTTCAAAGAATGACACAGCTCATCTGAAATTTAATTTAGTTACCAACTCAAATCTCACCATAGCGTATTAAGGCTGTGATTCGAGAGATCCACTCGATATCAAACATTATATATTATTAGTAAATAATGGGTGTAACTGACCTGTTATTACTATAACAACAATGTCTTGTTAATTACCTCTTAACCCCCAGAAATTAAAAAAGAGAAAAGAGAAAAAAGAAAAAGAACGTAGGCGTGATTACGGGGAATGTGAGCGAGGACAAAAAGGTCAATTAAAAAAAATACAGGTAGATTCCCCTAAGGATAAGGAGTGATTCGAGGGGAGACTTTTCTGAATCTGAGCTAGAGTCGGAGTGTATATCAACCTCTTTTCCTCAGTTTATTTCTTTTCATGCTCTGAGTGAGTCTGTCACGAGGGAGGGATAAAAACTAGAGTTTGATTCAGAAAAAAAGAGTTCCTTCTCTTTTTCTTCATCATCAATTTCATAGTTTCCCCTTCCAGGTACCTCTTCCTCTTTTCGATTCTGTTTAAATTTGTAATCGCATTAATTATTATTTTTTAAAAATAAATAAATGAATAAATGGATAAAATTTATTATCGTTATTGTAGAGCATCGATCGTTGAATTCCGGTCTCCGCGATGGCTATAACAATGAAGCAGATGTCTCTTATTGTCGGTACTCTCGGTACTTTGTCATTCATATTTGGTGTAATTGCTGAAAATAAGAAGGTACTCGCTATTTTCTTTTTCTTTTCTTCGTTAGTGAAATATTAATAACTGTTTTTGATTAAGCAAACATGGTGAAATAGTCTGATTATACTTTGTTAGAAACTGAGACATGAACGTTTATATAGTGGGTCAGTTTCTCACTTTGCATGTGTATGTTTGTTGAGATTGTTTAGTTTCAATTGTTATATCAAGGTCTGTAAAATTTAAAGTTTAGAGACTAACAGGTCAGTTTAGTTTATTTCTATCATCCTCGTGGAACAAACAACTGCGAGTGTTTGTGTATATTATTATATACTTTATATGATTGTTCTCTAACTTTATTGATTTGATTTATTGTCTGGTGATTTTAGCCTGCATCGGGAACTCCGATACCTTTGAAAGGTGGAGTTATTTGCAAATATCCATCTGATCCGAGTGTTGTCTTGGGTTACCTGTCTGCTGCTTTTCTCGTTGCTTCTATTGTGGCCGGCTATCTGTCCTTGTTTTACCCTTACAAAGGAAGATCTGTTCCTCATTCTGTTTTCTTCCGGAGTACTTCTTTCACCGTCTTCTTCAACATTGCTGTGTAAGCTTAATTTCTTTCCCCTATATGCCTTTTTATTTTTTATTTATTTATTTATTTATTGCAATATGTTGTTTCTGTTATGGATCAATCTTAGCATACGTGTTCTGTTATGGATCAATCTTAGCGTTAGATTAGGTTTGTTTGGATAGGTATTGTGGTACTATGCTAGAATAAAAAGTTCTAGCTGTCACATGCTGTGAAGTAAAAGTAATTTGTTAACATTTTAAGAGCTTATTTTTTCAATAAACAAGCTGTGGATGCAATTCTGCCGAAGGCCAATCCCTAGCTGCAAGTTTTTACCAAACGCATGCTCCTTGGTGGGTAGCTCAGCTGCCAAAAATCTAATACAAACAGACAGAGGCTGCCTTAATGCTGTTTGCTGTCTTATCATAGATTTTCTTGCCTATAGAAAATATCTGTGTGGATCTAAGTCCTGTTGCTCTAATGCTGTATACTTACTGCTTCTTATGTGTACACCAACTTTGATAGGTTTACGGGTGGATTAGCAGCAACACTGCTGTTGTGGCCAACTATCACAGAGCAAATTCATTTGAGCCGCAAGGTACATTCAAATCCTCAGGCACAGTGCCTAACTGCTAAGACTGGTCTTCTTGGTGGGGGTGCATTTGTTTCCCTTGATTCATCTCTCTTCTGGTTAGTTGCACTTATGCTAGCTGACAATGCTCGGGAGGATTACTTTGAAGAATTAGAATCAAGCCATAAAGGTGTGCAGCTCACGGGAGAGTATGATGAACCAGATCATTTGAAGGGCAGCCCCTGACTTATATATTATAAATTTGGCAATGAAAATCTCTTGATGAATGCCCCGTGTAATTTTCATGCTTTTAATTTGGTTGTCAGCTGTGATTGTCAAGCAACTTTTATGGATATGGCATTATGTTACTGTAAATATTCTTTACTAGTACTGTTTAATATTTTGGTTTTGCATGCATGGATGATAATAATGATTTTTCAGTTTAATTTCCATGGAATGCATAATAATTTAATCTCTTCTATATACTTGTGGTCGCAGCTTTTTAACCTTGTGAACTTGCTAACTGTATAGAACTTGTGCTATCCATTAATAATCAGTGCTGCTGGTTTATCTACAAAAGAATAAAGGTGAAAAACCTCCCTGTATTAATTAAGCACTTATGAAAATATGGTTGCAACGTGCTACATTATCGTCATCATTACTAGGAAAGCAGGAGTAAACGAATCTTATGTGTATCGATCAGTATATGTTGAGAGTTGCAAGGAAAATTATGGTGGGTGTTGCATTGTCTTGCCTCTTTAGCAGATTGTAAGTATCAGTTTTCAGACGGCGGCTCTGTACATGTTATGTCACCAACCATAAGCACAAACCAAATGAGCAGATGAGCAGATGAGCAGATAAAATCGTTCGTTTTATATGGATGTTTAAGACTGATCGTTATCAAATATGGATAAGCTAAAATTAGACAAGTTATAGGCATGTTGAGGAACGGTGATGATGGTGATAAGGAACATTCCTATAGGAGCATCAAGGAACTTTGTGGGAGGAAGACGTTATAGATAAATATTGGAGTCGTGCTTCTAACACCCCTTAGAAGTCCTTGAAAAACCCCACCTCTTCAAACTTTCAACTTAACCAAAGAAAATTAAAATAAAAGACATTCTCTCGGTACATATATTTGAACTCATTGAAATATTTTTTACACCCATTATCTAAATAAATTCAATATTAAAATTTAAAAATGATGATTTTACTCAATAAAGGCATTTAAATGCTAAATATGCCCTTTAATATTAAATTCTTATTTTTGACCCTTTTTTTTTACCAAACAAACTCGCTACAATTTAAAACTATTTCCAATTTGCATACCGATTTCAATTTACAGGTTTGATATCAAGCTACCAAATATTTGTCCGTATAGAATTGAATGTAGAATTTAGTAAAACTAATTTCAATATTATGGTTAACTTTTTAGTTGTGCAAACAAATTCGAATAGTGAAGAAACTTTTCTGCTTTTCTCTAGTTTTTTCTTGCTTTAATTTGCAAATGATATCAAAATAGAAGTTGAAATAACTTGTCAAGATAACTGGCTAAAGGCTTATTAGTTTGTGGGCAATTAATCTACTTGGAGCTCCCCTTTTTTTTTTTTTTGTGACCTATGCTGTCAGTTTTTGGTCGAACTTATTTGAGGAAACATTTATGCATTTGGTGGAGCTTTAACAACTGGAGATTAATCTAAATTTGTTTGATACTAATTGGAAATTTTGGGGTTTATGGAAAAAAATGAGTGTTTATAATTCATTGCGAACAATTTTGTGGATGGATTCAACAGTGATATAGAAAGTAAAATTTTTTCTTTAATATATTATTTTGCCCTTAATGATAATTTATATTATGAATCTTTTAATAATATAAAATTTAATTAAAATATAAATTTAATGAGTATTTTATTGGGTTCAAATAGTCTCTTTCTCTAACTCATTTTTTGTCCACCTTTTAAGTCCTCTTCTTGAACTTAATTTAATTAATATAGTATCATAGCGTCGAGTGTTTTTATACAAGTACAATAAAAGGATTAACCCATTTCGTTGTAAGTTTTAAGAAAAAGAAAAAGTTCTTGTAATAGCAAATAGTGTTAGCAGCATAACCTCACTATTCTCGCGAACTTCAAACAAATGTTTGAATTCTGTCACTCTGAAGCCTAGAATTAAAATATTTGCTTAAGCGAGAGGAGAAGAAAACAAATAAATAAGTGATTCATTGTATCTTAGAGTCATATTTGCTTAATCCATGTTCATCACTCAATTGGTGGGACAAATAACACCTTAAGGAAAACGATATTTGTAACGTGCCTTGAAGTACATATTATTTTTCTGCAGTTTATCTATTATTGTTATTTTCTTTTTACATACAGAATAGTAAACACATTACTCATACAGTAAAGTTCTACCGTTACTACTATTATTTTTTACATTTGTCACTTCCCAAAAGTATATATTCCAACATTATTATTAAAAATAATTAATATATATGCTAAATACTAAATTGATTATTCTTTTCATATTCATAATGTGTTATAAACCTATCAGTACTATATTAATGTCATGTAAACTTATATATATGACCTAATTTAAGAATAATATTAATATGTTTATTATTTTTTAAATTATTTTTTAATTTTTTGTATTAAATTATTCGATACAATTAAAAAATAAGTTATATCTGTAATTTGATATTTCAATACGATTAAAATTAATCTTATTTACTTAAAGTTTATACTACTCGAACATGTACACAGATCGAGAGCCTTACACTTAACAAGTAAGCAGCACAGCACGGGAATGAATGGTAAGTAACAAAGGTAGAGTGAAAAGTGAAAACCCTATCAAAACCCTTGTACTTTGCTTCTTTCTGTTGTCGGGTTTATAAAATAATTGCCATCACTTCTCGTTTAGTCCAAGTCGATCCATCCAACAGTTTACAACACTCACTGGTAGTCTAATACTACTACTAATATACCACAAAGTAACTTATTATTATTATAAGTTACAAAACCCTTGTACTTTGCATCTTTGATTGATTTGAGAAGCTTGAGCAGTACTAGTAGTAGTGTAGTCGTCTTATTGAATATTGAAGAAGAAAGAAAGAAAGATCATCATAGAAAGATGGCGCTAGGTGAGAGAGGAGGATGGGATAAGAGCGAATCCAGATACTGTGGAGTTGAGACCGACTTCAACGATGACATGCCTCACCTTTTATCCTTCAATCTTTCCTCTGGAGGCTTTGATTTTGTCGTTGCTACCTTGGTTCGTTCTTTTTTCTACTCTTCTCCTCTTTTACTCTTTCTTGCAATTCGTCTTTCCTTTTTTTTTTTTTTTTTTAAATGTTTCATTAGGGTGACTTAGGTAAGCATTCACATAATTTGGTATCGTATGTCTCTGTCTCATTTCAATGGCAACATAGTCACCTACAATAACTTGTTAATTGCCTACTTCTCTTCTCTTCTCTTCTGTGGTGAAGCAGAAGCACAGCATGCCCTGCTTCATTTGTATGCAGTTACAGCATTATTGATTTTCTTTGTTTTTGCATTTGCTTTTATGTTGCGACTCACAAACCTTTTGCATTCACATTCCCACCTGAGGCAGTTGCATATTTGAATTATTGCTAGCACTATTAATGCTTTAAAACCTGATGACACAGATGGATCCCAATTATCGGCCAAGCTTGATAGAAAAAGACATTGGCGGTGGATCACATTTTCTGCCCTTTGCTGGCTCTGACTTAGTCTTGAGCCCTTCCCAATGGAGTAGTCACGTCGTGGGTAGGAACTGTTCTATACCTCATTTCTCTCTTAATTATGTTCCCTTATGGTCTTTCTAACATTTTTTTTTCATTCGTTGTCTCAAATTCCTTTGGCCTTGTGCTTTTGTTTGACTTAACTATTGGTGTGTATTCAACTTGGAATAATGATATTATTGTGTGTCTGACATATAATATCACTGAATTATTTTTATCTTTGTGTGCATTCTCATTGCCTTAAAGTGGCTTTGGTAAAGTGTGAACTCTCTCAGTTGATTCTTGAATCTACTCAGGAAAAATTAGTTCGTGGATTGACTTGGATTCAGAAGACGAGATCCTGCGGATGGATTCTGAAACTACTTTGAAGCAAGAAATTTCATGGGCTTCCCATCTTTCACTGCAGGTCTGCACTTTTATTATGATTTTGTTGCTTTTTGTTGTCAGTAGGTTTCAGTTGATTTCTTATGCTATACTTGAAAAATGAAAATTGTCCTTGCAAGGAAAGTCTCTGCCTACTTCTTTTAAGAGCTTATGGTTTTGCTGTTGCAGGCTTGCCTTCTTCCTTCTCCTAAGGGAGCATCATGTGCTAATTATGCTAGGTGCGTGAATCAGATTCTTCAGAGCCTAAACAACATGCAGGTGCTTATGGTTTTCCCTTTATTTCTTTTAATGCAATTTTTCTTTCTATTTCTTTTCTCATTATTATCTCTATTTAAAGTTGTGGCTTAGGATTCCATTGGTGAAGAATGATGATGATACTATGGACTTTATTCCTTCGGTGAGTACAGTCACTTATGCTCAAATCTTATCATGGAGGATATTTAGCATACATGTGTACAGCCGCGTGCGGGTGTCTAATATATGATATGTCATATTATATGGATATACATATATTTTTGTGATGGAACAGTTATTGGTTTCCTGATTCTACTCAGAAGTAATCTTTTGACAACGTGGATTTGGAAATGAAATATTTGGGTATAGAACTGGTATTTATTGAATTGTTGATGACATAGTCTCTTTTTGTACTTATACCTAACAGAATCTCATGATGAGTCAAGTTATTCATTTCATTTATAAAGAAATATGCCTAGGACTAGCAATTTGTCAAGATGTGTTCTGAAGATGCTTACTTTATCCTTTTAACTTTTGTTCTTACTTGTAGGGTGATTCCTGGGAACTCTGGAATTCATTTCGTCTTCTCTGTGAACATCACAGTCAGCTGTCAGTTGCCCTTGATGTTCTGTAAGTTGAATAGACTATGATCCATTGATTTTTACTTTTCATTTGACCAGATATGTTTTTTATATACTCATGTTTAATGCAATGGACTTTTTTTCACTAGGAGCTCACTGCCTTCAGCAAACTCACTTGGACGATGGTTTGGCGAGCCTGTTAGAGCTGCCATAATTCATACTGATGTAATATATCTTGAGTTTTTTATTATTGTGTTCATAAAATTCTAAATTAATTGCATCCTCCATTGGCGATGCCTGGCTATACAAAGACATTTTTTAGTGTGTCTTTGCTCGGTTATTCAAAGATGTGATTCTTAATTTTGCAGTCTTTTCTAACCAATGCACGGGGTTATCCATGCCTGTCTCGGCGCCACCAGAAGCTCATTACTGGGTTTCTTAACCATTCTATACAGGTATATGAATTACAGGGATGCTTCGACATCAATTTGTTCAATTAATTTTCTTTTTCTTTTAATTTTTTATTCCTATTACATGTGACCATGTATCTTAATGATTCTCTTGACTGATTATTCTTATAAATTTCTTAAAAGTAATTTTATTGGAAAAAAAAATTCTTCATAACATTTCTGGAGAATCTCTGGCAATTGGTTTTTGTTTCCAATGCTATTTAAGCAGAACGCAGTGGTTTAACAATTTTTCAATGGAGTCTCTTGCTAGCGCTGAACATTAGTATGGAAGGCTTATTGTTTGTGATTTTTTTATGATTGTGTTATCAATGTGGTTCTCATTTCATCAAGAATGACCGTACACTGAAGTAGTTCTTTGGTTTCCTGTAATTTTTTAACAGTTGTTTTCTATGATGTTTCTTATTGCCAGCTGCCAGTTTACTAATTATTTTCCTTCGGAATGTATTTTTAGGTAGTTATTTCAGGAAAACTTAACCATGGTGTTCCCAGTGTGAGCTTGGATTCTGCTTTAGACCATACTGGTACTAATGTTGAGAGTAAGTTCCTAAGTTCCTATCTATGCTGAAGTAGTGTCTGGCTGTCAATACTTCTTAAGTGATTTAAAACAGTTGTATTTAGTAATGCTACATTGAAATCACAATTTTTTCATGTGTTATTGCCATCAGGCTCTCAGAGACATTCCCTGAGGCCATATTTGGACTATATTGCTTACCTCTATCAAAGGATGGATCCCCTTCCAGAGCAAGAACGTTTTGAGGTACAATTCTGGATTGGGTTGTGACGTCTTTCATTTTATTGTCTTCTTCTGATCCCTGTATTTTCTAATGGCAGCTCAGTTACAGGGATTTTTTACAGTCTCCATTGCAAGTGAGTGTTCTTTGCTTCTGCTCCCTTTTGTTAGTGTTTTTTGACTATTTTTTCTTGTTAAATTTTTGCCTCTACCAGGGACATAATCCACTGTTCCACATTATTTCTGATGAATTTTGCACCATAGAATTTTCTAACTACTACCTTTCATTCCAGCCTCTTATGGACAATCTAGAGGCTCAAACATATGAGACATTTGAGAAAGACTCAGTAAAATATATCCAGGTTGGATTATTTTAGTGACTGTTGGAAGTACTATTCTTCTAAAGACAACTTGTTCTTTTTTTTTTTTTTTTTTTCATTCTGATCAGTATGCATGTACTTGTATTTTGCTAGTACCAAAGAGCTATTGGTAACGCCTTGGTGGACAGGGTTCCCGATGAAGAAGCATCTTCTTTAACCACTGTAAGCTACCCACACATATCGGTGACACCCTTTTTTCAATTATCTGTATTTTTAGTTCATAGTCTAAGATATTGCACACACATAGGTGTTTCTCAAAACTTGATGCCATGGGATATGCGAATTTCATGACATTGGTGTACTTTTAAATGTGGCAAGGTACTGATGGTTGTAGGAGCAGGGCGAGGACCTCTTGTTAGGGCATCATTGCAGGTTTCTCCCTGCAGCTTCTTTATAATGGGATGTCAACTAGTTTGTTTGTTTTGAGAATCATGCTACATGTATCAACTTTACTTTGACTGGACCCTTTTTTTCTTTTCTTTCTGTTTGTATATAGGCAGCTGAAGAAACAGGACGCAAACTGAAAATTTATGCTGTGGAGAAAAATCCAAATGCAGTTGTTACTCTTCATGTGTGTTGCAAACTGTGTGATTATGCTTCAGTAACCAACATAATGTGTCCCAAAAGTGGCAGAGGGCATTTGCATATTGGTGCACGAAAATTGGATTATGTTTAATTATTTGTTGCCTAGTTAATCTTAGATTCCGGAAGCCCTTTCCTTATTGATAAGATACCACGTGGGTCTCTGACTTCCTAATAAAATCAATTTTTTCATTTAAGTGCACAAAATCTTAGAATGATCTTAATTCATAATTATTTATCATTGGTCAATTGACAATAATATTCTACAGTTCCTCATGCCTACTTTGCATTAACATTCTTGATAGCGAAGATCATATGTTTTGCTAGTAATCAAAAGAGACTTTTCCTCCCTGTCCTTTTTATCCACAATAAACCTTCGTTTGGATTCCATGTTTTAACTTATTCATTGAGGCTTAATTCACCTTGACTTCCTGCCGTCATTCCTGAGAATGACCAATCTCTCTCTTTGTTTCTATTTGTGTGACATGGATGTACATTTGTCTGTAATATTGAACTGGCAATGAATTCACGGCCAAAAGAATATTGCAAAATTTTGAACTGCTTTTTTGAGGGTGTTTCTTTTTTAGTTCCCCAATTAAAAGTATACCCTACCATTCTTTTTCATTTTTCCTAGTATTTAAGAGGTAACAAAGTGCTTTTTGGGGCAGAGTTTGGTTAGATTGGAGGGTTGGGAGAAAACGGTGACCATAGTTTCTCATGACATGCGTTGTTGGGATGCTCCTGAGAAAGCTGACATTTTGGTACACGAACTTTGATTTGGTTAATTTGTTTCTTAATTTTCTTCTACTTCCTGCATGTTTGTTTCGTTACGTTTGCCATATCTGCCTTTAGGTCAGTGAGTTGCTTGGTTCTTTTGGTGACAATGAGCTGTCTCCTGAATGCTTGGACGGAGCCCAACGATTTTTAAAGCAAGACGGGATCTCAATACCATCCTCGTAAGTGTATCTTCTTTCACATATTATTGCTATTGTTTCTCTGAATAGAGGCTTGTGAAATTATACCAGGGGTATTTATAGTTGCTACTGAGATTAGATTATTTCTAATCAAGAGTGTTCCCACATTTTTATACCTGAATCATTTTCAGGATGATTGTGATTTATATTGCTGTTAGAGCTGAACCCTTTACACTACTGCTTCAGTCTTTGGAATGAATTATGAATTTATGTCATTACTGTATAGATTACTCTTCTAATTATTGTTGAATTAATTTCTTTATCATGGCATGACTTGGTGATATGGTGAGCAATGTATTTGAGCTTAACGATATAACATTTGATGTTAATGAACACATGATGGTTTAGTGTAAATTTGTTTTGATTAATAAAGTTCTCCAATCATTGACATTTTCAGGTATACCAGTTTCATACAACCCGTGACAGCTTCAAAGTTACACAACGATGTAATTCCTTGTCTTTGTGTTCAAGTATCTCTACTTGAAGCAATTTCTTTTTCATCTAAACGTGTACTTGCATTGCAGGTTAAGTCTCATAAAGATGTTGTGCACTTTGAAACTGCTTATGTTGTCAAAGTGCACAGTGTAGCAAGGCTGGCTCCTTGCGAACCTGTGAGTTTTTTGTTCTATCCATCTTGCTAACTGTAATCGTAAATCTTTAGCTTATTGAATGTAATTATTGATTATTATAGTCTTTTGAATTTTCTGTTGAGGCATTACAAGATTAGTTGTCATCATTAGACCTCTTTTCTGCTCTTAAAAACCTGAATTCAGTTTTTTTCAGCTGGTTATTTCATGTCTTGTTTGTTAATAGGTCTTTACATTTACTCATCCAAATTTCTCAACTAAGAAGAGCAATCAGCGCTACAAAAAGCTGAGGTTTGAGATACCTAGTGATACTGGGTCAGCCATGGTGCATGGTATGTAGTAATGAAGCCACATTTGCACTAATGTTCTAGAAAGACTATTTTTCAAACCGATCATGCTTCATGGTGTTTAATATGAGATTTTCTAACATAAATTGTTGTTATTGGAAATAAAGGTTGGTTGGTGCAGGCTTCTGTCAAAGAATGAGTTCTTTGCCAGATTTCTATATTTTATAAATAGATAATGTTCTGAAAAATGCCACATTTCTAACCGATTTTGATTATGCAAAATTTTGTTGATTGATTTTTGGTGCTTTGTAATTCAAACTGATTGTACTACTGAAATAATTTTGGTTGGAGTTGGCTTTTATCAAAGATAAACAAGTCCATGTCATTTCAATTGAATTTGATTGTATAACTGTTAGATAAGTGGAGTGCATTCATGCAATGGAAACAAGGCTACCCGAAAAAAAATTCTTTATGCTAAGCTGAAATTTGATCCATCTATAATGACATAATTTAGTTGCTTGTCTACTTTGAGAAACAATATATTTGCTTGATAAGAAATACTATATAAAGACAATTCATTCCCCAATGCAAATTTTGAGCATGAAATTTTTGTTTACCTGATTAATAGGGTTCGCTGGTTATTTTGATGCGATGCTTTACAAAGATGTGCATCTAGGTATTGAGCCATCAACGGCAACACCAAACATGTTCAGCTGGTATGACACTAAAATCTCCTGGTGTTTGTGTCTGAAGTATGCATTCATTTGTTCATCACATCATTCCTTAAGTATTGCATAGCATCTTATAAACATGTTGTAGTTGTGCTAGCTCCTCTGTTTGCTTTGTTGAGTCTTACTTCGATACTGGGTTGCAAATTCTGGCATGGTAACTGGGACAAAGTTTGTTTTGGTCCCCAGCATGATGCAGTTGTTCTGTGAAACTTCATACTTTTCAAAATGTAACTTCAAACTCGTGATAAAATGAGTTGTAAACTTGTAAATAAAAGGTAATCAGATTTGTAATATAGAACATGAAGCTTGTAAATGGTCTGAGCAATTTAGAGGGACCTCAGATATATGATGATACTGTTCTTTCCTTCAGGAATATTTGTTTCTTTCCTGTTCAGGTTTGCAATATTTTTTCCACTGAGGACACCGGTATGTATTCGACCTGGTTCTCCACTTGAGGTGCATTTTTGGCGTTGTTGTGGTTCTACCAAGGTAAATTGTTCCAAATACTGTCTAGAATTTATTGGCACCATCACTTGTTTTCCTTTATTTTCTTTATTAGTTTACTTCCATATTATTTTGTATTGAGGAAAACAAATGCACAGAAGACATCCTGAGCACTCTTTTTAATGCATCTCGCGCTCTTCATGGGCACTAGAAGTGTTTGATCTTGCTCTAAACGTTTAGCGTCCCTGACTCTGAATGTTCCAGGTTTGGTACGAATGGTGTGTTGCGTCTCCCAATCCATCACCTGTTCACAACAGCAATGGTCGTTCGTATTGGGTTGGCCTTTAGCATTTCCTCTTTCAAAGGCTAGAACACTAGTTACAGACACAGGTGTATGAAAGCTATAACCTTACAAACGTAGATAGCCATTTCAAGAGGAAGTAGAACAGATTTTCAGCTGTTCAGCTGTTAAGGAACAGAAAAAGAGTGTAAAATTTAATCCAGACTTTGATTTCAACTACAGTGACTATTCCAATTTATTAGGCTCATCTTGAAGTATGATATAGCGCACCTCCAATTCTCCAATGTCCAAATGCGGGGCTGTTTAGTTCCTGCCAAATAGTTTTCTTCACGTGCGTTTGACTGATGTCTTCGAAACAATGTCATTTCTTGAACGTCTGTGCAGACTGTAGTTATGATTTTCTTGTTGAATCCTTGCATGTAATCAAATTTATGCCTTGTTTAAACGACAGTTATGGTCAAGTTTAAAAGTTATAATATTAAAATATTTGATAAATATTTTTTTCTGACTTGAAAGTTTAGTTAATTTTTAAGAAAAGAGAATATCTACACCCTCATGGTTTGGGAAAATGATCATAAAGATTCTTAAATTTTTAATAAGAAACACTAAGATTTTTATTTTTATCATAATACATTTTAACTCTAAACCTAAAAGAATTGTTCCTAAAATTTTATAATAAATAGAAATATGACATTAAAATATATGTAATAATTATACATTTTAAAATAATTTTAATATTTAAAAATATGAAAATTTACAATTTATTAGACATATTTTATTATATTAAAGTAATTTTTAACGATAAATGGAAACATAATATTGAAATAAATAAATAAAAATTAAAATTACTTTGAATATTATATGAAAATAATTTTAATATTATTAGTAGGGTGATATTTTCTTAATTGTAAAATTAATAATATAATAATTTAATATTATTTTAAATGTTAAAAATAATATAATATTATTATTCTACTATATAGATTATATTATTTATATTAATTTGTATTAATAAAAAACTTTAAAGTCAATTTTCTAGTTATTATATTCAAAGGCTATTGTGGTAAAAAAACTTATATTCAGAGGCTATTATAATAAAAAACGAGTCTTAGTGTCCATTTTTGAAAACTTGGAGAAAGGCCGAGTGATTAGGGTTGCTACTCTCCAACTTGGAGGACAGCAGTTTGAACCCCCATAAGCGCAATGTGGATAGAGGTGGCAAAAATACCCGCCCGGTCCGGACCCGGACCGTACCCGGGTGTTGCGGGCCGGGTATTATCCGGCCCGAGTATGAAGCCGGGTCGGTCTTGGGCATCACTTGATAAACCCGGAACCCAGATTTTATTAAAAAAAATTATAAAATATATATTATTTTAAATATTTTATATTTATTTGACTTATTTATTATACATATATAAAGTTTTAAACACTTAAAGTTTATATTTTCATGTCAAATTTTATTGAAATAAATTTAAAACTTATAAAATTATCAAAAAATAAAAAATATATACACATAAAATATTAAAAAATATAAAATCCGGGTACCCGGATTAAAACCCGGCCCGGACCCGGACCCGGACCGGTTGCATCCGGGCAGGGTCCGGTCATGGCAATAACCGGACCCGGCCTGGGGTTTTGCCATCTCTAAATGTGGAGGTATTTCATTCCTCAATTATATTATATAATTGAGTGAATGTAGTTTTCTTCCTTACCTAACTTACATCAATATTTATGGAATAGACATCCATCGAATATTAATGATGGTTAAAATCTGAAGAGAGCTCATGTAAGTTGATTTAAGTAATAATTTGATTTTTGAGTTGTAGTTTGAGTAATAGTCTCATGTAATTAAAAAATAATAATTTAAAATCTTTGTGACTATTTTCTCAAACTTTGTGAAACTATACTTTGCCCTAATTTTTTTAAATACTATATATATATATTTTTTTTTTTTCTTCTTAATATATTTGAAAATGAAAATTTCATGTTACGATGGTATTCATCGCATATCAGGTTATTTGATCTGGAAGAGTACAGATACAGGGTACGAGTTTTTTTTTTTTTTTAATAAAGTTTGAATTGTTCAAAGTATCGGAGTGAAAGGAAATATTAGTTAATTCTGCAGCAGATCGACTCAGAAATCCTGACCTTAGAAAAGGTAGAAAGTATATACAGTCAAATGCTTCTTTTTAGCAGAAATGATTTAAGCCCTTAGATGCAGTTGAGATGTGGAGAATAATCGTTTGTTTGAAAGGGATTGCTGACTAGTAGTTAATAAAAAATGAGGAGAAATAGGAGTGCCAAAAACCCAGGCTTTGATTTTTAAAACCTGCACTTGGTAAACAAATTTACAAAAAAAAAAAAAAAAACAACTAAAACGCACAGCAGCCCCCCACCACCACCATCACACCCACTTCATTCATTGTTCATTGATCAAAATTGCCAATCAAAGGCCTTCACGATCTTCACCGCTCATGCAGTGACGGGACTTACGCAGACGCAGCACTGCAGCATGCAGTACGTCCGGTGCCCAGCGGCACGCAATCGCCGCTTTGCCGTTCGTTTAGTGCATTTTGTTGTTCGAATATCCTTGTCTGGGCTTTCATATTTGTGGCCGTAGTTTCAAAAGGGAAATATTTGTTTGTTTGGCTGCCAAGAAAAATAGTGGGAATTAAAAGGAATGAGAAAATGAAAATATCGATACTCATAAATAAAGCTTCGGTATCAAGTTCAGCTTCAGTTAAAATACCTCCATTGTTTTTAATCATTCGTTTCAATAGCCAGATTTCATATTTCATATTTTTATATTTGAAATACATTAATATGCATGCAAAATCAAAGCATAGAATAACAATAAATAATTTGAAAGCAGGAAATTGAATTTAAATTGATAGATTAATTATAACTAAAACTTATAAGATTTGAGACTCCAAATCTTTGAAGACTTGATAAAAACTCATAATTTATGTCCTGTATAGTATTGAGGTGACTTACTTTTTAAACTGTAGTTACTGTTAAAAAAAAATTGTAATCATAAAAATAAAAGTTAATAGAGTATATTAAATATAATTTTTAAATAATAATCTTGATAAAATTAGTAAACATATAATATATTTTTTATCATATAAATATAAAATCAAATCAACATAATTTCTAAATTACAATAACTAGTATTTACCAAATACTTTAATACTATTATTTTTAAACTATAACTGCCCAAATTCAATCCCTAACAAGACCTAATACACTAAATTAAATACAAGAACTGAAACTTTTGAGAGTCTTTTGATGCATAGGCATCCGTCCAAGGCCTGCTCCGTCTCTCTATTATCTAGCTTTTATGTACTTCACTGATTGTTTCCCATTCCCCTGCATTATTGCACTATATTAGTGCATGTCTTTGATTTTGAAGAAATCTCATGATTTTGATTGGGATTTGTTGCTGGTATAATTTGGATCATGCAATTAGAGTGTGATATGGGCAATAGTTCTATATCTAATATGCCCTTATAAAATGTGAAGAAGAAATTGAAAGGACAGGAATAAAATAGAAAAAAATTTAAGATTAGAAGAGAGTATAAGCCACCTTCATAACCTAAAAATGTAAAAAATATCTCTTAAAATACTTAAAGTTGTCACATGTCAATAGAAAACCATTGAAACAATGTCTGCCCCTCCAACAATCAACTGCTACCTAAACCATCACAAGTGAAGTCAACAACTCCCTCAACTCAATTAGAATCAGAGGTTGAAGCATGCTGATAGTGGGGACAATCTCACAGGTGAAAGGTGTCCAACCTTAAAGATCTTAAAGGACGCAAGTAAATTGTCAAAATTACTCTGCAAGACCAACTTGAGAGGAGAACAACTTATAATGGCGCGTCACGTGTTCAAAAAGACATAAAGATGCCCTTGGGGGCACTCCTTTATAAGGTCAAGTCAGTCCCATAAGTAAGGCAAGATTTCTCTCTCCCACAAATACTCAAATTTTCTCTTATCCAAGATTTTCTCTAAAACCAATTATCTTCTCAAACTTTCATCTGACTTGACCATCAGAATGCCATCGTCGACTACTATCAACCCACCTCATTTTTTTTTTTCAAGACTATCCCAATTTTAACCATCCCCAAAAAACTATCTTGATGCGATTGACTTGAACTAAAATTAGATCAAAATATGATTCGTTTTTAATCTTTCATGTAAAGCTTTACAAAGATTGTTCAAATTAAGGAAGAAATCTGCTACATAATTAAGACTTCCCAAAAATCTTTATGACCAAGTCATTTCAATAACTTGAACTGAAAATTTGTTAGCAAAGGCTATCAATCAATGGGTATTATTATTCTTGATGAATATTATGACCAAAAACCAAATTTTAATTTGAAACAAAATGATTTTTTATTTAGACACAACTAATCCGTTTTGTTTTGTTTGACAATAGAAAGATGTCTAAAATGTTGTTTTATGTTTGAAGAAAATATTATGACATCATCAATGTAACCAATTAATAATTTTGAATATGGATTAAAAATTTCATTCATTATTCTTAGAAACTCTGGTGGAGCATTTATTAATCTAAATGGCAATATATTCCACTCATATCGCCTATTATATGCGTACACACACATATAAAGCAGCAAAGGTGCGGACCGACCGGACAGGATTCATGCAAACTCTTCAAATTTCTGTTGAACCCATTTGTCGTAATCTTGCAGCAACTGCCGTAAAAGCAATGGGACAAGCCTATCCACGAGAGCTTGCATCATTCTGTATGTCACAACAGTTACATTGTTTGAATATGAATGAGTACATAGGATTGCTTGAACTCAATTATAATACAAGATTTATGTAACAAAATTCCAGCTTGTAAAATAGGAAGCTTATACAATGCTAGGGATACCTTGCAACAAATATTAACAAATACAGTTTGGGTATACAATAATGCTAGGGATCTCAATTAGTATCCCAACTTCACATGTCACTTATTCACATACATATACTATATTGGAGAAGTTTCATAAAACAAGTCACTTTGAACAATGTTTAGATTACTCTCTCATAATGCCGCATCACTGCAATGTTTGATTTGGATATCAAATGGAGAATCCAAATTAACAAATGAGAGGTTCCAACACTTTTTATTGATATCATCCAGCTACACAACATATTTGCTTTGATATATGAAACAAGGAACCTTCCCAAACATATAACCTTGTTGGTAGCAAAATCCTAATAGCCAATGATCAAACAATCCCGTCAATCATATGCATACACACATGCATCCTGCACCCTCTCTGTGGGTGTATGTAACAGCAGACACATGCACACAAACAATACAATGTGGCCAAAAATGCAGTTGATCAATATGCAATATTACCATTTTGCAACAGACTACATAATAAACATTTTTTTTCCTTTTCATAAAATAACCTTTTAATATAAGCCAAATTGCCAATTCCATATTTAAAATCAAAGTAGTAGTTAGAAAACTCACAAGTTTCCAGGGCGCTCAACAGCTGATATAGGCAGAAGAGAAAATGGCCGAGTGTAAATCTGCGTGCAAGAACAATTAAATATTAACATCTACTTGGTCCAAGAATTAAACTAAATGATCTGAACTTACAGAAAGTTATTATGTCCAAAAATGGGATAATCAAAGTTTTCTGCATATGACACAAATTGCAACTAACTATCATGATCTATAGTGGGTAGATTAATAACCTCAAGACATAATTTCAACTTCACTTCGACCTCCAAAAAGGATTCAGAATCATTCGTGTTCCATGTCATATGGTTGATCATAAATGCTGCAAGTTGAAGCAAGCAAGCAAGGGGGAAAAGTTTCTGTTGCTCATTCAGACATAATAGTGAAGGTAAAACACAGGTAATATAGCACAAATAATCAACTAAAAACCTCAAAATAAACTGTCTGAAGCCTCTAATCAACATAGCAATGAAAGCAGATCTTAATATTTTCGATGCATACTTTGCCAACTTCATCTTAACATGCTCACAAAGACTCTCCATAATTTACAATATAGAGTTTGCATAGCTAAAGATGAGTGCATTTAGAGGCATGCCTCGACAATTTATTCCTGAGTAGCTTGTAGATTGATACTGCTTAAAACAGTGGATTTATTACCAATGCACAATAATTCTCAAAATATATATATATATATATGATGGATTTCAATGAATCCATTAGTACCTGAGAAGCGATCATTTTGGCTTTCTACAATGTCTGAACCTTCAAACTGCATACCGGATTAGCAACAAATCAACACAAAGATAAATCTTAATTGGCTAGTATAAATTTTCTCAATGAGAAGTAGGAATTATGTTTCTATTATTGGGCCTTTTTCATGTAATAATGTTTTAGGATTTATCATATTCAACATGATATCAAACCCATTTGACTGAGAGGTCTTGTGTTTGGATGTAGAAAAATCCCCTATTCTATTAATTAGATTGCACAGTGAGAAGTTAGAGTTTAAACACTACAATGGATAGGTTCCTAAAAGCTTAGAATTTTGGGATTAAAATCATTCAATGAAAATAAATCCTTATTGAGCAGTTCTGCCTAGATTTTTATTTTTAAGTGCTTAATTAGCATTGATATATCTAATACACTACTTACTGAAACTAATAATGTTACCGAAAATGATAGACTTTTTTATTTTCTGACTTTATTGTAGTTGTCTCAGTTAACTATTTCAAGAAAAGAATCGGAGCTCACCTTACACGAAAGCAATTGTACTGTACAATCTTTGTCTGTTGGAGTTACACGTAAATCCATCACAGGGGCAGCTTCAAAGTTCAAAAATTGAACTTTTGGCAGAACGCACCTAGACATGTAGTCCTATATCTCAACGGCACAGAATGAAATACATACAAGAGACAGGGCTGTATGTTATCTATGGAGTGGCAAGATGAATTCCAAGAACAAGAGGGAAAGGATACATATATAAATTCCTGACACGAGAGCATACTAAGAAATAAAAACTAGTAATTGTAAGCTAAGCTCATGTTGTATAAAAAAAAAATACTTAGGATTGAATCCCCTTGCCAATTTGAGTCTAACTAAGGGAAAAATAGTGAGAGAGTCATGTTATGTATGGAAGGGGAAATAGAGTGTGGACCTGTAAGTGTTGGTATCAAGGAACTGAAAGCTCTGCAAGGCACTTGTGTTTAACATTGCTTGAATCCCAGATGGGTGACTTAAAAATTCACTAATATGATATGCCTTAGCCTTACTCCCACAATTACCATCATAATCATAATTAATTGGCAACTCAATTCTCTCCTTTTTTGTGGCAGACAAATTAGCTTTCTTTACATTCGGGTTTGGCGATGACATTTTTATTTGACGAACCCATTTGGCTTCAACTGTGTTCCTGAAACAATCACATATATAGTTTTTGAAATGAATTAACAATCCAAAATCAAAACCAAATCAAACTTCAGAGTCAAACAGAAACAAATATAATATATAAAATGTATATTTCGTTCAACAAACCTTGTTGAAAAGGCAAATGATGTATTGGCTTCTCCTCTAGCGATTGCTGTCAACTGATTACTAGTCATCATCTTAACCGTAATCTAATTCAAGCAAGTGAAATAGAAAAACGAATTAAAGTAATGTATAGAGAATGTAATCAAAGTAACGTAACTCATATATCTTATCTATAATTATAAATCATAGGAATAGGAGGATCAGAGCCAAAGAATTCCACTTCCACAAAAGAAGATAAATTGAATTTGAAATTGAACGCTTCCAGTTACACTTTCAGCAACCAAATTTAGATGATAAAATGAACTTCGGATGATAAAAGAGAGCTCATGATGAATGGTTATCATTGAAGATTAGAACACTAGTGAGAGCATTCATTTCATTTCGCCTCTTATGGTAATATTGGCCAATATCACAAGAATGCCATTAATCAAGTGAGGATTTTTTTTTTAAATCAGAAAAAAGGGGAAAAAAAAAGGTGGCGCTATTTCCACCTCCTACTTTTTCTTAACCCATCTCACTCGTAGAAAATAATTATAAAAAATTCACATAATTTTTAAAAATTTTAAATAAAGTAGAATTTAAGGAATTAATCAATGAATTTAGAAAATTAATCAATTAAATCGATTTTAATTTATTTTTTATGATTGAGATTTTTTTATTATATTTGACTATTAAGATTGCTTTAATTTAAGTTTAAATTGATTATTTTACTCTTACAAGATATATCAAAACATTTACTTTAGCTTTAATTTTCTTTAAAAAAATCATTATTTCGAAATGATGTGTCAATAGTACTTTATCAATATGATTATTAATTTTTAATTAAACTAATATAACGTCTTTATAGTACAATGCTTATGTAAATTATCAGACTATAAAATTTACATAATTTATATGTAGGGTATTGAAAATTATTAGATTTCATTAAGAAATATCAGATTATAAGTCATAATTGAAATAAATAAACCTAATCCTAATAGAAAAGAAATTAAAATAAACTATGACGTTTCTAATATTCCCCACCATTTAAACCAGGCTTGGTGGCAAGCCTTTTACCCAAGCTCAATAACCGATATCTTCCATGATCAGGCAGGTTTGGAGGGTTGTGAAAGGGTTGATGATACCACTTGTTAGAAGAAGAAAACTTTTGGTAAAAACCATCACCAACCCAAGAACATTCATGTGTATCACCAAGAATCAATAACAAGATTATGTGGAAGCGTACCTGAATCTATAATGCTTAATTCCTCTTTGGAGTAGTGTGGTTGACCTTCTAGATCTACACGTTCTCGTAGAGAGTCCTTTAATTCTCTCTGTTCTTTTTCTCTAATGATGGGATGTCAATATAGAATAGAAAGATACGTGTGACATGAGGATTATAATCATTTATATAGATAAAATTTTCTTATGGTCACTAGGTATTCCTAATTCTTCCCATCATAAAATTAAAATACTATTGGGTTTCTATATATTAAAGTTCATAATACCGAAAACCTAAATAGACCACTTTTAATTGGGTTTAACCTTATATGACAGTCCGCAACACATAATTATTCACATATAAGCCCAACATTGGATTAAAAATCCAACAATCTCCTACTTGGACTATATGTGTAACTTTATAAATATACTTTTGCAAAAATAACCGTATGAGCTCAACCTTACTGTCGTTACCGAAATGTATCTATAATCAATCCGGTCCATCAATCATACTAACAAAAGATCAAAGCGGCCTTCGTTACAATTATGGTAACTCGACCCATCAATGGTCACTATGCCAATATAATCGAATGACATAGATCATGACGTGGATGTGTAGTATGAAAATTTCATGCAATGTGATCTTAACATGCTTATTTCCAACTAGTTTACCTTAAATCTTAGTAAGATTAAACTATACCAAAATTAGAGTGTGAATACATCAAAACTTTATTTCTGCAGAAAATAACCTAAATATCCGTAAACCAAAATAACTGAAAAATGTCTATATTATAAGAGCATCTGAAATCACAAACTCTCATTAAAACTGAATATCCTTTAATGACATGACACTCATACGAACAGTGTACTCATGAAATGTCTTGAGTGGAAATCCCTTAAAAGCAGATCCACAATCATGGAGTCTATACTGATGTGCTCTATAGACAACTGTCTACTCTAAACTCTTTCGTTAACAACTAGGAGCTTGATGTCTATATACTTCGACTTCGTTGAGCTCCTATTGTTATTGGAATCCAGCACTGCTGACTTATTGTCACAAAATAATATGAGTGATCTATCAACACCATCTACTATAGGCAGTCCCGTGACAAATTTCTGTAGCCATCTTCTGTGATTGGATGCCTTATAACATGCTATGAACTCTGCTGTCATCGTAGAAGAGGCTATAAGAGACTATTTAGCACTCTTCCAAGAGACAACATCCCTAGCTAGTAGATAGATGTAACCCGAAGTGAATTTCGTTCTATTTTGACATCTAGTAAAATTAGAGTCAGTATACCCATTGATCTCAAGCTTATCCGACCTTTGATATGTGAGTATGTAGCCTTTTGTTCTCTGTAAGTATCGCAAGACTCGTTTGGCTGCTTTCCAATGGTCTACTTCTGGATTACTTAAATATCTGCCCAACATCCCAGTAACGTACGCAATATCTGGTCGCGTACAAACTGAAGCATACATAAGACTTCTTATTGTTGACGCATGAGGTATCTTCTGCATTTCTTTTTCCTCAAAATCATTCTTAGGGCATTGGTTGAGACTAAACTTATCTCCTTTAGCCACATGAATATCACATGGTTTCCAATTTTGCATGCTATATCTCTTGAGAAATGTTTCGATATAGCTCTTTTGTGATAGTCTAAGAATACCTTGGAAGTGATTTCGGTATATCTGTATGCCTAATACACAAGAGGCACCGAGATCGTTCATCTCAAAGTTCTTAGTTAAAAATCTCTTAGTGTTGTGCAATAAGCCTATATCGCTGCTGGCAAGCAAAATGTCATCGACATATAAAACCATAAAAAATATACTTGCTCTCACAGAACTTATGGTATATACAATCATCAACTAAATTTATCTCAAAACTGAATGAGATGATCACTTGATGAAACTTGAAATGTTATTGTCGAGATGCTTGTTTGAGCCCATAGATAGATTTCTTAAGTTTGCAAACCATATTGTTTGGGTCTTCAGATACAAAGTTTTCTGACTGCATCATATAGATCATCTCATCAATGTTGCCATTGAGAAATGTCGTCTTTACATTCATCTGATGTAACTCAAGATAGAAATGCGCCATCAATGCCATTATAATCCTGAAAAAGTCTTTCGAAAAAACTGAAGAGAAAGTCTCTTTACAGTTGATGCTTTCTTTCTATGTAAAGCCCTTTGCAACAAGACGCACCTTGTACCTCTCCACATTGCCTTTTGAATCCCTTTTGGTCTTAGATATCAATTTGCAACTAATAGGTTTCACACTTTCTGGCAGTGGGATAAGATCCCATACATCATTATCCTTCATGGACTTTATCTCCTCATTTATGGTATCAATCTACTTCTGAGAGTTTGAACTTTTCATGGCTTGACGGAAATTGATCGGATCATCTTCCATCACGCCGATGTCTACCTCATGTTCTTAGAGAAATACAATGTAATCATCTGGCAATGCACTTCTCCTTTCTTTAGTGGATTTCCTTTAATGGCACAGGTTCTTGAGGTGGTAGAGTTTGTTCTTCTAGAACAATTTCTTGTATGGGGGTTTCTCAAACATTGTCTTGATCTGTTATGTCTTGAACAAAGTCAGGAATGAGACCCTGATCAATGTCAATAACACCTATGTGAATATCAACATCTTCCTCTTAAAAAATAAAGTCTCAAGCTATATCTCCCCCCACAAACTCAACATTCTCAAAGAACTGAGCATTTCCTAACTCGAAAATTGACTTAGTCGTGGGATCATAAAACTTATACCCCCTAATCGTTCTGAGTATCCAATGAAATAGTAACTTACCATCCTTGAGTCCAGTTTCTTCTTATTAGGCCTATAAGGCCTTGCCTCAGTTGTAAAATCCCAAACATGCAAGTGCTTTAGACTAGGTTTCTTGCCTCTCCAAATCTCATAAAGGGGTTTTGGTAGTCGCTTTAGTTGGAACTTTATTAAGGATATATGCTGCAGTCTTAAGCACTTCTCCCCAGAGTGATTCTGGTAAGGTAAAATGACAAATCATACTCATCACCATGTCCTTAAGTGTTTTGTTTAATCTTTGAGCAACACCATTCATAGTGGACGAACCCAGCATAATGTACTGTGAGACGAAACCATATTCCTCTAGAAATTTAGCAAATGGTCCTAGACGTTGTTCACTTGAACTATTATATCTGCCAGAGTATTTGCCACCACGGTCAGATCTGACGCTTTTGATTCTTTTGTCGAGTTTGTTCTCCACATCAGCCTTAAAACTTTTGAATATATCCAAGAACTGTGACTTTTCATGAAGGAGATATGTGTAGCCATATCTAGAAAAATCGTTTATGAACGTCATAAAATATTGTTAACCATTCTAAGTTGCCGCAGGAAATAGCCCACAAATGTTTGTATGAATGAGTTCAAAGACGTCCAAAGTCCTATTGGCATTAAATCTTCTTTTATTGGTTTGTTTTCCCTTGATACAATTAACACAAATATCGAAATTGGTGAAATCTAAGGGGTCGAGAATTTCATTTGACACAAGTCTCTATATTTTCCGTCTAGAGATATGACCCAATCTTCTGTGCCATAATGCAACTGAATTCTCATTAGTTAATTTTCTCTTTAAATCTCATGTACTTAATTGTAGAGATTCATTAAATTAAGTAATTGTGTCCATTAAATAAAGATTATCATTGCCTGACAAAGAACCGGAACCAACCAGTTTTGAATCATGAAACAAACTAAATTTTTCATTCCTAAATAAACAAGAAAAGCCTTCAAAACAAAGCCCCTTAGAACATCTTTCTGCCTGCTCAGTTGAGGATAAACTTTGACATTATTAGGTAAGGCAGAAGGATTCGGTTCTAATAAAGAAGGTGCTAGTGGAGTGAGAGTTGATTGTAATTATGGGATTGGATATTGGATGGCAAGAACTGATGAAGAGTTGTCTGGTACGATAATTGCTTTTTCTTGAAATCAAGCAAGTACAAAAGTTTCTGAGAGATTAATAGAGGGGAGAGAGAAGAATTAACGGGGGTTGGAATTAATTTTATTACTTCTTATTCCAAAATACAATGAGAATCACTTATTTATAGTAGCTCAACACAATTCTAATTCTAATTTAATTAGAATCCTAAAATCATAATTCTAATAAGAAAACCTAATCCTAATATGAAAGAAATTAATATAAACTACTACAGTCTAATAGAGGAAGATTGATGAGGATGAGAATTGAGAAGTGCGGTTGTGAATTACAAACTAGGGCACTTGGGCTGTATTTTTTTTCAACTTTTCTATTTATATTAAAAATAATTCTTAAAAAAATTAATATTAAAATATAGATGTACAGGTCTGGATTTCGAATATGCGGGTTCATCTTAACCCATATCTGAATATGTCTGGGTTCATAAATTGGCATTTGAATTCCACATTAAATTAATTTTGGACCTGAGTTAGATTATACACGTTCATTCGGGTGCGGGTTATATTGCCATCCCTATTACTTTCGGTGAGGTAATAGGCCTTGCACTTTATCTTCATAGGTTGGTAGTGAAATTAGTTTGTCTTTGTTGATTGTCAAATTAAATTCGTTATGCATGGCGTTAAAGCAAAATTTTGAATTGATCATGTGTTTGGGAGTTTGTAATCAGGCCCCAAATTTTTGAGTTGTTCTAATTCTTTTGAAAATTGGAAGTTTTTTCATCCAATTTTATTTGTAGATTTTGAAGATTCTAATGATAAGAATTCTAGTTTCCATTAAAAAATAAATAAAATATTTACCATGCAATTATTGGAGAGTTCAAGTGTTTTCTTTTCCATATCATATTTATATACTATGTTTGAGTTCGAATTGCACTTATTGTACAAATATTTTTTGAATAATGATATATATACCAAAAATAACACAAAGTTTAGTATAAGAGGCACAAAAGATAAAAAAGTCTTGTATTTAATTTCTTTTGTCTGGTATTTATTTATTTTTTTTCTGGGTCATGGCGCAGTATTTTTTGTGTTACTTTTTGTGAAAGTATCATTGTTGATATATTTTTTGTGGCAGAGTCCGAGATGACAACAGAAGGCAGAGTCGGCTCATTCACAACGTTCACGGCCATACCACCTGTGTACGTGGAAAACATAAGATACACACACACTTGGAATTTCAGTAACCAAGTCAAGTCATAGTTTGTTCTTGATAAATTTTCCTATACATACTCATGAATCCTACATTAGACATGGCAATAAAAATGATGGGATGGTGGAATACCAAAGCCCGAGGCATAGTTTGATGATACAGAATATGTTGGTAGGTGGTTTTTCCTTGATTTGTCAGGCTCAGGCAATTTCTGTTCAACTCCTCTTCAAATCTTCTGAATCACCCTGAGCTTAGCACTCCTACAACGGCAATTAAGTCTTTCCTCCTCTGCAGATGGTGTTATCGGTCTCTTGGTGAGAATTTTTCCATTCCAACCTTGTATTATCTGTCTAATCCATGTTTCATTCACATTGTTGTCATCTCTGATATTTCTCAAATCTTCTTCATTCGCCTCTGCGTCTTCTCTGTTATGGTCAATGATGCTGAGAAACGTTTGTTTCACAATTCTATCCTCCAAACTGTGGAAAGAGATAACGGCAAGCCTACCCCCAGGAGCAAGACAGTCAAAACAAGCATAGAGAGAACTCTCCAGAGTTTTGAGTTCATCATTCACTGCTATTCTCAGAGCTTGAAACACGCGCGTAGCTGTCTTTATCCAACCTTGCCTACGTCCTGTAGGAATCAATCAACAATCAATATTAATCCAGTGGTGATAAGCTGCTATTCATCAGTTCTTTTCATAATGCAATTGCCCTATGCCACTGCCACTGAGGACAAAGTTCAAACCCTCTTCCTCTTAGACAGAGGTATATTAATATGGATTATCACAGTAGGCATAGAAAGAAATAGAACTACTTTGTGAATGTTCCATTCTCACATAGGTAAGCTAAACTATGGGTGTGTTTGGGAGTGAGGTGTTGTAGCTTTTAAGCTGCAGCTGCTGTGGAGTAAAAGTTATAGCTGTAGAATAGGAAGTTGAGAAAAAAATTTGTTAAGCTGCCAAAGCCCAGCTACAAATGTTAACAAACACCTTAGTAGCTGGGCTTTAGCAGCCCAGCTACCTCACCACACTCCCAAACGGGCTATAAATAAGAGAATGGTAATAGACAGACAAATGAGCAAAACGGACCTCTCATCCGAGGAGTCACACTCTGAATTAGATCTACAAGTTCACCAGTAGAATGCAATCCACCACGAAGGCGAGCCCGAACTATTTTATTTTGAAGCAAGCGCCAGTTGCTTTCTTCTCCATACTCCCGCAAGACTTGCCCCACTTCAGCATCTGGCCAAGAATTTAATATGTCTTCTGCTTTCAGACTTGCCTGAAATAAGCCTGTTACAATCAGTTCAGTGGAAAAAAATAATAATAATTATTTTGAGGCAAGCAACCATACCGGCCCTTCAGCACAACACTGACATGAAAAGGTAAGACCTTAATCACAAATGAGATCCCTCAAAACCTAGTAGGATGTTGACATAAAGGTGTTACAAAGTAGGTAAATCAATATCATGTCCCTCTTATCTCAGAGGGAACGTGATGTTCCCTCTAAGACTACCAAATTATCATAACTTTTATTTTTCTCCATAGTTCCACAAGCAAGCTACCTAATTGGTGCACAACACTGTAAGCCACGAACAAACAAACAAACACATTCAACAATCTCAGCAAACTGATTCACATCTATTAATATGCATAATAAATAATAGTATCAATTGTATAAGTTCATGCCACAATTACACTTGATAGGGTTAACACAAGATTAATAAGGACACAAGTTCAGTTAAGAAACAAGATGCACTAAACCTCCTGTCATGGAGTCCGGGATTGTTATCTGGTCAGTTGTTGAAGACTAAAGAACTAAAATGTTCACTTTCCCTATCAATAACCATCTATCTAAGTTGACTGAATAATAAACTGGCACCTCACATCACATGCTCTACACAATTGATTTCTAACAAAACTAACCTATTCTGAAGACTCATAGATCAATCATGCTCAAGAGGAGAAAAAAGAAAGGAAGAAACTGAAGCAGATTATTCCAGCTTAAGGGCATGTTCAGGATCCAGGTGCTGTATATTCAATCCACAGCCGGTGGTGGGATGGAATCTTTAGCGCTCCTGCTTTCAAAGTTAAGCTGAAGCAAAGCAGTCCTAAACATATCCTGAGCCAGTTCACTTCTATATAAGGTGTAAATATGCCATCAGCCTGGATTATTAGGATTTCACTAGAATTCCATTAGCAGAAAGTAATGTATTTTTGTAGATGTAAAGTGTGAAGTGGTTACCTGAGGATCCATCCGCATATCAAGAGGTCCATCGCCAAGCACACTGAAGCCTCTTTCAGGATTGTTCACCTAAAGAAAAGAGGATGAAAAAGAGGAATAGAAAGAATATTAACTCAAATGTCAATAGTCAGGGGATTAAAAATAAGTAACATTCATCAACATGAAGAGGCATAAACAAATAACAAATAGAAAAGAATGAAATAAGAATTGGAGAAAACAACATTTCCATCAGAGACGAGCAGAGCAAAACCTGCATTGATGACATTCCCAAGTCCATTAAGATGGCATCAACTCCAGAGCGTAATATATTCTCATCAATCTGACCAAGCACGGATTTGATATGTCTGAAGTTTTTCGCAAAAGTATGTGTTTTCAGGTGGGGATGAGCTTGGCCGTGCAATAAAGAATTGAGATGAGCTCGAGCCTTTGCAAGTGCCGAAGGATCAACATCCACACCTATATGAAGTTTCAATTCAGGGTGGGCCCGAATGATCTGTTGCATAAAGCCAAGTAAAAGTAAAAAAAAAAAAAATTAAGCAGGGAAAATGAAAACCTGATAATTAAAAAAGAAAAAGAAAAACAAAGACTGACTGCAGAGGAATGACCAGCAGCTCCCAAAGTGCAATCGACAAAAGAGGTAATTGTCCTCGACGATGAGAACACGTCCAATACTTCACCCAACATCACTGGGATGTGTGATGATTGCTGCTGCTGAATAATCGATTCATAGTCATAATCTTTGTTAGAACGAGTTCTCCTCTTTTCCTTCACCAGTCCCATTCCCACTCCCACTCTTGCTGACGTTGCTTTCGCCTTCGCCACCTTCTTATTCTTACTGTCATTTGCGGCGCGAAATGGAAACGTTGTGAAAACAGCAACCCCGGCCCAGGGATTGGGATTTGGAAGAGACACTCCAAACACAGCAGCTGATTTTAATTTAACTGATGAAGGAAATACTAAGTAATTATTACTATTACAATTACAAGACAACAAAGATATTGATATTCCTCCTATTCTTCTGCCATTACCCATTCCAACCATTCTACTCCTCACAGCACAATACACGTCTCTTCCGGTGTTTCACTCCTGCGTCCTGCCCGGTCTTTCTCCTTTCGGACCTTTCCATGTATGCATTTCACTGTAAGCCTACCAGTTTCGTGATTTAGTTTTCTCGTGGCCCATTACTTTGGGCTCCTCATCGCATCACGTGTGTTATTCAGTAGGCCAACAAAGCCCACTCATTAAAAGAAAATGAAAAAAACACTGTTCTCTCTAATAACAAAAATGGTGCTCTTGACTTTTGTGTGGACCCACTGCATGGTTGTAAACTATGCCTAGAGCTGGCAAAATTAGACACATCCGATTACCGACACGAACACGACACGAATAAATATGTATAAATTATTAAATTTGATAAGATTATTAAATGGGTTGGGTCTAGGTTGACAAGATTTTTTCCATGTCGGATTGGGGTTAGAGTTTTTAACCCATTTACTCGATCAATGATACGATTATATTTTCTTTTTTAAATTAATTTTTAAGTTCTTATCACTAAAAATCAAGTATTGGATATGATTCTCTCTTTTTTATTTTTTAATTGGAAGGATAGACATATACTGAATGTTTTATTTATAAAATTTTATATAGATTTAAAATTTTAATAGTGTAAGTGTGCAAAGTATTGAAACACATATATTTTATGATATTGATATACAATATTATTTACATATATATAATCAAAACTTTAATAGTATAAATGTGTAATATTTTGTAGTGTGTATATATATGTGTGTGTAATATTTGTTAAATATGTAGATATTAAATGAGTTATTGAGTAACCCGTTTATTTTTTATGTCGAGTTTGGATCTCAATATTTTGACACAATTATTAAATGGGTAGTGTTTGAGTTGACTTAAATTTGACATGATAATTTTGCCGGCTCTAACTATGCCAACCAACATGACCAAGGAGTGTTGTTGAATGTTGAAAGCCAAATCATAACAACTTGAGTCTGCTGTGCATTTCATTCAAATTTAGGAGAGGTATATTAGCCATATTTCTTCCTGTGGTAGCTTCAAACACGATCAAATACTAATTCTCATTCACTCTCAAAAGATTCCCAATGGGTTACATAATATTGCATAATTGTTTTGTTTTTCGTAATTGTTCCATTGTCTAAGTAACCAATATTATGGGTAAAACCCAAAACTTTATATTTTGGACTAAATTAAAAAATTTATATTTTGGATTGAAAGTGAAATTTCACAAGTAGAAAAAATAAATATATTTAATAAAGGGATACTAATAGCCTTGTTCCTATAAATACTTTCAAAAATCATTTTATATAAAAAAGTGCAGAAAATAAAAATACAAATCAAACGAAAAAATCACTACAGAAAATTGTACCTTTTTCAGGGACTGAAATAATAAAAATCATCAAATTATGAAAGTTTATATTGCAACCTATAAGAACATGTAATAATATAAGAATTAATAAATTAATTGAGAATTACAAGAATTAATAAATAAATTATAAGTGCAATAAATCAATACATATAATTACAATCAATTAAGAATCACATAGAAAGAACTTTTATGTTTGAAGTTAAGTACTTAATTAGCGAACTTAAATAAATTAAACATTTAAAATTTATTCATCTTTTCCGTTTTAAAAATGTTATTAGTCAAGAATTATATTAATAAACTAAGTTCAATCGAGTAAGAAAGGATTTGGTGCCACTGCCAAGCGCTATGGCTCTATTTGAAGAATCAAATAGTGATGATTTTCATAGATTGTTCAAAATACGCAAATTTTATTTTCTAATATACTCTTTTATGTCAATCTAACTATTTCAATCTTTAAAGTAGGAAAGTAATAATTAAGATGGAATGATACAAGTGATTAATAGCAGAAAGAATTGGGCTCAACTCATAAAGAAAAAGAACAACTGGGCTCTACTCATGAAGAAAGAGAACGGTAAAAGAACACTCACGAACAATTTTTCCGCGCAGTAGGCGAAGAGTAGTGAAGTCGATAGCAAACTTTAAGAGCGTGGCTGCATTAAAAATATGCAAGCGTTCGCATATGAGAATGATTATATATATTTATTTTTTTCTCAATAGATCCTTAGCTAGTGGTCTTTTGTCCACCCTAAAATGTGGTGTCTATTTTCTCTCCATAGATCTATATCTATTGAAAGAATATACCGCCAAATTTGTGGTGACTGAAAGTTTTCATATTGTTATGTTGTGATAATAAGTGTTGACTCTATAGATCAGGTGAAGGGAAACCTAATGGGTGATTTCTTTATGATGGTCTTGGGTGCATTAGTTTACCAATTATTGTTATAATAAATTTTCTTTTGCTGCCATTTGACGGTAGATCTGAAAATTTTGCACTCCAAAATCTGAAAAAATATAGTAGAATCTCTATAAATTAATAGGATTGGGACCATATAAAATTTATTAATTAAAAGAGATATTAAATAATGCATAAATTGATAATTAATTAATTTACAAAGATTTGGAGCCTATTACACACAAACACAAAGAAGCACTCAAAGCATCAACAATATTTCTTAATTTCTAATTACAACTCGAGAAGTCAACTCCTAAACTTCTAGATGCAACAAGAAAAATAAGGGATCAAATTCAACTAAATATAAATTTTAAGAAAAAAAAGTAACAATAAAATCATATTTTATTTAATTAAAATATCATAATCAACTACATTTGTAATTTCAACAAATTATTAATTTATAATTTGAATAGAACCACAAAGTCATATAATATATTTTTAAAAAATAATATCTTATTACTTTAATAAAATTATTAATTTAGTTCATTGGCCTAAATTTGAACCGAGAAAATTTATTATATAATAGAAATTATTGATTTATTGAGTATTAATTTATAGAAGTTCTATTGTATAAGGTGGTGCAAAACTGCAAATCACTTTGTATGCATACTGATCTGGTTTGTCCAGGATTTTTATCTAATCTCATCTTTATGGCTGGCTACATCTCTAGCACAGATATTATGTAAGTTCTACTTTCCATAAAAAAAGGGAAGAAGGAAGAATGTCCAGAAATACCTATTACATTGATGGGGACCAGGAACAATGGAATGTACATGAGATTAATAAACAAGGCAATACATCCATAACCATATGCTAAGCTCCAATCCAAAACTTACAAAAGCTAGACAAAGCAGGAGAATTCCAATGTTTCACATCTTCCTGAAGTGCCAAATAATAATGCAACTGTTACAAAATGCTGCTGAGCTCTATATTTACAATATAACCAGCCCTTCCAGAGAAAATAAATGCTCACAAACCTTTTATTTGAGCAGTAGATCTGTTGAAATATAAGAGAAAATGGATAAGAAAAGGAAATTCAGAAAGCTCTTAAAATATTTCTTTACAACTTTAATTCCCAATAAAAACATATGACATTCGCATTATGTATAATAGCCCAAATTAATTTTCATCATAAACCACAGAAACATCAGATATGTTCAATCGTACACCATACCACCTTGTTCATGAATTCCAGAATCATGCATTAAACAGAATATGCAGCCAAATACACCTTCACTCAGCCCTTCCAACAAACATTTAAGGTGCAAACAAGCATTCATGGATAACCTATTAAAATAATTTTCAAAGCTAAGTGGAGAGCTGGCAACATATAATCCATGCATCACATAAAAACTAGTAAATTGCATATGCTAAATTATATAGTCCTTAAAGACAACATTTTGCTGGGTGACATTACTTAAACAGCCTGTATAGTTCCATATAATTTGTTCACAAGAACGAAACCTCCCTCTCTTATCTACGCTCAGTATCCCCTACAGTATGTTACACCAATAATTTCTGACACTGAGTTTTATGACAAGTACCCCATTACTTAAGAGCCCACCCTATTTTTGGCTGCTAGGAGTATTAATGCTGCTAATCTACTTGCAATATCTAATGAAACCATTCAACGATATGTCCGCTAAAAAAATTCAAAAGAAAAGACTAACGAAGGTCATATAATATAGGCAATGCAAAAAATGCCTACAAGCCAAGCTAGTCGAAAGGAGAAAATGACTAAGCTACAAGATACATGAATATAATATTACAAAGATAGCAGCAATATAGATAACATTAGAATGCATGATCTTCCTATATTTTAATACCATGTCTATCAGTATGGTAAGCTCAACAGTCCATTTAATTTCTCAAAAATATTGAAAACACAAAAAAAAAAGGACAAGGCATAGTTCTATTATATGAACTCATTATCTCTATTTCTTATTAGATTTTGAGCTTCCTTGCAACTTTTAACTTTTTCTCAATCTAGGGAACAAGCCACTCCAAAATACATGCTTTTCACAGCAGCGTCCTGCTCACATAGAACAGCTTGCCATAATTTGGACGCAGGCATTCAGATGAATGGGCTTATTTAAAGTTGTTTATTTATAAAATAGCAACCGTGATTTAAATGTGGAATGAAGAAAGAGAATGATAGAGACTAGGGGGAGTCAATGTCTCTCTTTTACACATGTAGTCATGACAAGAAACATACTTGGTATATAATTTTCTTTATAGAAGGTAGAGCTGTTTCAATTAAGTTATTTGATTAGCCCCAGAACTTCCTTATAGTATGTCAATAAGGTATTTATTAACTCGAAAGAAACACAAATACAGCCACATCCTAATACAAATATTGGTTACTATAACTTATAAATACAATAAAAAAAGAGAAAACAAGTTCGAGAAAAAAAAAAGGAGCATGGGAACTCTTACCTCCCATTGCAGGTTAAAATATTATAAGTTCACACTCGCAGCACCAATATCTACAGAAACTTGGATGTAATAAACAACTTATACTTCTCAAACAACTTGGGATGAGAGGTTTGATGTCAAAAGTGTTCCCCGGAAGCCTTCCTCCACATGCTGCACATTCATTTTCTGGTCAGAAAGCTCATCTGTAGAACATCATCAAGCAGGTTAGTACAATGGAAAGCTTTACATAAAAAGCGCTATAAGCTTATACTAATTTAAAATAAAACTGGCCACATGCCTTACTAAAGTACCAAAACAGGTGAAAGTTCTTAGATTTTATAATTAAAGCACTCATGTCTAGAGTCAATTATCTGCTTTGAGCCACAGCAGAAGTATACTCAATAATTTAGGACCATAACTAGAAACTTTGAATAATATAGAATCCTCATGGCTTTATTGAACATGACATAGACAGTTTGTCTTCATTCAACATATTCACTATTATATTACAAAAGTGTCCCAGCTTGTAAATGTTTTAGTGCAATTGAGCAAACAACATTGTGAGCTTCAATTTAATTTATGCGGTATCATGACCTTTGACTAGTGTTAACTGTTCTCAACAACCTTTAACAACGTTGCTCATCGTGCTCTCTACAATTTCTTTACGACTGATTTTGAAATTTTGAAATCATTTTAAATGTATATTAAAAATATCCACAATGCTTAATTGCTAGCATCACATCATTTCACATAAATCTATTGATATACATTTGTATCAGGAACATCAATATGTCAACATATACGAAGTAAAATCTTCACAGTAAAGAATATAATATGGCATGCAAATTCTAGACTGCTTAAAGACTCAAAATCAGGATGAGTTATGCAAAGAGAATCAAAGAAAAAGGAATTTCACTAGAGGAAGAAAAAAAAAAAGAATAAAAGAAAAGACCAGCACAAGAATAAAACTGCTAATTACCAGCTATATCTCGATGCTCATGTATTTCTGAATCTTGCACCCAAAGCTTATCACCAGGGAATATATTCAAGTCTGCAAGAGTAGCACATTCCTGGTCAATTATTCTCTGACCTTTGTGAAGTATCTGGTTTTCTTTAACAACCTGCATATATTGACTTAGTTACATAATGTCCATCCAAACAAAACAAATTTAGACAGGATATCCATAATAGCTCATCTAACAAGCTTTGATGGAATCAATGTGCACGGTGTTGGACAATGAATATCATTGATTATCTAATACATGCATAACAGAAAAGTAGTAATGTGTTAACTTTGGTGAAAGCAGGTATGAAAATTTTAAAAAATATAGCGGATTACTGAGAGATTATTTCAAATACAAGTCATATTAAATATTTGCTAAAGAAATCGCATGACATGCAAATATTGTCATACCAAAAAACAAGAAACAAAATTTGAATTACAACTGCTAAATTTTCTTGCTAGATCAAAATCAAAGAAGAAAAATTACAACTTTATGTTCTGCCAATTAACTGGCATTTTTGCTCAAATTAATGAAATTAACATTTCAAGGGCAAAAATTCAAAATACTTTGAGTACAATAGACCATAAGCAACTAGAATTGAGGTGATATAGGCCATGTTTGGTATTAAGGTGTTGTGAAAAAATGTTGTAGCTATGAAATAGAAGCTGATAGTGTATGATAGATATACTTTTAAATACTAATTTTGACAAAATAATAAAGATACTATAGATTTTGCATCATACAAGTGTGGGATAAAATTAACTTAACTTCTAAAATACAGCATCTTATGTTTACCAAACACTTTAGTGCTGCATAGCTGTTGAAAAACAAAACCAAACAGGGCCATAAAGATAGTGAAGTTTAATGGGAAACCATGTGATAGTATATTTTCGTAATTATTTCAGAAAATCTGCAGTTAGGAATCCAAAAGTTCTCCCAGTTCAAATACTATGTAACACTTTCAGAGAGTTTAAAATTTTATAACGAATACTGAAAATCAAATTACATATATATTCATATATACGGTCAATATAACTTACCCCAAGAGATTCCCATATCATCATTTTTAACTGGTATATGGATGTTGAAGCAGAAACTTTTAAATTTACGAAACTCCTGGTCTTCCTAGAGCGCTTTGAGGCTCGTCGATCTGGCTCAAACATGGACTCAGATGCCTCCAAAATTGACCTTGGAGCTTCCTTTCCACGTACAAGGAATACAGATATATCCTTGTCACAATAGTTGAGTTTCTGCATCAACTCGCAGCTTTCTCTTTCTCCAATGCAATCCTCACATATCTAGTGGAATTGAAAGATACGTGAAAAGAGATTAAGCTTGAAAAGAATTATTAAAGTAAATTGTATCAACTAAAAATATATCCCTCATAGATGACATTTGCAAAATAGCAAATAACTTGTAGAAACAGCTTGCCTGTAACAAAAGGATGATGGTAGCTCTTTCGAACATATACCTCCAAGTAGTCAAAGTTTGACTCCCGGAACAATTCAAAATTTGCCATGGCATGATAACAAAAACAAAAGAGTTCAAAACAGTTAAAATTTTGAATTACCTCTGGGAAAGTCCTAACCACAGGCCGTTGGGATTCAATCTCATTATTTTCTTCATCACGAGGACCACAAGGCTCCTCAGACAAAAGGATCTCTTTGCAGGGCCCAACCAATTCATTTCCTGCATTATTGCTGAAATCAACTATGACAGATAAGCCTTTCTCCTTGATGCCACCCCACTCTTCACAGAACCATTTCCAGTCATTCTCAGTCACAATTGTCAACCCATCTGTCTAGAGTCCAATGACATGGTAAAAGGGAGTAAAAAAGATTATAATATTTGAGCACTCGTACACGTATTGACTCCAATAAGTAAAATAAAATGAAAAAGAATCAAACATCAAACATAACATATGAAAAAGATTCCATATTACGACTGGCAGCTTTCAAGCCAAACCATAAGCTAAAACTTCCACCATGTCATGACGCAGATACATATACAAAGTACATACATCACATACTTACCGCAGAACCTTTCTGATAAATAGAACCACGTTTGCAAAACAGGTCAGGAGGCCTTTCAAGTAGTCGTAAATGCTGTTGCATCAAAATTGTATAAAACATATATTAAACACTCATCATTACGTCTGGGAAAAAATTAGAGGGTAGAAAATGGAAACAACCAAACCATCTTAATTGCGTGTCATCTCTAGATAAAGTTTTAATACCAATTACCATGGTTCATTCCACAAGCTGGAAGCAAGTCATTTAAAACTATTGGTGATGACCATCTTTGAAACAAGTGATATTCCAACAAGTTTGACAACAATTGCATAGAACTCCATTAATTCAGATGATCAAGTTTCAATGTATAAAGGGAGTTGTACACATCAAGTTTCTTTCCACAAGAAAAGGATAAAATATAAAGATAAAAAGAGACTCTATCTGCAGATGAGTCAAGAGTATGATTTATTATAAAAGCACCAGTAAACGAAGATGACAACTAACCTTTTCACATTTAAGTGAATCAATGACACCATCCAGGATTTCTGGTTCAATGGATGAAGCATTTTTTCCACTAGCACTAATGTAGTTTCTCCATTTGGTAAGCCAGGTTGAGGGCAACAAGTAATACTTGCAATCCAAAGACAGTGGAATACTTTTTCCCAAAGCTAGTTTTTCATGATTTTGGCGCTCTTTAAGCTTCCGAGCTCTGCATCAAAGATAACGAAAGTCAGGCAAGTATGTCAAA
>NW_006263303.1:0-49224 GCF_000493195.1 Citrus x clementina | reverse complement strand
GGGCGTGCGCGACCAGAGATGTCAACTCGGTACTCTTCAGAGTCTAAAGGAAAGGTTGAACAACCCAATAGATCGTCGGGCTTTACTTTCATGGCATCTTCATAAATAAAGAGCCAGAGAATCTCTGGAACCAGCAATCGCTTAGCACCACCAGCTTTCTCAGGCATCAACTGCCCATGGGGACACCTAATTGAAGTTGTTGGTCCTCCATCAGCTTCACTGGGAGCATCAAGGTTTTTTCTTCTTGTCCATTGTTGTAGCCTACAAAAACAGAATGATTATCAATACTATAAACCCACCAATAAACGAAGACTAAATAACTCCCAAAAGATATGTGATATCATAATTCCAAAACTCTGACGTCAACCAATTTCAAGACAAAAGGAAAACTTGCTTTGAGATTAAAATTAGTGATGACCTCAGCAAATTTCTGAGTCAAATAGAAACCTCACTGAAATTTCAAATTGATGAAAGGCAAAAGAGAGAGAAAGAGCAAGCATTTGCTAAAGTATTGATTTGAAATAAAAATAAAGCATGTTAAAGGGAAAAGTTTTTTCTTTAGTTTATCGTTTTCAAAAGAAAAGAACATGTAGTTAAACATACTATATGATTCATGGTTACTTGATTTCCACGACAAGAAAAAGGAAACAAAATAAGGATGCAATAGAAAGATTTGCAGTTATACCATGACTTGGATACATAGTATGTTCCCTCAACAAGCTTCCCTGATAGCACATCATCTGCGAGCCCTTTCAATGATTTTCTTCGATCTCTATAGCTATCAGCACATACCACTGTGTGCGCACCATCAATAAGGCAAGTCATGCAGTAGTCATCATTGGTCAGTGCTGGGCCCCCATTGTACTGAATTTACAAGCATTTTACAGTAAGTCACATGTAATAGTTACACAAAAAATACAGAAACAAAAACAGGAAAACAATTCACAGACTTCTTAAGTAATCAGAAGAAATAAAGAATATTCAACCGTAAGAAGGGGTGATGTGAACATGATCCAAAGAACATAACTGGAGAAAAAATCCACATTCGTTTAAGCAAATATAGAATATATATTTTTATTTCAAAAGAATATGTACATACACCGAGAAGGTTAAACCAACAAAGGCGTGATCACATCATTGGCCATAAGATTCTCCCATCCTCCCTGTCGTCCAGGGTCTACTCATTGCTTACAAAAAGTTTCTGATTCTTTTTTCCAATTAGCATTGGTATAGAATTAAGTTTTATAGGTATACAAGTTGGGAACTTTGTGCCTCTCCTCTCTCTGTCCTCTAAAACTTCAATAACATTAATTAACAGTAGCAGCTTGGTAGCTCCCTCCCCCAACTCTCTTGCATAGGCACTGACACAATACAGCCAAGAAAAAACTTCTGCGTGTTCAAAAAAAAAAAGGGTATAGAAACAAAAAGGGTGGAGGAAGTAACAAGACAACTCTCACTAACAAATGCACAAAAGCACACAGGCATACAAAAATTCACAACTTGTATCAATTCAACCACAATTTTACATGCTTCCATATGATTAAATTTTAACAGAATTGAAAGCATTCACCACAAGAATAGCCAACCGGAACTTATGAAGAGTTCCAAAAGGACAACAGATTACATATATAAAAGAATGCCATGAAAAAAATTCAAAAAAGTAACTTCATACCATTATGAAGACTTCACGCATAATTGGAAGATTTCAAATGTGTAAATACCTTAAAGAAAAATTTGTTCCAAGCTTTGGAGGAGATTCGCTTCATGGAGCCAATTTTGGATTCAGGGACTTTCCCGTGCAAGCACTGAATAGATGTATTGTCTAGAGTACTGCAGCAGATTATAAGGCAAAACGTTAAGACTCAAATACCATAGGGACAGGCCTCAAGGTCAATAAGAGAAATGGAATAATATGAGCACCATACAAAGTCTTGAGGTATAAATAACTACCTACCCGGAAAAGCAAACGTCCTTGTCTACAAGAAATGAAGAAGATTTACAAACGAAAAACAAGGAAGCAGGTGAAAATACTTCAAACAATATAAGAGGAACTCATACGTACGATGGGAAAATTTTATCAGCCCACTGGCGAAGCCAATCCGAAGAAATCCAATAAAATGGTTCTTCAAGTGATGGAACGGGAGCCTCAGAAAGAAGTGATCGGACTTCCTGTTTCCTTTCTGAAATGCAATCCAGTTCTCTATTCTTCCTTAATTTGAATTGTTCACAACCATCCAAATATGATCTGTTTAATTCTTTTATGTCTTTTCCAAGATGAGATGGAAGGAAAATGTCATCATTGAAAAAAATCATTTCACTTTCTATTTCCATATTGTTGACATCATGAACCACATCTTCCCTTTTGCTATCCTCCTTGTCACGCCGAAGATTATACATCAACATGTACGCATCATTAGATGTGAATCTCTCTACATTACTACCATTATAATATTCTGAAGACGGTAGGTGAACGTCAACATGATTTTCATTGGCACCTTCCACTCGTTCTGACACAGGTTGACAAACAACAGGTTCAGAACGAACAACTTTTGAACCAGAACTTGAAGAGCCTTCTCCAAATGGATGATGGCCCAAGTTTGAAACATGTTCATCATCAAATTCCCACCACTGTCCTGTATTCTCATCCTTAATAAGTGCAATGTAGTGACCACTGTTCACAGCAGTTCCTTTGTGAATCAGAACAGCTGACAAGTCATATGTCAAATCAAGTTGAGATGGTTCAGATAGTCTCCGCTGCATATTTAGTTCTCCCGGAAAACAAAAGGGAGAAGTGATTTTCTTCTTCATGGTAGTCTACTAGCACAAACAAAAAACACAAAGGAATGGTCAATATATGGACAGATGATGCAGAGAAGATGGCAGAGTCCTTAGATAGGGAAGATTGCTCCACAGTAATATGACTACAATAAAAGAATTGATGAACTCTATTATGCACCATGTAAAATCTAGTAATTTCTATACAACAAAGTTAAAGCTGTCAAGAAACCAAATGCAATTTTCGAAGCCAATAAAAATTTCATTACATGGCATACAGATAAGCCACACATAGTATCATACAATTGTATAAATACGCAAATAAGTTAAGAATATACAACTATACATAATTATTGTCACGTGCAACCGGTGAACATACCACAGCAGCCAAAAGATGAGATAGATCCATTTTACCATTCCCAGCTCATCCTATAGTGTGCGTCAATAAAATCATAGAAGAAATGCAAGAGATTTCGATACTGAGAGATATATTGGTGATCAAGGCCTCTTTTTTTATCCTCCGTAGTCAATCTAATAGAAATTATGAAGGATTTATCCTTTCAGAAATCTATGCATAAGGCTTTTCTTCTCTAATTATGTTCTGCCACACAAATGTTCCTTAGTGCATGAATTTTAAATTATAGTATGCCCTAAATTAAGTGTAACCCGTAGATTACCTTTGGAAGGAAAATACAGCGCTTAAGCTGAAAGTTAAGAACATCAGGCAGTGAGCGCAGCTTGATGCTACGTGTAGCATCAACTCTTGTTCCACATGAATCACAAAAATATTGATTATCTCCATGAAGCTCTTCCAAACTAAGGTAGTCATCTAAACTCTCATCTAAAGTTTTCAAGCCTTTAACATTCAACTCAAGCTCATAAAAGTCTTCCATCTTTGCAGAAGCTTCAGAGTCTCTTCCACATTTTGAGCACCTAAACACAGAAAAGAGAAGTAAGAGCTAAACAATTATGAAAGTTGAAACCATATATTTATAATAACATGCCCCCTCCATTTGAAAACAATGGATTCATTTAACAAGAGACATCAAAATATTTAAATACCCAAAAGGATGACCATATGTAGTCATCATGTACCTTGGCGAACCAGCCTATGCAAATCAAACCAGAAAGCATGCAGACAACTGAGAAAAATCTAATGTCAAACAAGGAAATAATATTTAGGGAGACAGCAGTCGTTACTACCAGATGCTTGCATAACTCCTGACTTATTCATAGTTTATCATTTAAGGTATTTGCAACTACAGATGTGAGGTTAATAACAAAAGATAACAAAAAAGTGAGATTGAAATTTAACTTCAAATCAAGCGATCCATGAGGAGCAAAACATGAATACTTTATTTTTACCTTGTCAGATTATAAACTCTCTAGCAAAACAAAACCAACCAAGCGGGAAAAGATATTATGGATGATAATATAATTGACAGCGGGAAAAGATATTATGGATGATAATATAATTGACATGTCAATTATATTTATTAAGCAGCCAACTTCTGAAATCCTTTCAGCAGACGTCAATCAACCTTCAAGTGTTTTGAATAAATGAAACTAAGGAAAAAAGGCATGAAATTTTTTTTTGTTTTTGAAAAAATAATATTTATCATGGCCATTATCTTGGTCAGTATCTAGCTTTCTCAAGTTTCTTCATGTGGCATAGGCTGTTGTATTACTTCTCATCAACAAAATGAGGCATAAAAGTCCTTATTATTGCACTTTCCCCACCTGAACAAGCACAAATGTGGGAGCAAAGTACTAATGCAGCATCAATATTAATAAAGAAATATAGAACACAATGCCCAGAATCAAAATCTAAAAATCACAAGAAAAAGCAAAAAGTAGCATTTGAGAAAATCCATTCTTACGTTGTCACATGCGACACATTTCCACGGAAAAGATCTTGAACAATTGTTCTAGCTTTGGAAACATTAGAATGGCTTAAACAACGCTCAAGCAAAGAAAGAAGTAATGTCAGAAACTCATGGCTATCCTGTTGAACTCCATTATCTAATTCCAAAGTTTTTATAAAGGGAGCTGAGTCAATGAAAGCCCTATTAGAGGCATGCAACTGGGCAAAAAGTCTTGTAAGCTCATCCAACACGGGATGTTGTTTCAAGACATCTGGTTCAACAGAGAAAACACCTTCACGAAATGATTTATTCATGTATAGGCACTGCAGTATGCTATTTGCATAGCAAGTTGCACCCAGATTTGTAAGCCCAGCAGGTGAGGCAGCAGAGACACGAAGATCCTTGCATGGGTCTGGACCAAGAGCTTCAACAATATCTGATACTTTCTGCCACAAGCCAGATTTCCGGCTTCCATTAGGAGGTGGAATCAGTGCACAGAAGCAATTAGGATTATCCTTAGTATTTACACGGCAGCCTTGACAAATTGGCTTTGAAATCTTATACAGCTGTTTTAAATCACCATCAGTTATCTCGCCTGTAGCATGGATTTTCCTACACAAGGCCGAAAAGAAAACAAAAACTATATAGAACAGAACATGGTTGGAAAGCAGAGCATTCAACTTGCATATGGAAACAGAGAAATGCCTGTACCTCAATATTTCAGAAGTTGTATCCACATCAGGTATTGGCCTGTGTCTTTTATTTTTACTCCGTGTGGTTGGTCTGCTCATGTTATAAACAACCAGCTCTGCAGGAATCATTGATGAAAAAGATTTTGTCATATTAATTTCAATCAACAAGGAAGTGAGAGAACATAGAAAACCATCAGGAGATACATATGTACTTTCCCATAAGAATACTTGATAATCAGGTTTCTTCAAGGAACGACAATGCTAACAATTTTATAGAGAACAAAACATAAGACTTTCTTTCTTTATTTATTTATTTTTCCGTCATAACATACTATCCTCAAATAAGAACAATAAATTGCAAGTCCAATAAGCATTAATACGTAATGCAAGAGCTGGAGTAGAGAAGACTAAGTTATCAGCATTAATGATCAGACAAAGAGCAACAATTTCATCAATTTAAATTAGCAACAAAATTATTGACAGGTGATTACAACACCACACATGCATTTTCGTTGGCAAACTAGTTCTGTTGTATAACAATAACTACCTTTCACAAAAGAGGAGGGGGGGGGGGGGGAAAGCAAATATGGACCAAAACCCTAGAATATAATTCGAGCAAAATGAAATTTCGCATAAGCAATAAAAAATTTAAAAAATCAAAATCGTCAGAGTAATTCAAGACGTTTTATCAAAAAATGTAAGAAAAATTTATAACCTAAAAGCAAGCGAATGCTTTCCTGATATCACAGAAACAAGTACACCAACTTGATTTGGGGGATATTTGAGTATTTTTTTCTCCAGTAACACGACGATTTGCTGTGGTCGTATTAAGATTTCGGAAAAAAGGAGAAGTCGCAGATTTCGTATTGAGAGAGGGAACACGGAAGGAGAGAGAAGTCTTCTATAATATTGCTCTTTTTTCTTCTAAATCCTTTTTTAGCTTTAACCAGATGATACGTGAGACAGACAATCTAACGCAGAGCAGCTGACTAATGACTAGCTTGAGACAGTCTGCTTAATTCCGCCTCGGGTGTTTGGGCTGCTAATAAATAGTCCAGCACAGTAGACTTGCGGTGTTCGATTTTATAAATGAACAATATAAATATTGGGTTCAATCTACGTTAGCCGTTGGATCGAACCAACTGTGTTTGTGTGGTTAGATAAAATTTAACAACGATTTAAGGAAGTGCATGTAACGGCTGGACAACATTGAGATGAATGTATATTTTTTTTGGTTTTGGGGTTTGGGAAATTTACAAGAATAACCTTAAAATTTTTGTATTTTTTAATTTTAACTCCTTAAAGTTTTTTCTATCATAACTAGCAAAACACCCTATTTTTGGACTAGATTACCCCCATCACTTTCATCAAATTTACAAAGGCATGCCACTTTTTCAATTCCAACACAACTAAATACGGATTTTCGTCAACAACTTAACAAACATTCATCACTCTCAATAAATCAACAAATTCCATCAAACAAACATTGTATAATTAAAGATATAATCATCAATTGGAGAGCTTCTTAAAGTTAGTTTATGGTCTTACACAATGTAAACCTTTAATCTATTGATTTTATCAACTAAGTTCGAAATTAAAGTGGGTTTTGTTGCAAATGTTGTTATTTTTCATTCATAAAATAATGTGATTTGTTAAAGTACTTAGTTTGAGTTGAGAAATGAAGAAAAATCATTGAAAACACAAAAAAATGGGGTAAAAAACGAAGCCCAGAACAAGTGAGACAGGCACATGTCCCACTGCTTGTCTCACCAAATTTAGTGAGACAGGCAGTGGGACAGGTGCCTGTCGCGCATAAACCCATTGATTTTATGGAGTATATAATTTGGATTTGATTTGTCTCATCATAAGCTTCGAAACGGTATATTATACGCCTAAAACGGATACATGTAGCCCAAGTTATGGCTTTCGAAACATATATGAAACTTTTAGAAAAATATATCGAAAAATCCAAATTTTCCTTAAAGTTTGGAAAAAATTCCATAGAAACCACTCTCGTTTTTTTTGGTGGCATTGTTTTGCCCATGTCAAGGTGCATAGGAAAAAAAGGTCAAAACTCCAAGGCAGCCCCAGAGAAGCTCATGAAAAAGGCCAAAACTAGTGTGATATAGTGTTTGGTTTTGGGGCTCGAGGAGAGAAGTTGGGTTTTTCTCTAAAAGCAATCTGGTTTTTCTTTGCCAAAACATTTTTTGGGTTGCAACGAGCCATCACAAACGGTTCCACACAGTTGTCGAAAGGTTCTCATAGTTTTTTGGGAAAGTTTTCTAAAAATAAATCGAAAACCTAGTTTTTCTTTGAATTTTGAAAAACGTTCCGTACAAACTACTCCGAGGGTTGAAACAGACTCTCATTTTTTCCAATGGTATCGTTTCACCCATGTCAAGATGCGTGCTAAAAAATTGGGTCAAAAATCCAAGGGAGCCCCAGAGAAGCCAATGAAAAATTCCAGAACCAGTGTGTTATAAGCTTTGGTTTTGGAGCCTGAGGAGAGAAGTTGGGTTTTTCTCTAAAAGGAATCAAATTTTTTCCCGCCAAAATAATCATTGGGTTATAGGGAGTTCTTCTAAGTGGTGCCACATTGTTGTCGGGAGGCTTATAGTTTTTTGAGAATTTATTCCAAAAAAGGCGAAAAGATTAGTTTTTCTTTGAATTTTGATAAAAATTCAGCCAAAACTACTGTACGGCTCCAAAACTATCAAAGCCTCCCAACAACGGTGGGACAACACTTAGGAGCCACCTGCCAGCCAAAGAAATGTCATAAGGGAGAAAAACCAAGCAGCTGTTGGAGAAATATCCAATTTCTCACCTTGGGCCCCAAAGCAAATGTTATAGCACACCAGTTTCGGTTCTTTCCATGGGCCTCCCTTGGATTGCCTGGGAATTTTGGCCCGGTTTGTTGTATGCACCATCCTGTAGGCAACGCGATGCCACAAAAAAAGGAGTTCATTTAGAGAGCCGGAGTAGTTTTGGTGGAGTTTATTCCAAAATTCATGAAAAACCAGTTTTTTCGGCCTATTTTTGGAATAAATTCCCAAAATACTATTAGAGCCTCCCCAGTCCCCACAAGGGTGGTAAAATGCTTGGGAGCACTCCCGCCGGCCCTAGGAATGTCCCAAGCGAGAAAAACCCAGTTGTTTTTGGAGAAAAACCCAACTTCTCTGCTTGGCCGCCAAAGCCAAAGGCTATAGCACACCAGTTTTGGTTCTTTTCATGGGCTTCCCTGGGGCTGCCTTGGAATTTTGGCCTAGTTTTTTGCACGCACCTTCCCGCGGGCGACATGTTGCCATCGAAAAAAACGAGAGTCCATTTAGTGCTCCAAAGTTGTTTTTGCGGTATTTATTCCAAAATTCAAAGAAAAATAAGTTTTTTCGGCCTATTGTAGGAATAAACTCTTAAAAAACTCCCCACAGGGGTGGCAAAGTGCTTGGGGCACTCCTGCCAGTCTAACCAATGTCTGAGGGGAGAAAACCCTGGCTACTTTTGGAGAAAAATCAAACTTCGCTCATCGGGTCCCAAGGCCAAAGGGTGTAGCACACCAGTTTTGGCCCTTTCCATGGGCCTCGCTGGGGCTGCTTTGGAATTTGGCTCGGTCTTTTGCATACACCTTCCTGCAGCTGACGCAATACCACCGGAAAAAAATGAGAGTCCATTTGGAGCCCTGGAGTAGTTTTGGCATAATTTATTCCAAAATGCTAAGAAAAACAAGTTTTTTTGGTTTTAGAATAAAGTCCCAAAAAACTATTAGAGCCTCCCAAAGGTGATGAGAAAACACTTGGAAGTAGTCTTGCCAGCCCAAGGAATGCCCTAAGGGAGAAAAACCAAGCTGCTGTTGGAGAAAAATCCAACTTCTCTCGTTGGACTCCAAAGCAAAGGTTATAACACACTCGTTTTGGTTCTTTTCATGGGTCTCCCTTGGGTTGCCTTGGAATTTTGGCTCAGTTTGTTGTATGCACCATCCCACGGGCGATGTGATGCCATGGGAAAAATCAAGCGTCCATTTGGAGCGCCGGAGTAGTTTTGGCAGAATTTATTCCAAAATTAAAAGAAAAACCAATTTGTTTGGCCTATTGTTAGAATAAATTCCTAGAAGACTATTAGAGCCTCCCACAGCAGTAGCAAAATGCTTGGGAACACTTCCGCTACCCTAAGGAATGTCTTAGGAGAGAAAAATTGGGCTGCTTTTGGAGAAAAAACTCAACTTCTCTCCTCAGTCCCAAAAGCCAAAGGTTATAACTGTTGTGCAAATTTTATTGAACTCGCAAGTGCACGAATCTATTATAGAATAAATCAATGGTGACGAATGTCGATCCCATGAGGAGGTAGATGTTAATTGTGTGTAGAATTAATTTTTCTAAATGGGTGGTTGGATTTGTGGTGAAAGTGATTTAGACTATCTTAGAATTTAAATTGGAATGTCGGAATTAAATTAAAGTGGAAACTATTATAATTGAAGCGCTTGGGTATCTGGATCTGCTTCAACATGCACCATAGGCTAAATATTCCTCATTAATGCCAATTAAATCATGATGGGGATTTTCACTCCTCATGAACCACACTCTAATTAATATGGTGCTAAGGGCTTATCGTGCCAAATAATAATAACCTGTACTAGGAAGCCGGTGAAACCAGAGCAGTATCTAGACAAGATTATTATTATTTGTCGACGAAAAGTCAAAACATCCACAAAAATTAGAGGGAAAAAGAAAATAAATATATCAAATAAAGCCCATGACACATGTTGAGACTTCACCTTCAACCCAAGCTTGAAAGAAAATTAGCTACTCATAATTGAACTAGGGATAAAATAGAAATGTATTAAAATACGTAGAAAATACAAGATAGAGAAGGAATTACAGAAAATGAAATTCAAAAATGAATTCAGAGATGCCAAATTAAGGGGGGAAAACCCCCTTTTTATAGATACATTGAGTAAATCATAGCCATCAAATTAAAAACATTTCGGACGCTCAGGATTTCGCCACGTCATCAGTCAACAGTACGCGGTTTGATCACGCGGTTTGAACAGTGACACTGTTTGACCACACAATTTGAATAGTGACGCGGTTTGGTTGAAAATAATCCTGTGTATATGCATGTACCGTACATGCGATTTTTGGTCCATTAACATGCTGCCACGTCACCAATGAACAATGTATAAAAATTTTATCCAATAGAATCATGACACCTCATCAGTCAATGCCACATCATCGGTCAATACCACATCATCAATCCGTCTATGTGAACAATGTCGTAAACAGTAACATAGACAGTACCGTACATGTGAATAGTAACATACATGTGAATAATGCCATTTTTCCTTTTATGCTCCTCCTAAGGTTTTCGACTGTCCTGAGTTCAAAAGTAATGTCCGTTTTGCTGTCTGAACTCTCGTTCATTGTAAAATGACCATTATGCCCCTAAAATACATAAAATATTTAATTAAAATAAAACAGACATAATTAAAGTACAAGTGACTAAAATACATAAAAGTAAGGATGTTAGTAAGACTTGAAATGTAAAATGACGATTTTTTCCTTTATAAATATACACTTTCTAACACTCAACACACCCCCCAACTAGCTTATTACTAGTCCCTAGCAAATAAAGTGAAAACAAAATTCAAATCCAAAATGAAAATTTTTTTTAAAACACTTGTGTTTATTCAATCAGACTAATGATAGCAGTCAAATAAAAATATAAGCATTATCTCAAGTCTAAAGAAACATCACACCTACATCAACCATCCACATGAATCAGCCTAGTAGACTTTGTCACAGCTACTTTCAAGAATGACATGTCAAATCCCAAAATCTCACTAGAAGTAGTGACACTTTCACAAGAAAATTAAACCTAAATAAAAATAGTCACTCCAATGAATGCTAAATTTGAGAGAAAATAATACAGAAGTAATATCACACGCTTTCACCAAGATGAAAGGAATATGCCCACAACTTAAAAATATCACGATCTTAAGTCAAACAAAAATGCTAGTCAACCAAATTTATTTATTTATTTATTATTTTTTCTTTTTTTTATGCACCACTACATCTTTTTAGCCCATATAACTAGCTTCTACTTCAAACTACAGTTCCCTAAAATCAAGAAGGACTTTTATTAGAACGTAACGTAGGGTAGGGACATGGCTAATAAAGGAGGAGAAATAAGGAAAACAAAATATATGTTTGAGAAAAATCAGAGTTATTTTAGAAATTACAAGGTACATTTTGCTTATTTGTTATTTTTTATTTTTTTTTCTTTTCTCTCTTTTTTTTTTGAAACAACAAAAATTTTTTTTGTTTTTGTTTGGCACAACTTCACTAAACAAAATAATTATTTACTTTTTTCTCAAATATAAATAGGTGATGTAACTTGTAAGATATCAGGTAATACTCTAAATCAGAGTGGGTCAAGATGATAAGTTTGACAAAGAAAAGTTTTTTTGTTTAAAGGTTTAAAAGGGTTAACTATGGATTTTTTCACAAAAGGGATGGTTAGAAAGGCTCAAACGGGTCAAAAATGGCATTTCCATTGTCTTTTAGGGCTCTAAATAATCTTCCATATCTACTAGTTAGATGCACCTCAAGATGTAGCAACACACATTTTTTTTTATTTTATTTAACAAATTTTTTTTAGAGGGTTGGCTCAAAAGAATTCTAGAGATCGTTTGAAAAATAATAAACTGCTAAGCTGTATGAAGAATAGGCAAAAGGGGTTACTCTCCAAGAAAAATGACAGGCTCAAAAACTCACTTGGTATTTATTATGACATGTGTATTCCTTCAAGTAACTCATATTTGTCTTCGACATTAACATATAGAATAGCAAACATAGCATAACATCACTTAAGACCAAAGATAATACAAATACTAAAATTTGAAAGTTATCATGTCATCCAATATTAAAAAAAATCACACAATTTTTTTTAAAATGACAGTCTACCCCCCAACCTATTCTAACATGAAAAGAAAATATGCATGCAGAAAGATAAAAAATGACGCAGAAAAGCTAATTAGAAAAGTTACACTTAAAATGATAGAAAAAGAAAATAATTTTTTTTAAAAACTAAGAAAATGTATTTCTAGAGGCACTACTCTCCATATTCAACCATCTTCAACTCAAAATTTTGAAAGTGTATATTTATAAAGGAGAAATTAAAAAGAATTTTTTTTAAAACCGAGAAGATGCGTTTCTAGAGTCACTACACTCCATATTCAATCATCTTCAACACAAAAAGTTAGCCATGGTTAGTCTCTACAACAAAAAATTAGTAAAAACTTAACCAAAATTCCACAATTGTTGACTATTCCCTCCCCCCAACTAGAACGAAACATTGTCCTCAATATTTTAAAGAAAAGAGTAGAGTTTAGAAGACATCACCTGGGTAGTGGAACATAGAAGAAAATATTTACAAGCGGAGAGTTAAATCTAATTTGTACTTCTTACTGCGGCTACTGTTACCATCATTATTTAGAGACTCCAACACAAGGGTCCTTGAGTCTAGCTCTGGTTTATAAGCTTGTAACAGATCAAGTAACTTATTAGCAGTGTGAGCACAAATAAAAAGCTTTTTCGCTGTGGAAGGAATGAAATAGTTTTTTTATTGCATGGTTAAAAAGTGCGATAAATGCATCATAAAAGTTATTGACATTTAACAAATCGATGGGTTTCTGGTGAATGTGCAGATGGGCCCAAGATGCTAGCGTGATAAGTGCCTTTAGAGTTGCAAGATCTCCTGAAAGGAAAATAAAAGCACCAGCATGATTAAGCATTTAAGTTATTTTTTCTTGCATATCTAAGACGACTAACTCTTCAATCGGTGAGTCAGACAAACTGCCCAAAGGTTTTAGGGCTCGTGGGATGATGCCTAACTCTTGGCTTCCTTTGACCAAAGCAGCTTCTGAGACCAATTTTTATAACCCTCGGTTACCTCCTCCATACACCGAGTGTAATTTTCTCTCTGCTATGCTTCGACCAAGATCTATGGCTGCCTCAACAAACTCTTTATGTTTGCCATAGTTAAATCCAGAAAGCACACAAATGTACTTGAATTGTCTATTGGGAGTAGCTACCATTGTGATACTTCTCAAAAATAATTTGTGAGTGCTTGACAAAAAGTCATATTTAAAAATCTTGGTGACAGTGGATCACAACTGTGTATGAGGTAGCATGTCAGTGTCAAATAATGCGTAAAGCACATGGCTCATGAGTCAAAAAGGAAATAGTAAAAAGGAAAAAGTAAACAGTGATAAAATAAAATTATTAAAGACAATAATAAAATGATAAAACAATAGTGAAATAAAACAACAGTGAAGTAAAATGATATTTACAGGTAGTTGCGATTGTGGCTCACATCTTCCTTTGGTTTTATGTCCAGAAACAACTTGAATGCCCTTTATGGGTCAAGGATGAGCTTCCCATCTAGTTTTCTTATAAATTGGCAAACAAGGTTGTTTATAGTCAGATTCCCGAGACTATATCGTGCATGCTCTTTCTGGAATAACGGTCATAACTAGAGAATCGCTCCTTGTACATATCCACTGGGATGCATTTCAAGAGACAAAAGGATATCATTTAATGACTCCTTATTCAAGCCATCCCTAATGAATTGAATCTTATCTTCCCTGTTATCAGACACCATTCCCAAAAAACTATTAGAGACTCCTAGATGACAGTGGGGCAAGGCTCTACAGCACCCTGACGGCCTAAGGAATATTCCCAGGGAAGAAGAACGAGGTTACTTTTAGACCTCCAGGGGCTACCCAGGAATTTTGGAACAGGCTTTTGGGTGCACCTTCCTGCCCGTTGTCCGGTGCCACTGAAAAAACGGGAGTCTGTTTAGAGCCCCCGAGTGGTTTTGGTGGAATTTATTCCAAAATTCATGAAAAAACTGACATTTTCAGCCTATTTTTTGAATATACTCCCGAAACACTATCAGAGCCTCCTAGATGGCGGTGGGGCAAGGCCCTGCGGCACCCCAGCAACCCAAGGAATGTCCCCAGGGTTGAAGAACGAGGTTGATTTTGGAGAAGAACCCAACTTCTCTCTTTGGGCCCCCAGGCCAAAGGCTATAACACACGATTTTGGGGCTTTTTTGTGGTCCCCCTGGGCTACCCTAGAATTTTGGAACAGGCTTCTGGGCTAACCTTCTCGCGGCCGGTGCAGTGCCACTTGAAAAGGCGAGAGTCCGTTTGGAGCCCTCGAGCTGTTTTGGCGAAATTCATTCCAAAATTCATGAAAAACCGCCTTTTTCGGCCTTTTTTTAAAATAAAGTCCCAAAACTATCAAAGACTCCCAGACGGCGGTGGGGCAAGGCCCAATGGTACCATGGTAGACCAAGCAATGTCCCTATCAGAGAAGAACGAGGTTCCTTCTAGAGAAGAACCTAAATTCTCTCCTCGGGCCGTCAGGCCAAATGATATAGATGGCGGTTGTTAGCCTTTTTCATTGGCGCTCCTGGGGCTACCCTGTAATTTTTGAATGGGCTTTTATGCGAACCTTTCCGCAGGTGCTGCGATACCACCGGAAAAGACGAGAGTCCATTTGGAGCCCGGTTTTTTATACTAGAAAAGTATATGGATTGGAGTCTGCTCCTTAGCAATTGATCCAAAAAGTCCCACAGCTCATTCTTAGGCGAGCGAGGTGACCTCCATTGGAAGAAAGAAGCGAATAGAGTCATAGAAGATCCCGAAAGAGGCGAATTGCCAAAAAGTTTATCAAATCCGTTCCTTGCATCATCTGATCTCGATCGGGTTAACTCCTAAATTCAGGCAGTGAGCATCAAATAAGCCAATTGACACTATCGCCTGTTTACAGCAAATCAAGATTAGATGGACAAAGAGAGTTTCAGTCAACACAGTCCTAGAAGCTCCATTCATGCCCACTTCTATTCCTAAGAGCCCATCATTCTACTTAAAAGACGACGAAGGCTACTTTCGGGACATTGGTTGCAGCGATTTGTAGACCAATGGCAAAAGCAGCAACGATTCGATGCTCTCAAGCAGATCTTCCCCCAAGAGTCAGAGCGCATTCGAGGTCTAATGAAATTCCCGGATCGAGTTCTGACCCTTATCGAGCAGGAAATAGAAATAGAATCGGACAAAGAGCTGTTAGCAGGGCTTGTTCACGAATGCCCTGTTATGTTAGAAGGAATCATTGGACAAAAGCGAAGTTGAGCCGCCAATGGGAGCAGAAAAGAGGTTATAGAACTGGATTGTTTAGCAAATACCATAGCACATAGTACTCGGAACCCAGAGACCAAGACTCAATTCATAAAAGCTCAAACTTACCCATCCGAACAAGACGCACATATCCCTTTTGGGGTCTGACTAGTGAGCCAGGCAGGAACAAAGCGACGAAAGTCTCCGCAATTGTACTAACGATAGTTCAACATCTCCAAACGGGCAAACTTATGGATTGTGAGCTTTCTCACCATTTCGACATCTCTTTACCATTTCATCGTCGTAATCAGAGGAGACCCGGTCCAACGCATAAGACTACTACATGGACCATATTTCAATGGTACAAGACCTTTTCCTAGATAGACTTGACAGAAAGCTAGCATTAGGTCTAAAGACAAGTTTACCGGAACCTGAGTCCTCCTCTTGGAATATCTCTGACATCATTATTATTGATTTGAAAAGTGGCAAAGAATATTATAGGCCAGGCAGAAGCCCTACGTCTCTCACTTTGATGAGTGGAACCTCTTGCCCCCTCGAATCAGCAGTGTTCTTAGCGTACGGGATGATTATGACTGGAGGAAGCCCATTCTCTTGTGAATGAAGCTGGTGCTCATTGTTCTCATAGTAAGAATAGTCAACCAGGGAAACTCCCATTAGGAAGTGCAAGGGGCACTACAGATGACTTCCTTAGTCTAGTTCCGTGCTGTTCTCATTCTGTGCTGTTATGTTTTGACAGAATTTATTCCAAAATTCATGAGAAAATAACCTTTTTCGGCCTATATTTTTTTAATAAAGTCTCAAAAAAACTATTAGAGAGTCCCAAACGGCGGTGGGGTAAGGCTCTACGGCACCCCGGCAGCCCAAGGAATGTCTCCAGCAGAGAAGAACGGGGTTTCTTTCTGGAGAAGAACCCAAATTTTGTCCTATGGCCGCCAGGCTAAAGGTTATAGCACACGGTTTTGAGCATTTTTCATGGGCCCCCCTGTTGAGTGTTAGAAAATGCATATTTATAAAGGAGAAAACCGTCATTTTACATTTCAAGTCTTACTAACAACCCTTACTTTTATGTATTTAACCTTCTTGTGATTTAATTACATGTGTTTTATTTTAATTAAGTATTTTATGTATTTTAGGGGCATTATAGTCATTTCACAATAAAGGAGAAATCAGACGGCAAAACGGACATCACTTTTGAACTCAGGACGGTCAAAAACCTTAGGAGGAGCATAAAAGGAAAAATGGCACTATTCACATGTACGGTACTATTCACGTGTATGGTACTGTCTACGTTACTGTTCACGACACTGTTCACATAGACGGATGATGACGTGGCATTGACCGATGATGTGGCATTGACTGATGAGGTGTCACGATCCTGTTGGACTAAAATTCTTATGTACTGTTGATGGTGACGTGGCAGCATATCAGTGGACGAAAAATCTCGTGTACGATGCATGCATCACACAGGATTATTTTCAACCAAACCGCGTTACTGTTCATCCGGGTCAAACCGCGTTACTGTTCAAAGTCGGGTCAAACCGTGTTACTGTTCATCCGCGTGGTCAAACCGTGGACTGTTGACTGATGACGTGGCGCAATCCTGAGCGTCCAAACTGTTTTTAATCCGATGGCTATGATTTACTCCATGTATCTATAAAAAGGGGGCCTCTCCCCCCTAATTTGATATCTCTGAATCCATTTTTGGGATCCATTTTCTGTAATTCCCTCTCCATCTTGTATTTTCTTCGTATTTTAATAAATTCCCATTTTGCCCCTAGTTCAACTATGAGTGGCTAATTTTCTTTCAAGCTTGGGTTGAAGGTGAAGTCTCAACATGTGTCATGGGCTTAATTTGGTAAATTTATTTTCTCTTCCCCTCTAATTTTTGTGGATGTTTTGACTTCTCGTCGACAAATAATACTAATCTTGTTTAGTACCGCCTTGGTTTCGCCGGCCCTCTAGTATAAGGTTATTATTATTTGGCACGATAAGCCCTTAGCACCATATTGATTAGAGCGTGGTTCATGAGGTGTGGATTCCCCCCCTCATGATTTAATTGGCATTAATACGGATTATTTAGCCCATGATGCATGTTGACACGGATCCAGATACCCAAGTACGTCAATTTAATAGATTTTCTCTTCAATTTATTCTCTCCATTGCAATTCCAATTTTAGAATTTATTCTCGCCATTTTAATTTAAGTATTAGCATATTCCAAATCATTTCCACCATAAATCCAACTACCCATTTACAAAATTAATTCTATATATAATTAAAATCCACCTCCTCGTGGGATCGACACTCGTCACCATTAATCTATACTACAATAGATTCGTGCGCTTGCGAGTACATTAAAATTTGCACAACACCCCCCAGGGTAGCCATGGAAATTTTGAACGGGCTTCTGTGCGAACCTTCCTGTGGGTGCTGCAATACCACTGGAAAAGACGAGAGTTCATTTGGAGCCCTCGAGCTGTTTTGACAGAATTTATTACAAAATTCATAAGAAAACCGCCTTTTTTGACCTATTATTTTGAATAAAGTCCCAAAAAAAGTATCAAAGACTCGTAAACGGTAGTGGGGGACGGCCCTACTACACCTCGGTAGCCCAACGAATGTCCCCAGTAAAGAAGAACGAGGTTGCTTCCGGAGAAGAAACCAAATTCTCTCCTCGGGTATCCAGGCTAAACGCTATAGCACACGGTTTTGAGCCACTTTCACGGGCCCCCTGGGGGTACCTGAGAAGTTTTAAATGAGATTTTGTACAAACCTTCGTACGGGTGCCGCGGCACCACTGGAAAAGACAAGAGTCCGTTTCGAGCCCTTGAGCTGTTTTGGCGGAATTTATTAAAACTTTTATGAGAAAACCACCTTTTTCGACCTATTTTTTTGAATAAAGTCCCAAACAACTATTAGAGACTCCCAGACGGTGGTGGGGAAGGGCCCTACGGCACCTCAATAGCCAAAGGAACGTCCCCAGCAGAGAAGAATAGGGTTGCTTTTAGAGAAGAATCCAACTTCTCTCCTCGGGCCCGGAGGCAAAAGCTTATAGCACGGTTATGGGCATTTTTCATGGGCCCCTCCTTGGGCTTCCCTAGAATTTTGGAACGGGCTTCTGGGCACAAAATCTTACTAGTGGTGCGGTGTCATTGGAAAAGACGGGTGTCAGTTTAGAGCCCCGTAGTGGTTTTGACGGAATTTATTCTAAAATTCATGAAAAAACTGCCATTTTCGGCCTATTATTTTGAATAAAGTAAAAACAAAAACTCTCAGAGACTCCCAGACGGTGGTGGGGCAAGGCCCTACTACACTCCGGTAGCCCTTGGAATGTCCCTAGCCGAGAGGAACATGGTTGCTTTTAGAGAAGAACAAAACTTCTCTCCTTGGGCCCCCAGACAAAATGCTATGACACACGATTTTCTGCATTTTTCATAGGCCCCTGGGGCTACCTACGAATTTTGGAACATGCTTATGGGCAAAACATCTCACGGGCGGTGGGGTGACAGTAGAAAAGACGGGAGTCCGTTTAAAGCCCCCGAGTGGTTTTGGCGGAATTTATTCCAAAATTCAAGAAAAAACCGCCATTTTTGGCATATTGTTTTGAATAAAGTCCCAAAAAACTATCATAGACTCTCAAACGGCGGTGGGGTAAGGCCCTACTACACCTCGATAGCCCAAGGAATGTCATTAGCGGAGAAGAACAAGGTTGCTTCCTGAGAAGAACCCAAATTATCTCCTCGGGCAGCTAGGCCAAAAGCTATAGCACACGATTTTCATCCTTTTTCATGGGCCCCTCGGGGCTACCGGGAATTTTTTAACGGGCTTCTGTACGAACCTTTTCGTGGGTGTCGCAGCACTACCAGAAAAGATGGGAGTTCGTTTGGAGCCCTCAAGTTGTTTTGGCATAATTTATTAAAACATTTATGAGAAAACTGCCTTTTTCGGCATATTTGTTTGAATAAAGTCCCAAAAAACTATTAGAGACTCCTAGACGAAGGTGGGGAAGGGCCCAACGGTACCCCGGCAGCCCAAGGAACGTCCCCAATGGAGAAGAATGGTGTTGCTTTTAGAGAAGAATCCAACTTCTCTCCTCGGCCCCGAGGCAAAAGCCTATAGCACACAGTTCTGGGCATTTTTCATGGGCCCCTCCTTCAGCTACCCTAGAACTTTGGAACGGGCTTCTGGGAACAACATCGTATGGGCGGTACGGTGCCACCAGAAAAGACGGGAGTCTGTTTAGAGCCCCAGAGTGGTTTTGGGGGAATTTATTCCAAATTTCATTAAAAACCCACCTTTTTCGGCTTATTGTTTTGAATATCGTCCCAAAAAACTATCATAGACTCTCAAACGGTGGTGGGGCACGGTCCCGCGGCACCCCGGAAGCCCAAGGAATGTCCTTAGTAGAGAAGAACAACGTTGCTTTTGAATGGGCTTTTGTGCGAACCTTCCCACGAGTGGCGTGGCGTAACTGGAAAAGACGGGAGTCCGTTTGTAGCCCTTGAGTTGTTTTGGCGGAATTTATTCCAAAATAAATGAAAACACCGACTTTTTCAACCTATTTTTTATTATACTCCCTAAAAACTATCAGAGCTTCCCAGATGGCGGTGGGGCAATGCCCTACGGCATCCCGAAAGCCTAAGGAATGTCCCTAGGGTTGAAGAATGAGGTTGATTTTGGAGAAGAACCCAACTTCTCTCATTGGGCCCCAGGCCAAAGGCTATGCCACACGATTTTTGGCTTTTTTGTGGTCCCCTTGTGCTGCCCTAGAATTTTGGAACGGGCTTCTGGGCACACCTTCCCGCGGCTGGTGTGGTGCCACTTGAAAAGACGAGAGTCTGTGTGGAGCCCTTGAGCTGTTTTGGCAAAATTTATTCCAAAATTCATGAAAAACTACCTTTTTCAGCCTTTTTTTTAATAAAGTCCCAAAACTATCAAAGACTCTTACGCGGTGGTAGACTGGTGGGGCAAGGCCCTACGGCACCTCAGAAGCCCAAGGAATGTCTCTCGCACAGTGGAACAAGGTTGCTTTTAGAAAAGAACAAAACTTCTCTCCTTGGGCCCCTAGGCAAAATGCTATGACACTCGGTTTTCTACATTTTTCATGGGCCCCCCCGGGGCTACCAAGGAATTTTGGAACGGACTTTCGGTACAACATCTTATGGGCAGTGGGGTGCCACCGAAAAAGACGGGTGTCCGTTTAGAGCCCCATAGTGGTTTTGGCAGAATTTATTCCAAAATTCATGAAAAAACCGCCATTTTCAGCCTATTATTTTGAATAAAGTAAAAAAAAAAAACTATCAGAGACTCCCAGACGGCGGTGGGGCAAGGCTCTACTACACCCCGGTAGCCCAAGGAATGTCCCCAGCAGAGAGGAACATGGTTGCTTTTAGAGAAGAACAAAACTTCTCTCCTTGGGCCCCCAGGCAAAATGCTATGACACACAATTTTCTGCAATTTTCATAGGCCCCTGGGGCTACCCAGGAATTTTGGAACAGGCTTCTGGGCAAAACATCTCATGGGCAGTTTTTACGGTGGGGCAAGGCCCTACTACACACAACTTATCCCTAGTGGAGAAGAACATGGTTGCTTCAGGAGAAGAACCCAAATTATCTCCTCGGGCAACCAGGCCAAAGGTAGCACACGATTTTGAGCCTTTTTCATGGGCCGCTTGGGGCCGCCCGAGAATTTTTGAATGGGCTTCTGTATGAACCTTCGCGCAGGTGCCGCGGTACCATCGGAAAAGACGAGAGTCCGTTTGGAGCCCTCAAGCTATTTTGACGGAATTTATTAAAACTTTTATGAGAAAACCGCCTTTTTCGACCTATTTTTTTTTGAATAAAGTCCCAAAACACTATAAGAGACTCCTAGACGGTGGTGGGGAAGGGCCCTACGGCACCTCGACAACCCAAGAAACTTCCTCAGTGGAAAAGAATTGGGTTGTTTTTAGAGAAGAATCTAATTTCTCTCCTCGAGCCCCAATGCAAAAGCCTATAGCACACGGTTATGGGCATTTTTCATGGGCCCCTCATTGGGCTACCCTGGAATTTTGGAACATGCTTCTGGGCACAACATCTTACAGGTGGTACGGTGCCACTAGAGATGACAGAAGTCCGTTTAGAGCCCTAGAGTGGTTTTGGTGGAATTTATTCCAAAATTCATGAAAAAAACCGCCTTTTTCGGCTTATTGTTTTGAATAAAGTCCAAAAAAACCATCATAGACTCTCAAACGGCGGTGGGACAAGGCCCAATTGCACCTCGGTAGCCCAAGGAATGTCCCCAGCAGAGAAGAATGGGGTTTCTTCTGGAGAAGAACCCAAATTCTATCCTCGGGCAGCCAGGCTGAAGGCTATAGCACACGATTTTGTGACTTTTATATGGGCCCCTCGGGGCTACCCTTGAATTTTTAACGGGCTTCTGTGCGAACCTTCTCGCGGGTGCTGTGGCACCACCGAAAAAAACAGGATTCCGTTTCGAGCCCTCGAACTGTTTTGGTGGACTTTATTAAAAATTTCATGAGAAAACCACCTTTTTCGGCCTATTTTTTTGAATAAAGTCCCAAAAAACTATTAGAGACTCTCAGACGGCAGTGGGGCAAGGCTCTACGGCACCCCAGTAGCCCAAGGATTGTCTCTAACAGAGAAGAACAGGGTTGCTTCTGGAGAAGAACCTAAATTCTCTCCACGGGCCTCCAGGCCGAAGGCTATAGAACACAGTTTTGGGCCTTTTGCACGGGCCCCCTGGGCTACCCTGGAAATTTTGAACGAGCTTCTATTCGAACCTTCTTGTGGGTGCCATGGCACCACCGGAAAAGACGAGAGTTCGTTTGGAGCCCTCAAGCCATTTTGGCGAAATTTATTAAAAATTTCATGAGTAAACCGCCTTTGTCGGCCTATTTTTTTTTAATAAAGTCCCAAAAGACTATCAAAGACTCCCAGACGGCGGTTGGGCAAGGCCCTACGCCCTCCCGGTAACCCAAAGAATGTCCCCAGCAGATAAGAACATGGTTGCTCTTAAAGAAGAACCCAACTTCTCTTCTCGAGCCCCCAGGCAAAAGGTTAAAGCACACGATTTTGGGCATTTTTCCTGGGACCGTCTTGGGCCTACCTTTTAATTTTGGAACGGCTTCCAGGTACAACTTCCTACTGGCTGTGCGGTGCCCCCAGAAAAGACAGGAGTCCGTTTAGAGCCCTTGAGTGATTTTGGTGGAATTTATTTCAAAATTCATGAAAAAATTACACTTTTTGGCCTACTTTTTGAATACAGTCCCTAAAAACTATCAGAGACTCCCAGTTGATGGTGTGACAAGGCCCTACGGCACCCTGGTAGCCCAAGGATTGTCCCCAGCATAGAAGAATGAGGTTACTTCCGGAGATGAATCCAAATTCCTTCCTTGGGCCGCTAGGCCAAAGGCTATAGCACACGGTTTTGAGCTGTTTTAATGGATCCCCGGGCTACCCTAGAATTTTTGAACGGGCTTCTGTCCGAACCCTCTCGCCGGTGCCGCGATGCCACAGGAAAAAAAAGGGATTCTGTGTGGAGCTGTTTTGGCCTAAAAAAAAAGTCCTAAAAAACTATCAGAGACTTCTAGACGGCGGTGGGGCAAGGCCCTACTGCACCCCGGTAGCCCAAGAAATGTCCCCAGCAGAGTAGAACGGGGTTGCTACCGAAGAAGAACCCAAATTCTCTCCTCGGGCCGCCAGGCTAAAGGCTATAGCACACCGTTTTGAGCCTCTTTTATGGCCCCCTGGGGCTGCCCAGGAACTTTTGAACGGGCTTATGTGCGAACCTTCCCGCGGGTAGTGTGGTACCATCAGAAAAGACGAGAGTCTGGTTAGAGCCCTCGAGCTAGTTTTGGCAGAATTTATTCCAAAATTCACGAAAAAACTGCCTTTTTCAGCCTTTCTTTTAATAAAGTCCCAAAACACTATCAGAGACCCCTTGACGGTGGTGGGGCAAGGCCCTACGGCACCTTGGTAGCCTAAGGAATGTCCTCAGTGGAGAAGAACGACGTTGGTTTTAGAGAAGAACCTAACTTCTCTCCTCGGGCCCCTAAGCAAAGGGCTATAACACACGGCTTTGGGCATTTTTCATGGGCCTGCCATGGAATTTTGAAAAAAGGGCTTTTGGGCGCACCTTCCTGTGGGCCATGCGGTGCTATCGGATAAGGCGGGAGTTCGTTTAGAGCCCCCTAGTGGTTTTAGAGGAATTTATTCAAAAATTCATGAAAAAAACAACCTTTTTCGACCTATTTTTTTTAAATAAAGTCATAAAAAACTATCATAGACTCCTAGACGATGGTAGGGCAAGGTTCTACGGCACCCCGTAGCCCAACAAATGTCCCAAGTAGAGAAGAATAAGGTTGCTTCAAGAGAAGAACCCAATACAACATACAATATTGAGCCTTTTTCATGGGTTGTCCGGACTTTCCCTGGAATTTTTGAATGGGCTTCTGTGCGTATCTTCCCGCCGGTGGCGCGGCACCACTGGAAAAGACGGGAGTCTGTTTAGAGCCATCGAGCCGTTTTAGCAGAATTTATTCCAAAATAAATGAGAAAACCGGCACTTTCGGCCTATTTTTGAATAAACTCCCTAAAAACTATCAGAACCTCCTAGAGGGTGGTGGGGCAAGGCATTGCGGCACCTCGGCATCCCAAGGAATGTCCCCAAGATTGAAGTGCGGGGTTGCTTTTGGAGAAGAACCCAACTTCTCTCCTCGAGCCCCCAGGCCATACTACTCAGTTTTGACGAAAGTCCGTTTGGAGCTTCCGAGAGGTTTTGGCAGAATTTTTTTCCAAAATTCATAAAAAAAACCTCCTTTTTCGGCCTATTTTTTAATAAACTCCCTGAAAAATATCAGCGACTCATGATAATACCAAGGAATTTTTAGAACGGCCTTCTGGGTGAAACTTCTTGCGGGCTGTGCAGTGCCACCGAAAAAGAGAGGAATCCGTTTAGAGCCCCCGAGTGGTTTTGGCGGAATTTATTCCAAAGTTCATGAAAAAACCTCATTTTCAGCCTTTTTTTTTAAATAAAGTCCCAATAAACTATCAGCGACTCCCAGACGGCAGTGGGGTAAGGCCCTACAGCACCCTGGTAGCCTAAGGAATGTCCCCAGCAGAGAAGAACATGGTTTCTTTCGGAGATGAACCCAAATTCTCTCCTCGGGCCTCCAGGCTAAAGGCTATAGCCCACGATTTTTAGCCTTTTTCATGGGCCCCCCCAGGGCTACCCTGGAATTTTCGGAATGGGCTTCTGGGCGCAACTTTTTGTGGGCTGTGCGGTTCCACTAGAAAAGACGAGAGTCCGTTTAGAGCCTCCGAGTGGTTTTGGCAGAATGTATTCCAAAATTCATGAAAAAATTGCCTTTTTCGGCCTTTTTTTTAATAACGTCCCAAAAAACCATCAGAGACTCCCAGACGGTGGTGGGACAAGGCCCTACGGTACCCCAATAGCCCAAGGATTGTCCCAAGCGAAGAAGAATGGGGTTGCTTCTAGAAAAGAACCCAAATTCTCTCCTCGGGTCGACAGACCAAAGGCTATAGCATACGGTTTTGAGCTTTTTTCATGGGCCCCACGAGGTTGCCGTGGAATTTTTGAACGGGCTTCTGTACGAACCTTCTCATGGGTGCCGCAACACAACCGGAGAAGAAGGGAGTTCGTTTAGAGCGCTCGAGTTATTTTGGCGGAATTTATTCCAAATTTCATCTGAAAACCACCATTTTCGCCCTTTTTTTTCTAATAAAGTCCTAAAACACTATCAAAGACTTTCAGAGGGCGGTGGTGGAAGGCTCTATGGCATCCCGCTAGCCAAAGGAATATCCCCAGCAGAGAATAACATGGTTGCTTTTAGATAAGAACCCAACTTCTCTACTCGGGCCCCTAGGCAAAAGGCTATAGCACTCGGTTTGAGGCATTTTTCATGGGCCCCTCTTGGGGCTACCTTGGAATTTTGGAACAAGCTTCTGGGCGCAACTTCCTGTGGGCTGTGTAGTGCCATCAAAGAAGATAGGAGTCTGTTTAGAGCCCTCGAGTGGCTTTGGTGGAATTTATTTCAAAATTCACGAAAAACCTGCCTTTTTTGGCCTTTTTTTTAAATAAAGTCCTAAAAAACACTATCAGATACTCTCAGACGGCGGTGGGGTAGGGTCCTCCGGCATCCCAGTAGCCCAAGGAATGTCCTCAGTGGAGAAGAACGGGGATGCTTTTACAGAAGAATCTAAGTTCTCTCTTTCGGCCCCCAGGCAAAAGGCTCTAGCACACGATTTTATGCATTTTCATTGGCCACCTTAGGAATACCATGGAATTTTCAGAACAGGCTTTCTGGCGCAACTTCTTGCAGGCTGTGCGGTGCCATCGGAAAAGGCAGGAGTTCATTGAAAGCCCCCGAGTGGTTTTGGCAGAATTTAAAGGTCATGAAAAATTTGTCTTTTTCGGCCTTTTTTAATAAAGTCCCAAGAAACTATTAGAGACCCCCACACGGCAGTGGGGCAAGGCCCTACGGTACGACGGTAGCCCAAGGATTATTCCTAGTGGAGAAGAACAAGATTGCTTCTGGAGAAGAACCCAAATTCTCTCCTCGGGTCGCAGGCTAAAGGCTATCGCATATGGTTTTGAGCCTTTTTCATGGGCCCCACGGGCTACCCTAGAATTTTTGAACGGGCTTCTGTATGAATGTTCTTGCGGGTACCGCGACACCACTGGAAAAGACAGGAGTCCATTTGGAGGCCTCGAGCTATTTTGGTGGAATTTATTCCAAAATTCATGAGAAAACCACATTTTTCAGCCTTTATTTTAAATAAAGTCCCAAACAACTATCAGAGACTCCCAGACAGTGGTGAAGAAGGCCTTATGGCACCTTGGTAGCCCAAGGAATGTCCCTACCAGAGAAGAATGGGGTTGCTTTTAGAGAAGAACCCAACTTGTCTCATCGGGCCCCCAGGTAAAAAGCTTTAGCACACGGTTTTAGGCATTTTTCATGGGCTCCTCCTGGGGCTACCTTGGAACGTTGGATTGGTCTTCTAGCCATAACATCCTGCGGGCTGTGCGGTGCCACCGAAAAAGACGGGAGTACGTTTGGAACCCTCGAGCTATTTTGGCAGAATTTATTCCAAATTTCTTGAGAAAACTGCCTTTTTCAGCTTATTTTTTTTAATAAAGTCCCAAAAAACAATCAGAGACTCCCAGACGCCAGTGGGCAGGGCCCTACGGCATCCCAGTAGCGCAAGGAATGTCCTCAGTGGAGAAGAACGCGGTTGCTTTTAGAGAAGAATCCAACATCTCCCCTTGGGCCCCGAGGCAAAAGGCTATAGCACACAGTTTTGTGTTTTTTTCATTTGCCAACCTGGAAATAACCTGGAATTTTTAGAACGGGCTTTCTCACTGTACGATTGCATCGGAAAAGGTGGGAGTCCATTTAGAGCCCCCGAGTGGTTTTGGCGGAATTTAAACCTCATACAAAATACGCCTTTTTCAGCCTTTTTTTTAATAAAGTCCCAAGAAGCTATTAAAGACTCCCACACGGCAGTAGGGCAAGGCCCTATGGTACGACGGTAGCCCAAGGATTGTCCTTAGTGGAGAAGAACATGATTGCTTCTGGAGAAGAACCTAAATTCTCTCCTCGGGTCGCAGGCTAAAGGCTATAGCATATGGTTTTGAGCCTTTTTCATGGGCCTCCCGAGTTACCCCGAAATTTTTGAATGGGCTTCTATACGAAACTACTCGCGGGTGCCGCGGCACCACTGGAATAGACGGGAGTCCGTTTGGAGACCTCTACCTTGGGGGGTTTTTTGAACCCTTAATTTTATATTTTTCTCATGTTTTGACACATTTTTTGTACCACAAACTTTTTAAACCTAATTTTTTTTTACCCTAAGACATTTTAATTTTGATTCGACCACAGAAAACAACTTAAATATCCAATTACGATGTGAAATCATTAATTATTTGTTTTATTATTAATTTATATTTTACTTTTCCATTTAAATAATATTTGTGCCAATAGTTACAAGAATTTATGGTGGCTCAATGGTGGGCACTAATTCCGAGTTCGGGTGACGAACTTCGCCCTCGCCCACCACCAAGGCTATAGCCCACCCGTTTTTTTGGCTATTTCCCGCTGGGGGGTTTTGGCTCTCTGATCTTCGGGCACTAATTTTTGGGCACGGCTGTGCCCAAGACTCTCCAGAGGCACACCGAGGCCGCCCACAAAGCCTCACCCCATTCCGATTTCGGCGGACGAACTTCGCCGCGCGCCCCACCAAGGCTGTAGCCCACTCGTTTTTTTGTCCATTTTCCGCAGGGGGTTTTGGTGCCCCGACCTTCGGGCACTAATTTTTGGGCGCGGCTGTACCCGGGACTCCCCAGGGCCACATTGAGGCCACCCGAAAAGCCTTGCCCCATTTCGAGTCCGGCGGACGAACTACGCCCGCGCCCACCACCAAGGCTATAGCCCACCCGATTTTTTGGCCATTTTCTGCTGGGGGGTTTTGGCGCCCCGACCTTTGGGTGCTTATATTTGGGCACGGCTGTGCCCAGGACTCCCCAGGGGCACACCAAGACCGCCCGCAAAGCCTCACCCCATTTCGAGTCCGGCGGACGAACTTCACCCGCGCCCCGCACCAAGGCTATAGCCCACCCGTTTTTTTGGCCATTTTTTGGTGGGGGGTTTTGGCGCCCCGACCTTCGGGTGCTTATTTTTGGGTGTGGCTGTGTCCAGGCCTCCCCAGGGGCACACCGAGGCCGACCGCAAAGCCTCGCCCCATTCCGAGTTCGGGTGACGAACTTCGCCCGTGCCCACCACCAAGGCTATAGCCCACCCGTTTTTTTGGCCATTTTCCGCTGAGGGGTTTTGGCGCGCCGACCTTTGAGCGCTAATTTTTGGGTACGGCTATCCCGAGACTACCCGGGGGCACACCGAGGCTGCCCACAAAGCCTCGCACCATTCCGAGTCCGGCGGACGAACTTCGCCCGAGCCCCCCACCAAGGCTGTAGCCCACCCGGTTTTTTGGCCATTTGCCGCTGGGGGGTTTTGGCGCCCCGACCTTCGGGCGCTTATTTTTGGGCGCGGCTGTGCCTGCGACTCCTGGCAGGCACATGGAGGCCCCTCCTAAAGCCTAGCCCCATTCCGAGTGCAGTGGACGAACTTCGCTCCCGCCCCGTACCAAGGCTATAGCCCACCCGTTTTTTTGGCCATTTTCCGTTGGGGGGTTTTGGCGCCTCGACCTTCGGGGGCTTATTTTTAGGCATGGCTGTGCCCGAGACTCCCCAGGGGTACACCGAGGCCACCTGCAAAGCCTCGCCCCATTTTGTGTCCGGCGGACAAACTTCGCTCGCGCCCCCCACCAAGGCTATAGCCCACCCGTTGTTTTGGCCATTTTCCATGGGGGGTTTTGGCGCCCCGACCTTCGGGTGCTTATTTTTGGGCATGGCTATTCTCGGGAATCCCCAGGGGCACACTGAGGCCATCCACAAAGCCTCGCCCCATTTCGAGTCCAGCGGACGAACTTCGCCCGTGCCCCCCACCAAGGCTATAGCCCACCCGTTCTTTTGCCCATTTTCCGCTGGGGGGTTTTGGTGCCCCGACCTCTGGGCACTTATTTTTGAGTGCGGCTTTGCCCGGACCTCCCCAGGGGCACACCGAGGCTGCCCTCAAAGCCTCGCCCCATTATGAGTTAGGGTGATGAACTTCGCCCGCGCCCACCACCAAGGCTATAGCCCACCTGTTTTTTTGGCTATTTTTCGCTGGGATGTTTTGCGGCCCCGACCTTCGGGGGTTAATTTTTGGGCACGGCTGTGCCCGAGACTCCCCGGGGGTACACCGAGGTAGCTCGTAAAGCCTCGCCCCATTCCGAGTCCGGCGGACTAACTTCGCCCCCGCCCCCAACCAAGGCTATAGCCCGCCCGTTTTTTTGGAGTTTTTCCGCTGGGGGCTTCTGGCACCCCGACCTTCGGGCGCTTATTTTTAGGCGCGGCTGTGCCCGCGTCTCCCTATGGGCACACTGAATCCCCTCAAAAAGTCTCATCCCATTTCGAGTCCGGCGGACGAACTTCGCCCGCGCCCCCCACCAAGGCTATAGCCCATCCATTTTTTTGGCCTTTTTCCGCTAGGGGCTTTTGGCACGCCGACCTTCGTGCGCTTATTTTTGGGTGAGGCTTTGTCTGCGACTCTCCGCGGGCACATGGAGGCCCCTCACAAAGCCTCGTCCCATTCCGAGTCCGGCGGATGAACTTTGGCCGCCCCCCCTCCCCGCGCGCTAAGGCTATAACCCACCCGTTTCTTTGGCCTTTTTCCGCTGGGGGGTTTTGGCACCACGACCTTCGGGCGCTTATTTTTGGGTGGGGCTATGCCCGCAACTCCTAGCAGGCACACTGAGGCATGTCGCAAAGTCTCACCCCATTCCGAGACCGGTGGACGAACTTCGCCCGCGCCCCCCACCAAGGCTATAGCCCACCCCTTTTTTTGGCGTTTTTCCGATGGGGGCTTTTGGCACCCCGACCTTCGGGCACTTATTTTTGGGAACGGCTATGCCCGCGACTCCCTACTGGCACATGGAGACCCCTTGCAAAGTCTCGCCCCATTCCGAGTTTGGCGGACGAACTTTGCCCGAGGCTATAGCCTCTGGGGGATTTTGACACCCCGATCTTCGGGCGCTTATTTTTGGGCACGGTTGTGCCCGCCACTCCCTACAGGCACATGAAGGCCCCTCGCTAAGTATCATGCCATTCCGAGACCAGCGGACGAACTTTGCCCGCGCCCCCCACCAAGGCTATAGCCCACCCGTTTTTTTGGCCTTTTTCCACTGGGGTTTTTGGCAACCCGACCTTCGGGCGCTTCTATTTGGGCACGGTTGTGCCCGTGACTCCCCGTGGGAACACGGAGGCCCCTTGTAAAGTCTCGCCCCATTCCGAGTCCGGCGGACGAACTTCGCCCCCGCCCCCCACCAAGGCTATAGCCCACCCGTTTTTTTGGCCTTTTTCCGCTGGGGGCTTTTGGCACCCCGACCTTCAGGCGCTTATTTTGGGGCACGGCTGTGATAGCGACTCCAAGTAGGCACATGGAAGCCCCTTGCAAAGTCTTGCCCCATTCCGAGTCCGGCAAACGAACTTCGCCCGCGCCCCCCACCAAGGCTATAGCCCAACCGTTTTTTGGCCTTTTTCCGCTGGGGGCTTTTGGCACGCCGACCTTCGTGCCCTTATTTTTGGGTGCGGCTTTGTCCGCAACTCTCTGCTGGCACACGGAGGCCCCTCACAAAGTATCGTCCCATTCCAAGTCCGGTGGACGAACTTCGCGCCCCCCCCCCCCCCGGCCACCAGGTTATAGCCCACCCGTGTTTTTGGCTTTTTTCCTCAGGGGGCCTTTGGACCCCGACCTTCGGCCAATTATTTTTGGGCGGGGCTGTGCCCGCAACTCCCAGCGGGCACACTGAGGCCCGTCACAAAGCCTCACCCCATTCCGAGACCGGTGGACAAACTTCGCCGCGCCGCCCACCAAGGCTATAGCCCACCCGTTTTTTTGGCGTTTTTCCGCTGGGGGCTTTTGGCATCCCGACCTTCGGGCGCTAATTTTTGGGTACGGTTGTGCCCGCGACTCCCTGTGGGCACACGAAGGCCCCTCCTAAAGTCTCGTCCCATTCCGAGTCCTGCGGCCGAACTTCGCCCGCGGCCCCCATCGAGGCTATAGCCCACCCATTTTTTTGGCCTTTTTCCTCTGGGGGATTTTGGCACCCCAAACTTCCGGCGTTTATTTTTGGGCGCGACTGTGCCTGCGACTCCTTACAGGCACACGGAGGCCCCTCACTAAGTATAGTCCCATTCCAAGACCAGCGGACGAACTTCGCCCGCGCCCCCCGTCAAGGCTATAGCCCACCCGTTTTTTTAGCCTTTTTCCGCTGGGGTTTTTGGCACCCCGACCTTCGGCCAATTATTTTTGGGCGGGGCTGTGTCCGCAACTCCCAGCGGGCACACTGAGGCCCGTCGCAAAGCCTCACCCCATTCCAAGACCGGTGGACGAACTTCGCCCCCGCCGCCCACCAAGGCTATAGCCTACCCGTTTTTTTGGCGTTTTTCCGCTGGGGGCTTTTGGCACCCCGACCTTCGGGCACTTCTATTTGGGCATGGTTGTGCCCGTGGCACCCTGTGGGCACACGGAGGCCCCTCATAAAGGCTAGCCCCATTCCGAGTCCGGCGGACGAACTTCGCCTGCGCCCCCCACCAAGGCTATAGCCCACCTGTTTTTTTGGCCTTTTTGCGCTGGGGGCTTTTGACACCCCGACCTTCGGGTGCTTCTTTTTGGGCGCGGCTGTGCCTGTGACTCCCCGTGGGCGTACGGAGGCCCCTCGCAAAGCTGCGGCCCATTCCGAATCCGGCAGACGAACTTCGCCCCCGCCCCCCACCAAGGCTATAGCCCACCCATTTTTTTGGCCTTTTTCCTCTGGGGGATTTTGGCAACCCGACCTTCGAGCGCTTATTTTTGGGCGCGGCTGTGTCCGCGACTCCCTACAGGCACACAGAGGCCCCTTGCTAAGTATCGCCCCATTTCGAGACCAGCAGACGAACTTCGCCGGCACCCCCAACTAAGGCTATAGCCCACCTGTTTTTTTGGCCTTTTTCCGCTGGGGGCTTTTGGCACCCCGACCTTCGGGCACTTCTATTTGGGCACGGTTGTGCCTATGACACCCTGTGGGCAGATGGAGGCCCCTCGCAAAGGCTTGCCCCATTCTGAGTCCGGCGGACGAACTTCGCCCGCGCCCCACACCAAGGCTATAGCCCACCCATTTTTTTGGCCTTTTTCCGCTGGGGGCTTCTGGCACCCTGACATTCGGGCTCTTATTTTTGTGTGTGGTACTGCCTACAACTCCCCTCAGGCACATGGAGGCCACTCACAAAGTCTCACCCTGTTCCAAGTCAGGTGGACGAACTTCGCCCGAGCCCTCCACCAAGGCCATAGCCCACCCGTTTTTTTGGCCTTTTTCCGCTGGGTGCTTCTGGCACCGCGACCTTCGGGTGCTTATTTTTGGGTGCGGCTATGCCCGCGACTCCCCGCGGGCACATGTAGGCCCCTCCTAAAGTCTTGCCCCATTCCGAGCCCGGCGGACGAACTTCGCCCGCGCCCTCCTCTAAGGCTATAGCCCACCCGGTTTTTTGGCCTTTTTCCACTGGCACCCCGACGTTCGGCCACTTATTGTTGGGAGTGGCTGTGCCCGTGACTCCCCGTGGGCACACGAAGGCCCGTTGCAAAGTCTCACCCCATTCCGGGTCCAGTGGACGAACTTCGCTTGCGCCCCCCACCAATGCTATGGCTCACCTGTTTTTTTGGCCTTCCTCCGCTGGTGGCTTTTTGTACCCCGACCTTCGGGCGCTAATTTTTGGGCGCGGCTGTACCCGCGACTCCCTGCGGGCACACAGAGGCCCCTTGCAAAGTCTCGCCCCATTCCGTGTCTGGCGGACGAACGTCTCCTGCGCACCCCACTAAGACTATGGCCCACCCTTTTTTTGGCCTTTTGCCGCTGGGGGCTTTTGGCACCCCGACCTTCGGACGCTTATTTTTGGACGCGGCTCCGTCAGCGACTCCCCACGGGCACACAAAGACCACTTGCAAAGTCTCGCCCCATTCCGAGTCCGGCGGACGAATTTCGCCAGCCCCCCCCACCAAGGCTATAGCCCACCCGTCTTTTTGGCCTCTTTCCGCTGGGGGCATTTGGCATCCCAACCTTTGGGAGCTTATTTTTTGTTATGGTTGTGCTCGGAACTCCCTGAAATCAGAGTGATTACATCCTTTCTAGGCTTAAATCAAGATCACTTGGGGATCAAAGAATGTGTTTTTATTACATTTTGGTTATATTTTGCGTAAACATTCATTTTAGTTGAGTCTTAATAAGTTTTGCTTAAATGAAAGTAATTTATGCTAAAAACAGGTGCATAATTGTAGGTTTTCAGGAAGTCTTGATTCATGAGGGGATGTTGAGGCATTAGGCGAGTAAGAGGAGGAAAGAAGACAACCATAAAAGAAGTAAAGCACAATAGGGGATAGTGCAGTGTGGTTGCGGATGTTAAGGCAACTAGTGCTGTAGCAATCTGGGATCAATGCGGGTCAACCACAGAATCGCAATCTGCATTTTCCTAATTTAGCGCATGCACACTCATGGGCTTTTTTTTTACCCTAATTTGCAATATAAAAGGGAGGTGTGAATGACATAGAAAAGCAGCAAAGGAATTATCATTAGAATAATTACAAAGGAAGGAAGAACAAGATTTGAATTGGAGAGTGTTGTTATGGCAACATTGAAGAATCGTGCAGAATTATTTGGATTTGTCTTTCACCGTGCTCAACTTATATTTATCTTCTTCCTTTAATTGTTTGATGTATCCCTTGATCAATATATTTATGTTTATTTTTCTCATTCAGAATATGAACTAAATTTACTTGTAGTTGAGTGACAAATAATCCTTTGGGTTCTTGACTGTTCTTGTAAGTTGTTATGTCATTGCTGTAGCACTTTACTCTAGTAGTTTGTATGAATATAATTGTTATTTCGGTTGACCACCCATTTAATAGTTTCAGTTAACATAGAGCAGCAAAAGGGCATGTCTTAATGGATATTATTAGAGTATTACTTGATCTTAAGTTGAGTTTCCTAGATTAAGTTCTCTTTAATCCCATAAGGGCAATACTTGAAGTTAGGATTTGTCGCACACTAGAAATAGGTGTTCACCTTGTAAGGTGGAGAGACTGAAGATCATAATGCCATGCCATAAGTAGATTAGCAACTAGTCATTGTTAATAGATTTAAGGGTATGAGACTTCCAATATGCGATAGCTGAGGATGTAGATTTATTATGCCCAGTGCTGCCGTAACAACTGGTGCTAAATTGATGAACAAAACAGTCATCCCCGTAAGGAGAATTTGATCATTCAACTACTATGATCTCAATTGAATCTTAGACACATTTAACATAGTTTAATTCATTACGGTATTGTTTTATTTAATTCTCTCACAATCATTAATTACGATAGAAATTACTTTACAATTGTTAGCTTCGGCCTGAAGTTGATTAGCACTATTGTGATTGCTATAGCAATTCAGTAACATCAATCCATGTGGAGACGATCTTGAATACTCATCACTTTATTACTTGTTGTGTATACTTGCACATTGGCATTGATAGCAATTGCTTATAAAAATAACCAACAAGTTTTTGGTGCCGTTGCTGGGGATTGATTGTTTATCTTTGAAGTGTGAAGTAAATCTTGATAGTGCCAAATTTGACCTAATTCATTCTATTTATTGGCAGATCGATACGTGCATGCCCAAAGACAGATCTGTGGTATTCCAATTCGATCATGAGATTGAAAGGACTGTTAGAAGATTGCGAAGAGAACAAAGGAATTCAAAAACTATTCAAGCATGAATAATTTATAGGATGCTGGAAATTTGAATCCTCATGGGCCCTTACAACTAGTCAACATTCAAGAAGACCATAATGAACATGCTAACGGGAGACAACCATGCAATAACAATATTATTTATATGGCTTATGATAGAGACAGAGCTATAAGAGATTATGATATGTTAACTCCTCAAGTTGTACACCATGGGATTATCAGACCTGAAGTAGAAGCTGTAAATTTTGAGTTGAAGCCAGTGATGTTTCAAATGTTGCAAACAGTTGGTCAATTCAATGGTTTGCCAAATGAAGATCCTCATCTCCATCTTAAATTGTTCTTGGAAGTAAGTGATGCTTTTAAGATTGCTGGAGCAACACAAGATGCCTTAAGGTTGAGGCTTTTTCCTTATTCCTTAAGAGATCAAGCAAGAGCATGGTTAAATTCGTTACCATCTAATTCCATCGCTACATGGAATGAATTGGCTGATAAATTTCTAATGAAATATTTCCCACTATCCTTTGGGAATTTATATATCCTTGTTGCTGTGGATTATGTCTCCAAGTGGGTAGAAGCTGTAACATTACCTACCAATGATGCTAAAACAGTGGTGGCTTTTCTTCAAAAAAATATTTTTTCTAGGTTTGGCACTCCTAGAGCAATCATTAGTGATGAGGGTACACATTTTTACAACAAAGTCTTTGCTACAACTATGGTGAAATATGGAGTTAGACACAAGGTAGCAACAACAAATCACTTACAATCTAATGGTCAGGCTAAAGTGTCCAATAGAGAAATTAAAAAGATCTTAGAAAAAGTGGTGAACCCAACAAGGAAGGATTGGTCTTTACAGTTACATGACTCTCTATGGGCCTATATAACATCATACAAAACTCCACTCGGCATGTCTCCTTACCGAATTGTTTATGGAAACGCTTGTCATTTGCCACTAGAGCTAGAGCATAAAGCACACTGGGCACTGAAGAAATTAAATTGGGACATTCATGTTGCAACAGAGCAAATGAAGCTTCAACTTTGTGAGCTTGATGAATTACGGCTATTTTCATCTGAAAATGCAAGAATCTATAAAGAGAGGACAAAACACTGGCACGATGAACATATTCAACATAGGCACTTCAGTCCTGGTCAATTAGTGTTACTCCACAATACAAGACTAAGATTATTTCCGGGAAAGCTAAAATCATAATGGTCTGGCCATTTTAAGCTGTTAAATTTTATCCTCATGGAGTTGTTGATCTTCTAGATGAACAAACAGGTTAAGAATTTAAAGTTAATGGACACAGGGTTAAGCATTACATACACCAAGCGGCAGATTGTTCAAAGGAGGTGTTACTCCTTAAATAACCCAGCTATTGAGCAATGAAAGAAGGTCAGACTGAAGGACTTTAAATCAAGCGCTCCATGGGAGGCAACCCATAGTGGAGACAACCACTTAAAACCAAGTTTGATCTCCTTTGGTTTTATTGATAGCTCTCCTTTTTTACTATTTTATTTTGTTCTTCCATTCTAGCTATTTAGTTTTATCCTTTCACATTATTGCATTCTTTACTTTTGCTATCATTTGATCTCTTTATTTTTAATTAATTTTAGAATTAATTTTAGTTTGTGGGAAATATGTGTAGAAAGTGAATTTCATATTGACAAGTGAGGTTGTTTGGTGGCAGAGTGCAGAGGTGAGCCATGTGTCAAAGGGCTATAGTGTAGAGTATATAACCGTTGCTAGAGTAAGCGAATGGGTGCTGCAGCAACCAATTTTACTATTACATTAAATTAAAAGATGGAGCCTCTCACTTACCGTTGGAGATAGATCATGACAGATGGAAGTATGATTTGGATAGAAATTGCAAAGAAAGAAAACAAATATCCGAAATTAATGCCTTAATTTCACTGGCCGATATTTTTGGGATATGCACATTAAATTCAAAATATTTTCTTCCCTCATTTATCTTTAGTTACCGTGTTTATCTTCAATTAAAGTCCACTATAAAAAGGAGTCACTGTGCGTAGTGCTCTACGGCACTATTCCCCATCTTTTTCGCAAAATACAACCCTCATAATTCTTAACCTCTTCTTCTCATTTTACTCTCAGGGACATTAGCTTCAATTTGGTACTGCTACAACAATACCGAGGCATAAGAAAACAGTCAACCGCCTCAAAGATCTGTCATGCTTCTAGAGTTACCACGCCGAAGAAAAATATGAAGAATTCATAGAGCCGTGTAGAATTCTGAAAGAAAAAAGGTTTCAATTTCCAGAACAACTCACTGGAATTGTGCAAACAATACACAATGCTGCAGAAAAGCGGGGATGGTTAGAGTTTTGCAACCACCCTCGAGATCCTGTGCTACCAGTAGTCAAAGAATTTTATGCCAATTTGGTAAGCCCGGATCAGCACAACATTTGGGTAAGAAATACACTTGTTCCATTAGACTCCCGCGTCATAAATGCTTTATATAATTTACCTGCTGAAATTAATTGTGAGTATGCCAAGTTGCTTGGTAAATTGACCCCGAAAAAATTAAACACCATTTTCACAACTTTTACAATCGAAGGGGCATCGTGGGTTAACGAGGAAGGGCATGTAGTTAATAGGATAGATTTGAAACTTATTGCTAAGGTGTAGGTAAAATTTCTAAAATCTAGGCTTATGCCAACCACTCACACTACTACGGTTTCACAAGAGAGGTTGGTCTTGTTATATGTCATTGTTCGAGGGCTTCCCATAGATGTGGGTAGCATCATCGCAATAGAAATCCGAGATTGTGCAGTTAAGACTCACAGGACTGCTGTCTTGCTATTTCCTTCACTCATCACCAGCATTTGTGTAGTTTTTGATGTTCGTCTTGACGCAAGAGATGACCATATCAGGAATGATGGAGCCTTTACGGCACGTACCATTGAGAGAGTTGCTGGAGAGAGTGCTGGAACAACAACTGAACCAGCTGTTGTAATAGGAGCAAGACGAGCCATTGGTTTAGAACAGGCAATCCAAGCACTCAGCACAAGTATAACTCAATGTGCTAAAGCTCAGCAGAGGGAAAATGATCGGTTTTGGAGTTATCTACAGCACCTGGACAACCAACTACACCAATTCGCGCTGTACATGAAACACACTCACCAGAACTTCCCTGATTCATTGCTACAGCAGTACAATTTTGTCCCCAATGCCACAGGAGCTCCAACAGAAGCCAGTGAAGAAGCCACTGCCACAGATGAACCAGAAGAAGAAGCTGCAGCCGAACCACAAGTAGAGGTAGAATCAGAAGATGCGGATCCATATAATCAACATGAGGAAGAAGGTGACAAGTCTGAGATTGATAGTTCAACCACAGAGGCAGAGGACAACTCTGAGAAAGAACGTGAGGAACCTTCCATCCCCACTCAGTCCAAGACCAGAAAAAGGCACATTATTCAAGAAAAGGAGGAAGAAGACCGTGAAGAGGAACCGTCAATTAAAGTCCTTGCAGGCAAGGGTAAGGGCAAGGGTAAAGCAAAAATGGCAACACCTCCAGTCTCTGAAGATGAAATGGAGCAAGTTTATGCTGAGTGGGCTGCTGCAGCAACCAGAGTTACACCCACACCTGCAGAAGCCAAGCAGCTACTTAATATCATCGCTGCCATCACAGCTGAGGGCCAGGTAGCTGATGCAGCAACTCCAATTCCTCAGCAGCAAACTCCTAGCCAGCTTGTTCGTACCAGTCCGCGGCAATCCAGCAAAAGAAAAGGCAGTACATCTAAAGGCACTGCTACAGCAACCTCGCCACAACCAAAACGGACCAAATCAGTGGCAAGCACGCCAGCTACCCCAGCCACAACTCCTCTCACCAGCCCCATGAAGAAAAAGACAAAGACATTGCCAGCTGCTTCCCCACAAGCTTCCCCAAAGGATAAGCTGCGCAGTGCATCCAAGAAACGCTGATAGCATCCCGTCATGTGCCGCAGTCCCCACCACAGGGGAGTACTCTTTCCTTGCTAGTTCATTTTTTGTTCTAAAAAAAAAACCCCCACTTTTCTTTCCTTCTGTTTTTCAATTTGTGTGGTATTTGCTAAGGTCTTTCATATCCTTGTCCACTCGTGTGCCTTTGTTATGTATGCTTGTGAGGACACAACAATTCTCAAGTTTGGGGGGATTGTGTTTCCGAATACATGTGTTTATGTTTGTGTTGCGTGAAGTTCTGCTATCTAATATTTGTGTATGGATTTAGAAACCTAATGAAGATAAATCGAGTGTTATTTAGTATTTATGAGAATGCCAAGTAGAGATAGTTATAGATGGAAATGAAATTCTGTCTCGATACTTAGACTTTGGTTGAATTGTATGAGACTGCTAGAGCAAAGCCAAAGAATAAACAAGATCTTAAGTTTCGGGGGAAAAAGCAAGTTTGATTAATTGTGATATCTATGAAATAAACTCTATTCCAATGGCTTAAGTTGCTGAGTAACCAGATCTGAGTATGTACCCCATATGTAGAATTGTGTTCAAAGGTAGCAAGAGTTATGAGTAGTGCTGCAGCACATATATAAAAAAAATAGAGAAAAAGAAGTCCTTTGTTTAAGGCATTGAATAGTTAGGTCTGTTCATGAGCCCCATGTTCAGCCTTGAGTAAAAGATACCTCTAGATAAGATTATATTACAGATATTGCTGCAGCAACTCTGATCTGGGCATGGTTTGAGTAATTGAGTGTCATCATTACAGTTGATTGACATTCACATGAAAGATAAATGTTATAGTGAGGAGGTTGAATACTCCCCAGTTTATTAATCCTAAAATCATCACAGTTTGAGTATGAGAAATTTGTGCTACCCCATTTATGAATGAAGTGTTATCACTGCTAAAATTTATGCAGTTCCTTGGTGATGGTATAGCATCTCTAGAATTCAATCAAAGAAGCACACACACACTATGGATAGAAAGAAGCTTAAGTCTAGAACTGATTTACTATGGTCATTTTGCATGATTGGGATTGTGATCTGAAGGTGTAAGATTCCTTGCAAATTTGATGAAAGAGCTAAAGTTGTGTGCATGATTGTTTGCTTGAAGTGTTAGTATGTGTTATTACTTGAGGGCAAGAAATGATTAAGTTTGGGGGTGTGATAACTCTAGGAAATGAGAGTTATTACATCCTTTCTAGGCTTAAATCAAGATCACTTAGAGATCAAAGAAGGTGTTTTTATTACATTTTGTTTATATTTTGCGTAAACATTCATTTTAGTTGAGTCTTAATAAGTTTTGCTTAAATTAAAGTAATTTGTGCTAAAAACAGGTGCATAATTGTAGGTTTTCAGAAAGTCTTGATTCATGAGGGGATGTTGAGGCATTAGGCGAGCAAGAGGAGGAAAGAAGACAACCACAATAGGGGATAGTGATCTGAAGGTGTAAGAATCCTTGCAAATTTGATGAAAGAGCTAAAGTTGTGTGCATGATTGTTTGCTTGAAGTGTTAGTATGTGTCATTACTTGAGGGCAAGTAATGGTTTAAGTTTGGGGGTGTGATAACTCTAGGAAATGAGAGTTATTACATCCTTTCTAGACTTAGAGATCAAAGAAGGTGTTTTTATTACATTTTGTTTATATTTTGCGTAAACATTCATTTTAGTTGAGCCTTAATAAGTTTTACTTAAATTAAAGCAATTTGTGCTAAAACCAGGTGCATAATTGTAGGTTTTCAGAAAGTCTTGATTCATGAGGGGATGTTGAGGCATTAGGTGAGCAAGAGGAGGAAAGAAGACAACCACAAAAGAAGTAAAGCACAATAGGGGATAGTGCAGTGTGGTTGCGGATGTTAGAGCAACTAGTGCTGTAGCAATCTAGGATCTGCCCACAACTATTAAAAATGCACCCCGAGGGTGCTCGCAAAGCCTCGCCCCATTCCGAGTCCGACGGACGAAGTTCGTCCGCGCCCCCCACCAAGGCTATAGCCCACCTGTCCTTTTTGCCATTTTCCGCTGGGGGGTTTTGGGACCCTTACATTCAGGCACTTATTTTTGGGCGCGGCTATGCCCGCGACTCCCCGCGGGCACACCGAGGGCCCTGGCAAAGCCTCGCCTCATTCCAAGTCCGGCGAAAGAACTTCGCCTGCGCCCCCCACCAAGGCTATAGCCCACCCGTCTTTTTGGCCTTTTTCCGTTGGGAGATTTTGGCACCCCGACCTTTGGGCGCTTATTTTTTGGTGCGGCAGTGTCCGCGACTCCCTGCGGGCACACCGAGGCCCCTCACAAAGCCTCGCCCCATTCCGAGTTCGGCGGACGAACTTCGCCCGCGCCTCCCACCAAGGCTATAGCCCACCCGTCTCGGGGCCCCTGGGGCCTTTTTGGCACCCCGACCTTGGGGCACTATTTTTGGGCGCTGCTGCGACTCCCTGCGGGCACACTGAGGCCCCTCATAAAGCCTCGCCACATTCCGAGTCCGGCGGACGAACTTCGCCCGCACCCCCCACCAAGGCTATAGCCCACCCATCTCGGGAGGCCCATGAGGAAAGGACAAAGTGGATGTGCTATAGCGTATTGCCTTGGGCCCCAAGGGGAGGAGTTGTGTTTCTCTCCAAAAATAACCTTTTTTCTTTCCCCTGGAGCATCCCTTGGGCCAACGTGAGTGCTCCTAAGAAGTGCCCCACCACCTCGGGGATTTTAGATTTTTATTGGAATTTTAGAAAAAAAAAATCCGCCAAAACCACTCGGGGCTCCCAAACGACTCCCGTTTTTTATGGCAACCTCCCATTGCCTGTGGGAAGGAGCGTGCAGAAGGCTGGGTCAAAGTTCCAAGGTAGCCCCTTGTTTCTTTCCAAAATTAACCTTAGATTTTTATTGGAATTTTAGGGAAAAAAAAATCTGCCAAAACCACTCGGGGCTCCCAAACGACTCCCGTTTTTTATGGCAACCTCCCATTGCTTGTGGGAAGGAGCGTGCAGAAGGCTGGGTCAAAGTTCCAAGGTAGCCCCTTGTTTCTTTCCAAAATTAACCTTATTTCTTTCCCCTAGGATATCCCTTTGGCCAGTGGGAGTGCTCACAAGTAGTACCCATCTACGCGGGGAGGCTCTGTTAATTTTTTGGGAATTTATTCGAAAATTATGTAGAAAAAATTGATTTTTCATGCAATTTTATAAACAATTCTGCCAAAACCACTTCGGGGCTCCAAAACGAATCATGTTTTTTCTACCGTCCCCGAATCGAAATGTGGGAAGGCGCGTGCAGAAGGTCGAGTCAAAGTTTCAAGGCAGCCCTAGGGAGGCCCATGAGGAAAGGCCAAAACGAGTGAGATATAGCCTTGGGCCTAATGGCCTGAGGGGAGGAGTTGAGTTTATCTCCAAAAGTAACCTTGTTTTTCTAACCTGGAACATTGCTTAGGCCAGTGGGAGTGCCCCAAAGTAGTGACCCATTGCCGCAAGGAGGCTCTGATAGTTTGTTTGGGAATTTATTCCAAAATTATGCAGACAAAATCATTTTTTTTTTAATTTTAGAAAAACTTCTGTCAATATGGGGCTCCAAAACGACTCTCGTTTGTTTTGGCGGCCTTGTGTCACCTATGGAAAAGCGCGTGCAAAAGGCTAGGTCAAAGTTCCGAGGCAGCCATAAGGGGGCCCATGTAAGGTTGGCAAAACCTGGGTTTAGGGTATTGCAATGCTCGGACCCAGCCCGAATGAAATTTTTAGACGCCCGAGCTAGGTTTTTTAAGCCCGGCACTGGTCGGGGTTTTAATCCGGGTACCAGGATTTTAGATGTTTTTAATATTATATGTATTTATATATTTTTTGGTAATTTTATAAGTTTTAAATTTATTTCAATAAAATTTGACACGAAAATATAAAATTTAAGCTTTTTAAAACTTTAAATATAAAACCTTTTATGAAAAGTAATGTTTTATAAAATCTTGAGTTTTAAACTCAAATACTAAACCATGCATTTATTAAATCATACCGGTTTTACAAGAATTTGTCACAATAATGACTCCGTTGAGCTAAATTTTTTTCTTGATCAAGCCGTTGTCCGTTGATTGTCTTGAACTTAATTTCACATGATTCACTTGCATAAATATTATCCTTCAAGAACTAGTGAAAATGTGAAATGCAATATTTATCATATCACTTAAGACACATGTTTGTTATCATCGAAATTACAATATGTGTAGCCTTTTAGGCTAACAATAATTGCTTATTTGAATATTGTATCTGATTGATTGGTCATTTTGTTTGTGCAAATAACTATGATTTTTAGGAATCGCTTGAAATATTTGGAATACATGTTGTAAAAGCGAATGGAGAGGCTGAAGCACTGGGTGCGCAATTAAATAGTGAAGGTTATGTAGATGCGTGCGTTACAGTTGATAGTGATGCATTTCTTTTTAGGGCTAAACGTGTAATAAAATGCATCAAGCCCAATTGAATGGGAAGTCTTACTAACTTATTTTTGTTTTTTTTTCTAAAGTGCTTACTAAATTTGTGAACTTTTATAATGCAGCAATCTGATGATTTTAGCCATCTAGGAGCTCACATTGATAATCTTACATTTTTTTAGTCTCTCTTTAATTTTTCAATAGCATTTATGTGATTGAAAAATGGTGGAAAAGAATCTATGTTGATATTTGAATTGTGGCCATCTGAAGTTTGGGATATATAGCACTACTCAATATAAATTGATTATTGGTTAAAAGTCCTTTATAAGTACACCAAGACAAAGAAATGCAAGCTACAGATTGATAATTCACAAAGTTATACAGAACCTAAGCATGCAGAGAAGCCATGAAATTGACCACTTAAATTTGTAGGAAAAAAAATACATTAAAAAATTGTGATTTATTCCTTTTGCGCCAAAACCTTATTGGGTGTTCACATCAATTTTATTATAATTTTTCCCTTTTGACAAAGACCTGGAATTTTGAATGTGTTGATGTTACCTATTGATCTTGCTTAATTAGTTGTTGGAATTAATCTTTAAATTTAAAAAATCATCTTTTTTGTAATAAAATGAGAAAGAAATCTTTGAAAGCCACCAACCCTAAAACAATACAATATTGTTGAAAATTTCTAATTCTCAATGAATCACAAATTTAATACTTTATTATAAGTTTTACAACACAAACAAAACTTGAAAAAAAGTGTTATGTTATATTGTATTCATTCTCAGAGCTCTATCAATTTAAAAAAAAAAAATCAAAATGTGAAGTATCTTGCATGGGGTGTGAGAAACCACGTATGTCTCTGCTTTTAGGTTGAATATAATTATGATTGAAAATGTCAAATGAATAAAGGGGTTTTTCAGTTGGAAGTGGGGGCTTTTCAGGAAATTGAGGGGTGTCAAAAGATGAACTATAAATTTATTTTGAACTTTAAATTTGTTGTGCTAAAATTGATATGTTTAGCCCATCATCATCCATCTTTAGGTTTCCTGTGCAGCCATTTGAATAAAAGATCTCGGCTTGGACTTGACCATTAAACAGAGTCTTTAACATTTTGCAGGTTATTGGGCTAGAAGTAAAACTTATCAGGCTTATCCCATTATTTATCAGTTTATCGTTAAGCCAAAGTACACTCGCAGGCAAAATCAGGTGGAGATTTGGCCTAGGATTCCAATTTCCTGGTGGACGGGATATCAAAGGAGAAGAATAGTGTGAAGTCTCAATCTTTCCAAGTCTGCAAGGGATCGCATTTTGTTTAACTAAGACAAATTAAGTTGTAAAGTTATACACTTATGGCCAATGAGTTGTTTGTAATTAGATTTAAGGAGTTGCTTTCAGTGTCTGAATAGTTTGTAATTAGATTTGAGTTGTCATGTCAAATTCCTCCTTCCTCCACATATATGTGCTTTTCCTCTCAATGGTTTATTCGTCTAATTCGTGTTTAATATGGTTGACTTTTGGCACACGGTTGATTTTTGGCACGAAACATCAGCAGAATTATAATACCTTTCATTTCTGTGTGTGGACGCTCCTACTGATATGCAAAATGAACATGTTGGGGGTAGGTTGACAAGTTCGATATTAATTGTATTTTGTATCAGCTCCAGAAAGAAGATAAGATTTGGTTGTAAGAAAGAACCAATCACATATCCTAGATGTATTCTATCGACATTGACGCCAAACCAACTATGGGAGAGACTTAAATTATCCTATAGTGAGTACAAATAGAAGAAATATATAATAGAAGACATTAATCTTTTCAAACATTCTTTGCACATCGAAGAAGTTGCAACTACTTTCTTGATAGAAAGAACTTGGGCAAATGATCTAAGAACGAACTTTAAGGGTTCCGTTCACCGATGAGTCATCTGTGTGCCTAAACTGATACAACCACTGCACAGCCGGTTGCTCAAGCTAAGCCCAAGAGACAGCCCAAAATCCCCTTCAAGTTTCAAGATTTTGTTCGTGAATGATGGTGCAACGGATTACAGCACTTAGATATTCTTAAGATATTGTGCTGAATTTGTTATTTGCTTATTATTGCAATTCTATTTTGTTGTGCCGTCAAGTTTGTTAGAAAAAATATTCTTAGTCGTTAAAGAAATGAATGAATAAGAAAAGGACAGCTCAGCTCCCTTAAATCCAAAACACAATTCCTCTGTTTTCTCTTATGTCTAATCTTTACTCTTTCTAATTCTGGAGGACTCCACTCTCTAAAGTGGAAGCTAAAATTCCAGAACTTGCTGCTGCTACTTTTCTTACCCATCATAAACTGGAATATGTATATTCTGAGAGATATACACTCAAAAGTAGTGCATTGAAACAACTTGTGTGGAGCTGCTTCAACATCTTTTTAATACCCTTAAAGACTTTTTAGTGGTGACAGTAAACATACTAAAGACAGTTTACAAATCATATTGCCGTATTCCTAAAATTTTAGTAACAAGTTGCGAATGACTAGTATGAAATAACAAGAAGCCGACATATCAAGCTATAAGCAAAACAAAAGCATAAAAATTTTTATTTGAAATAACAAAAAGCTATCAAACATAGCAAGCTAAGGAACTCATGAGAAATTACAAAATCAAAGTTTCCATTATTTTAATTATAAAATACAGAAGAAATCCCCCAGATACATAAAGCACAATGTTTTAAAATCAATATCTTTAGTTTTCATAATGTGAAAAGAAACAAACAAGTAGAGAAACAACTCCCCATCCCCTAAATCCCATATCTGTTACATAATTAACGAGGCAGGCCTTGCTCCAGAGGGCTGTTGCAGATGTCAAAGATTTCAATATTCATACTCGACTGATGTCTCATACAAAAAGGTAGAAGTTAGCATTTCATAGATTCTGAGATTCGTTATAACTATAAAATGCACTACAAAATTTTATCACTAGATAACATAAAATTTAAAGTATGTATGTAATTGTACTAGAAAATTTTAATTTTTGATAATGACAAAGTTGAACAAACCTCATGGATGATGCAGCAACCGCAATGGCTTGAAAAGAGGAAGTAGAAACAGGTGACAAGTATTTGTAAATACTGTATATGGTACACATGCATCTCACCTGATACAAGGATTGAGCAAGCATACTTTGTTAAAAACATGAATTAAAAGCAATATGTTATGGACATTAAAAGTAATTAAAACCGAAACGGATACACACTAGTGACCACAACTGTAAAGCCAAGTAACAGTAAAGTGAGCAATTATTCCCCAGTGCTTTGGCTTTACCAACATCTATTTCTTCTATCTCCGCTCATTTTTCATGTGCAAATTCCAGAACTGTTTATTTATGAGTGGCATTATCAGAAAGCTGAGAATAATGGAAATCACAGCAGGTTATGAACTCTGTAGCATTATCCTCTTAGAAGCAAAGCGTGGCAGGGGATTCCTTAAACCGTTGTCTGTAGACTCTGCAGCATCTACAGTAGAATCAAAAGTTGGCAAAGTTAAATCATTCTTTTAAAAATCAAAAAAGGATTAACGAAGTAAAGGCTGCAGCTGCAGCTTGAACAGTAATAGAAAACCATTCAAAAATTGGCATTCTAAAAAGTTAGCGTAAAACCTTCGCCATCTAAATCAGAGTAAGAAAGATCATTTGAAATACATACGCAATTGCAAGGCAAGGGAAGAAGAATGCACGAACATAAGTGAAACAGATTGATTTTAACAGCAAAATATAGCAATGGTAGCCAAAAAACCTTGCAAATGTAAATCAGGACAAGGAAGAATTATCTGGAAACAAAACGAGAAAAAAAAAGGCTCCACCAGCACAAGTCAATCTAATACTTTTAATTAGCCAAATAAGCCAACTTCGAATAAAACATGCCTGTCAGCCTTTGACAGGCAATTTTTTCTAGAAAAACCAATAAAAATGCAGAGGCATCCTTAATCATTTCACAAGGGAAGTCCATGCCCAGGCAAGTTAGCATAATGTAAACATCAAATTTATCAGGCAACAAGAGTACAAAGATAAGAGGACATAGAATTCGAAATTAGGTGACAAAAACGGTGCGTTTTAGGAACCTAATCACACATGCCAATCACCAGAAATTTTGTTTGCCGCAAGCATATAAAAGGTAGATGCCCAAACATTAAAATATTTTTCAATAATATTAAAAAGGATTGGGTTCTATAGCAATACCTGGGTCCTGAGGGCCACCATTCTCTGAACCGAATTGTCTACGGACAGCACCATACCTTGTAGCAATGCAAACTGCCCTTGATAAAGCACAGGAAGCATCGGCTACTACTGGTTGCCCGAGAGGAGACGAGGGAAAAGACAAACAATGAATGCGAACTAGAGAGGATAATATGTTTTTTGGGGGGAAGTTGAAAAATTGTACTTCATTTGTGCGGGTATGTGAGGAAAGGACCACTTTATACTAAGCTAAAAAAAACGGTGCGTTTTAGTGTCATTGGCGCCCGGTGCACCGTTTGGAAAGGGTCGAAATCTTTGAAATGCGATAACTTTGTGCTCGGAGGTCCGATTGAGGTGTTTTTTTTTTTCAAACTGCATAACTTTTCGAGACGAATGCGGTGGTCAAGTTCCAAAGGAGCTTGGGGTCTTTTTGAACCCTTAATTTTACATTTTTCTCATGTTTTGACACATTTTTTGTACCACGAACTTTTTAAACCTAATTTTTTTTTACCCTAAGACGTTTTAATTTTGATTCGACCACAGAAAACAACAACTTAAATATCCATTTACGATGTGAAATCATTAATTATTTGTTTTATTATTAATTTATATTTTACTTTTCCATTTAAATAATATTTGTGCAAATAGTTACAAGAATTCATGGTGGCTCAACGGTGGGTTTGAAACTTTATTTGTGATTTTGACCACCATGTAAAGGGTTCAAGCTGCAGCTAAATCTTTGTATCATATTTTCAAATATTAAGGCAACTTCCCGCGCAGGTAGCCTCCAATGAACTGCGGGAAAGGGCAACGGGTAGGGGATAAGCAATCGAGTTTTTTTGGGTTAGATTTTTTGCACCGACACAGAGCCTGGGGAGATGGACTGAGATGATAAGCGTCGGACTTGTTTGGAAAGCCTAGATTTTTTGCACGGATGCAGAACATGGGATGGCGGACATGGGAAACTATGTTTTGGCTTAAAAAAAATGAAAATGGAGAAACCGGAACTTTGAAAACTTAGAAGAACTGGTAAAAGGCTGCCCATGCTCGAGGGAAGCTCGCCACCAAGGAGCTTGGTGGGCTTTCTCAACCCACAATTTTGCGTTTTTCTCACGTTTTGACTATATTTTTGAACCACGACCCGTTTTTTGGGCATTTTTCCGCTGGGGGGTTTTGGCACCACGACCTTCGGGCGCTTATTTTTGGGCGCGGCTTTGCCCGCGGCTTATTTTTGGCACCATGAGGCCCATCGCAAAGTCTCGCCGCATTCCGAGTCCGGCGGACGAACTTCGCCCGCGCCCCCTACCAAGGCTATAGCCCACCCGTTTTTTGGCCATTTTTCCGCTGGGGGGTTTTGACACCACGACCTTCGGGCGCTTATTTTTGGGCGCGGCTTTGCCCGCGGCTTATTTTTGGCACCCCGAGGCCCCTCGCAAAGTCTCGCCGCATTCCGAGTCCGGCGGACGAACTTCGCCCGCGCCCCCCACCAAGGCTATAGCCCACCCGTTTTTTGGCCATTTTTCCGCTGGGGGGTTTTGGCACCACGACCTTCGGGCGCTTATTTTTGGGCGCGGCTTTGCCCGTGGCTTATTTTTGGCACCCCGAGGCCCCTCGCAAAGTCTCGCCGCATTCCGAGTCCGGCGGACGAACTTCGCCCGCGCCCCCCACCAAGACTATAGCCCACCCGTTTTTGGGCCATTTTTCCGCTGGGGGGTTTGGGCACCACGACCTTCGGGCGCTTATTTTT